>NW_003052497.1:240155-368025 GCF_000003515.1 Uncinocarpus reesii 1704 | reverse complement strand
GAAAAGAGAAGGTTTCGGTTCCAAAATTCAGAGTCCGCTAGCGCAGGCAAAGTTCAGACAAGTTAGGCGCCGTGTAAAAAGATCCCTCATCCCCTCGATTTCCTCCGAACAGCGCGTCGCATGCACTCTCGTTCCAGTCCCAGTACAATGGCCTCACCGGGGCGAATATAAGGGAAGATTGGCCGGAGGATTGGGCTTGGAGCAGCGATTCTTTTGCTTTCGGCCCTTTTCTTTCCTTCGGATCGGGCGGACGGTAGGGAACCGATCCGAGTCGCTCCCTGAACCACTGTTGCCTTTTGTCTCTTCAGAACTCGAATAACCGACGTCATGAACCTTACTCCCAGGGACCTGCACGGAGATGGCCGGCCCAGCGAGTTCATCTTCACTGCTCATCGGGCTATTGTTTGAGCGAAGAGGCGGGATATTTTTCGTCCGCGAGGCGCCGCGTTTAGCTACTTTCTTTGACCGTACCCTACCTAACATAGGAGTAAATTCCTTGGAATCATCAATGGTAGAATAGATTATGCCTGCAGGATCATGGGTCTTCACGAATTTGACTTCAAACATATTTCGAAGAGAAGGGGGGATAAAGCTCCCAGGTTGAAGGACACCTGGCATGCACGTCTTGGATGATTTCGTGCTGTCTGCTTGTGACGAGGTATCAGTGGCATCGCGCATAGACACGTCAACTAAACCGTCCTCTCCCTCCACGGAACCCATTTTGATTTTGGAATCATTAGAATTGGCATCGTCGTCATTGGTAACAACCGCATCAGAGTCTTCAGCAGACTGGTGTCGCATGGTCACATCATTTTCGCTTTCGTGAAGGATATCTTGCGTTGTCATATTGTCCACTTGGGCTAAGATCTTTCGCAAGATTGCATCATAATCCATCGCTTCTTCGCGGGTGATAACCGCAAATCTGGGAATACCAAATAGCGGCCGCTGGCGGTGCGATTTTGTCGAGAAAGCCTTGACCTCACGGTGGAAAATAGGGACTAGTATGCGATCGGCCCTTTCCGAGTCAAAAGAGGCGACATCTGCGTCATCATCACGGAAAGCCGTATAAAGCATGCTGTGGTTTTGTTTTTTCGCCTTATCGGGGTCGTAACTGGTTGGAACCGTTTCCAGTTCATACATGGCAATAACGTCCGATGTCCCAATATTACATTCACTTATGGCCGGAGTATTGGTAAACAACTTGTAGATCTTTCTAGAGAAAACCTCAGCCATGACAAGGCGTCGTGGATCAGTGTTCACCCTTTTCGCGACATATTCCTTCAGGGCCATGACACTAGCATTCTTGTCAATGTCCACCTCCAACTCAATGGACTCGCCACGAGCAGGGTGATATTGAATCTTTCGGCTCCATATATTTTCGATCGGTAATTGGAGGGTCAAGTTACTGAACGGATCGAATATGATGCTTACTTTATCGCAAACTGGACAGACAAGTGTGGACTTGTACATCCCGGCGAATAAATCAGTAATCACTGAGTCGTTGCGTGCCTTGTAAATTTCCCAGTTCCGGTCAGCGAACCTTTCCAAAGCGGCTTTGTCGCTGACCATGTCATCCGTGGAATCAGGCTTCTCGATATACGGTTTCTTATGGATCCTATTTAGGTCCTCCTGCAAACCATCAAGGAGAAAAAGGACAAATTCTTGGGAATCATGTTGACCATAACCAGAAAACGACGGGCCGTATTTCGAGACCGTATGTTTGAAATTCCGGGGCGCAATGGAAGCTGCTGCGTTTTCGTCAAACATCTGGTGGAGGAGGTTGGCATATGCTTTGGCCACTTCACCGTTGTGAGCTAGTGGGTTACTCGGGTTGAGATCCTTTTTATACTCATTTGACAGGAAATATTGCGTGAGCTCTTCGACACTTCGCACGCATTGCAGAGCCGAATTCATGTAGCAGGTATTCCCGAGGTTGCTGAGGCCGGTCACACCACGAGTTTTGCCATCTTTACGTTTCCGTCCCCGGCTAGCAACAGTGGAAACGGGAGATGCACGCCCACTAGCTGTAGCAGCAGCGGTCTTGATTTTGTTTTGAGGCCCACCCTTTGCAGTTGTGGTCAAGGCAGCAAGTCGGCTTGACCCATATTTTGCGGTATCTGAAACCCACTCACCACCGCCAGGACCACCGATTTGCTCTTCAAGCACAATTACACTATCCATGGCGAGGCCAGCAATGTGCAGCGTGATGTTGCCGTTGTACTTTTCGTTTCCGGTCTGGTCTTTCAGTTCGAGGAGCTCCCGTTGAGAGCCTTCATTCAACGCAACGAACTTGGTAACATCGAGAACCAAACTATTTCCAGCATTTCCAATCAGAAAAGCACCGGGAGCTGGGGAAGGATTGCGGGAGGTGGCGGGTGTCACATTGCCAGATGACCCTAGGCCTTCAAGGATTCTCCAGACACGGACCTTTGTGGTCGGTTCGATGGCCGCTAGCTTCTTAGCGTTCTTTAGCCATTGCTGAAAGGGAGTATGGCTGCTGGCCAGGAATTTGACGGGGGGCTCCTTGATCGACGGTGAATTCCGATTAGAGGGAGTAGTCGAACTTTGTAGTTTTAATACGGTGAATATTGGCGGATTCAGCTCATATTGAACATGTTCGACATATTCGGCAGTGCTTGTATTATGGGCGTATCGAACGATGACAGGAGAATTCTTCGCCAGGCCATACCATTTCATGATCAAATCCCACGCTTCCTGAGGGAAAATTTCGAAATCGTTTCCGATTTGTAGCCCTGGACGGAGCGGAATGAATGGTTCTCCGACTTCATCCTTAAACAGCATGCTGGGATCGGTGACCAGAACGAGGTCAGAATTGTCGACTGGGCCAATTTCACCCTCTAGTGCATTTTTGTCAGTTCCTTCTTTCCGTGCAAGGACTTTCTTTAGAAAGGTTCCGGACACGACATATCCTCGCTGTTTATCTTTTGGGGGTGCCATGTTCATTCGCATGACGATTGCAACCTGTTGTTCAAAGCTAGGGATATCGTGGGAAGAATGGCTCGATTGACTGGAAATCGCCTGGGATCGATCCTCGTATGTCGACGACGTGTAGGCCGACATACTGGACGGTGTTGGGTAGACGCTATCGGATCCGGACCCAGTAGGGTCTTCCGACGAGGTTTGACCGCCATCAGGCTGGCTTGTGGCCTCGTCACCCCGGCCGATCATGTCGACAGAAGCGGCCCGGGTATGTAGTTCTGGCCGATCGTCCTTCTTTTTCAGCTTTGAGGTGTCTAGCGAAGATTCGGTACTGTTATTGCCGCCGGGAGAATCTGTATCCATGTGGTCTCGGTTTTCTCTGTGTTCATCGCCACCCATTTCCGCTGCAGGGCGCTTCAATGCAGGAGAGGAGGATCGGTGGATAGTATGATCATTCTGGACATCCTGCATTTGCTGATCTTGGATGGCGGGCGTGCCGTTTCCACCATTCGGGGAAGACATCGTGGATGGCGGGTTTTGCTTGGAAGGACGGAGGAAGGAGGACGAGGAGGAACCGGCGTTGCTGCGAAAAGGTTTCGAGCCAGAGCGTCGCGGAGGGTCGTGAGTCGAGGTAGGAAGTGATTCTGGGGACGTCGACGAAACAGAAGATGACGAGGAAGTATTTGTTGCTGATGGCGTCGGTTGCAACGAAGCAGGCAAAGAGTGGTGACCGTAGCGTTTCAGAGGGCGCGAGGGCTTTCGTGAAGCAGCTGAAGGGGGAGGAAAGTGATAGCCCGTACGGCCTCCAGCTCTGCGCAGCTCTTCGGCAACCTTGCGTCTCTTTGAAGAAGGCGTTGTGAATGTGAGCTGACCACACGAGGTGGGCAGCTCGTCGGCGACAGGGAATGAGGCGACGGGACAGCAAGAGAGCGTGCGAATGGGCGTCGAGCCTGGGGCGGCGGCTAGGCAAGCAGCACGTCAGTAACGCCGTCCCACACAGGAGCCAACAGGATGCGACTCGCTACGAGGGCGAGAAAGGCCGTGTCTGGCGAGTGGTGATGTGTGTTGAGACGGAGAAGCACATCTGGTTGGCTTTTGAAGGCGCTGCACTCACTGGAAGCGACTCAGTCACAAGGGTCAATCATCACCACCGACAGAGGAGAGCAGGCTAGGCAGTCAACAGGACACCGCAGAACAAAGAAGCAAGCAAGGAACAGAAACAGTCTATTCGTGTGAAGCAGAGAGAGCAAGTTCTGTATAACTATGTAACTCGGTGGTGGGCAGAAGAAGGTTTTTAGCTTGGGAAATCAGAATTTTCTGATCAGCCTCGAAGTCGATCTTCTCGTCGCCTCGCATTCCCGCCCGGTCGTGTTCGCGTCGACTATTAGTTAGTTAGTTACAGCAGCAAGTCATTTAACTACAGCCTACAGCGCACGGCTTTCGCCTGCCATCTCCACGCTGCTGACTGGAGAGATCGAGAGTTTGGTGAACCGCCGTAGGGCTGGTGGCCTCATCTAGTTAACTATATGCCTGCAGGCAGCAGCCTTACTGACGCCGGGAATCTGGTTGAATGCGACCCTACGGGAAACAGGAGGATCATACGAGCTCATATTGAATTATAGGTTACAATCCCGGTAGTAAAGGCAAAACAGTCCAGTTTGGATATGCATGTCCTTCAGAATCACCCTCACGCCAACACTCCGTAATAATGAGAACAGAACCGTAAAAGGCGAGCTTGCTCAACGGACAATGATTTTATCAACCTCGTCCTTGGCCTCCGTCCACGTCTCCAGGTTCTTGCGCGCCCAATCAAGATGGCACCGAGCATACGCCACCTGTGCATCCTGTCAGCTTTGCCGCAATCCATCACGGAAAAGAGAATGTACTGACCATGTAGCGCTTGAGATCGTCTTCTTTCTCCTTCTGGAACCGCTTTAGATCTTGCAACACGCCCGCACTGGCGTCTTTCACATCTTGTTCGGATACCTCAAGCGCTCGCTCCAGCTGGTCATTGCGCACAATCCGTCAGCCACATATCCCTAGACACGGGGCTCTTCGCAACCGCGAGCTTACCTGAACTAGACTTTCCTTTGTTTTCCCAATCTGGTCTCTCCGAGTCCGCTCTGGATCTACATCGACAAACCCGTGAACTGCGTGGCTGATACGGCCGAAGATCTTATTGGCCATAAAGCTACCGCTACTGGAGTGCTTATGGCCCGGCGTGGGAGGCGAGGGCTTGTCAGCGGGACGATGTGGAAGGCCTTGTGCTGCGGACGGGCGTGGGTTATCGCCGGTAGGCGGGAAATCAGAGTCGATGGATGCCGTGTCCTCCATGCTCCCTCGACCTTCGCCGCCTCCTCCTTGGTCAACATTGCTTGCTGCCGATGAATCCGATAACGATCGCTGCGGCTTGTTAGCTGGGGGTCCTGTCTTATTGAGGTATTGCTCAATTCTCTTGGCTTCTAACTCGCTTCGTTCCAGCGAATCGAGGAGTGCTTTCTTCTTGCTCAACTCATCCCTCGTCATCTCTTCTTGCACCCTCTTCAGCACTCGGTAACGAAGAACACTACGAACAACCCCCGCAAATTGGGCGCTCTCTCGCATTGGTTCTGCAAAAGTCGCGTTGAGGGCGTTTGACAGCTCTTCTGTCTCTATGTATGAGTTATCTGCCGCTTGCCCAACCCGCTCAATGGCTGCTGCGACCGTTGGCGAGGGCTCTGAGAGGGAGAATCCGTTGAACCGTGCGCCTAACTCCATCAAGTCTGTCGCAAGAGAAGAGAGATGGTTCAATGTTCGTCTATTGACTTTTTCAATGTTTCCCTGAAGCAGCAGCTCTAGTTCTCTGGTTGACGCCTCAAAATTCATAAAATATGGGTCCAATTCATGCTCATCCAGGTTCCTGGACGAGGGAGGGAAGCGATTGAGGAAACCGGGGACAGTTCCTGGTAAACTAGTTTCGGACGTTGTGCCCCCGCTGACGGCTTTCAACTTGGCTGACGAGGATGGGACTGGGAGCCAGTTGTGCGCGGGTTTCGGGTTTGCCGGGTCGAGAGGAGGGGCTTTCAAGTTATTCTTCGGGACAGACGAGGCCGGGTGAGAGTGAAGAACCTCGCTCTACTTCTACGTTAGCTGAGGCGCAAAAACGGCTCTGATATAACCACTAACCCAGCTGGCATTCGGGTCCAGGAACCGCCACCAAACGCCATCTTCTCGGACCTCTTTCATTCTCCGACAACGGTTCAGAAAGACGCTGAGCATACGTTTCCGCAGTTCGATGATCGATGCGTCCTCTTTAGCTTTTGTCGGTTTCGCCGCATAATCGGCCATACTATGCTTCTCCGGAATCGGCGGAACGATGAGGGTAGGGTGGAGGTTTACGAGGGTGGCACGGAGCGAACTGAATTCGGAATATCGGCGTCTGACCTCAAGGTCCTGGTAGATGGCGAGGATATCAGAATCATGACCCAGAGAGGAATGGGATCCTTCAGACTTGTAACATACCCCCGTTCGTATTGTGTACACTATAAACCCGCCACCGCCTTCATGGTTCTTGCCCGCATGTGTAATCAGAATTGGAATCTCAGGGTTTTCATATAGAATCTGTTGTATTCTGCTCTCATACACGCCCTTCTTGCGCGAGTAGGTCGGTGGTGCAGTGTGCCCCGCATAGCCCTCTGGTGTTGCCTGCTCGTGCTCGGGCTCGTCGCCGTTGTCGCTAGGCGTGTGCGATCTCGCTGAATATTCTGGAACTCCATCGCTAGGAGACTGTGGGGAAGGGGGCTGATTGAATGCTGTGAACAGCGTTAGCCTCCTGTCGAGCTCACCAGAAGGCCGATGTGCATGCAACTCACTGGGTGACATTGCTGGCGCCTGGAAGGGATCGTTCACAGACGCTGTGTGGCGATCAAATGCGCCATATGGATTGTTATCCTCGTCATTCCACATTGTGTTGTCCAAACGCGGTCAGTGAACAATGTCGAGCCAGGCGGTTGTCAATGGATGTTGTTGTGGCTGGACTGAGGCCGCGAGATATGAGATCATCAACTGGCGGAGCTAACAAACCAAGCTGAGGGCGTTCACACGGCACAAACCAAACCAGGACAAGCACATTGAACTGGAATACAAACAAAGTGGTCTATTTGCACAAGCTGGTCTAGTTACTGTACAGTTTAGAAGGACTGTGATGGTTGATCTCTATGTATCAAGATGTCCCCGCCTTTGCACTTCTCTTCCGCCCTGATAACTTTGAACGCTGGCTAATAATCCCCTTGTTAACTAACTAGATAAATTCTGAATGCTGTCGACCCCTTGCTGCCACGATGACTGACGCAAATGGCCCTTTCTCGATGGAGATGCGACGGGATTGATAGGCGCAAACATACTTCCATCGCTCGTCGCATTGGTAGGTGGTGAACCTATCATTTGGCTACACTTCCAGGATGATGTCGAGCTCCTGCGACGAGACTGTTTTCCTTTCGACACGGATCGCCGCGATGGACCCGGCACCGAATCGCTTGAGCTGCCTGGCCAGCTAGGGTCACTGTCATCGAAACGGTTATCCCTGCCTTCGTTGGTCCATTTCTCGAGATGCGCGACCGAGTCTGAAGATTGAGGATCTTTTCGAATCAAGAAGCATTGTCTTCTTAGAGTTGCGGAAGCGGTTGGAAAATAGGGAGCGCAACGCACCTAGTCCAAGTTGCTGGCTGGAGGCCCGGTTCCTCGCCTCTGCAGGTGGGATGAGTCCAGGGAGAGGCATCCGCATACCTTGACCAGCTCGCTCCCGCTCCTGTTCCCTTCTCGCATCGTCGCTTAAACATTTGGCGAAAGCGGCGTACGCAGGCCTCAATCCTGTTCCCACCGGTATTTCGCATTGATTCGAATAACTAGAACCAGAACGTCGAAAATTAGCTTGCCTCCCGCATAGATTGTGCTGGCTCCTATTGATTACCCTTCTCGGTTGTCTTCTCCGAAAGATACCGGTATGATTTGGCTTGTCACCTCGTTCCACCCTTCGTCGGCTTTAGCTGCTCCTGTATTTCGTCGTCTGCGTCGCTCCCCGGGTGCCCCCTGTCGAGGTGGGTTACGGACACACGGTTCTTGTTGCTGGCCGTCCATATCCTCCCCCATCTGTCCGGTCCATTCATTATTATTTATAGCATGTGATCCCCTCCGATTCGATTGCAAACTTGCACGCTGGGTGTGCCTTGGCTTTTGTGGCTGCAAAGGCTTGGTGATAGCCACCCCGTCAGTATCAGAATTCCCGGCCTGCCATTTGTGCTGCGGCACTCGCGATGACCGTGTCGACAGTTGCTCTCCTGGGATTGACACCGTAACTGCTGCCGACGAGGGACCGTTACTTTCACTTGACGTCGCAGAAATCGCCTCTGAGACCTCTTCTTCTTCTATGCGAGCATTAAAATGGCGAGGCTTGGGAAACTTGCGTTTCCAAGTTGTGTAGACGTTTATCCCGATTATCCCCATCACGATAAAGGCCACCGCAATTATGAAACCGCAAGAAATCATGGATAGACAAAGCGTCGCGAGCGAGTATCTCTGCAAGGTCCGTAGGATCTGCATTTCTTCCTCTGATAATACCACTGGCATCCTGTCGGTCGCTATTGGTAAAGCTTCGTGAATGGATTTGAAAGCAATATGCTTGACAAAAGCAGCTCTGTTTCTGCACTTTTATATGCTTTCACCCAGGTCCGGATGTTTGCCGGTTTGCTAGCCATCTCTATGGCTAGAAGACCCGGCCCCCTGCTTCGTTTCTACGGATTTGAGCAATCAAGTCATTTGGTTTGGACGGATTGATTTGCTATTGGGAGTAATATGCAATCCATACCTCTCTCTGGGCCCTGGGGAGAGAGAAGGTATTTTGTCATAATATCCCACTTTATGTACTTCAACTGGTGCGAAGTCAATGATGCAGCCTTCTGCAAAAAACCGTGCGATTGTTCCAAATTCCATCTTATAACGATTGCTATTGTGTTGCACAAGCTGCGTTGTACCGCTACTATGGTCTTCAAGCTTGAGCTCCAAAAACTTCATGCAACCCAATTTAATGACTATGAAGACTGCCCAGTCTATTCTCTCTTTCCAATGCGTTAAAATAACCTGTTTGATGTTTTAAATTTTGTTTAGCATGGCTTGCAAGTCCTGGCTCTCAGCGGAAACAGTCAAGTGCAAGGCTTTGCTGATGGCCCTTCACCTGGATCCTCAACCGCCATTTTTCCTTTGCCCTTGGATTCCGGTCTGGCTCTGGACGTGTTTCTAGATCTCGATTTCGACGCACACCTAGCACACTGCGCTGGGCCCTTCTTATTTCGCTTTCTTTTCTTTTTCTGACTATGGCGATGATGTCCTTCCTTCGATTGCTTTCCCTTTTCGTCTGCCCCATCAACATTGGGTATCATAATCTCGCCTCGTCGCCCTCTTCGAGTCTCACTGCGATGTCTCGGTCCAGAACGCGGGCGGCCGTGTGTTGAGCGTTGTCGACCATGACTTCCATGCCGCGATGGACGACGCCGCTTCTCCTTCTTCCGCTTATGACTAATGAACCACAAGACAACCCCAAAAAGGAAGATGAACAGGAGTATTGCTGCTGCGAGAACACCGCCTTGTTGTTCAGAGGTCCATGAGTTCCAATCGGTCGCCGAACGCGGATATTTCAGGGAGCATTGCCCCAAGGAGCATGGTGGCATTTTGGGACAGCTGGTTTGGCTCTTAAAATTGTGGGACGGTCTTGTTAAGAGTCATTCATCACGATCTGTACTGACTCTTTAGTTAGCAAGTCTAAAGAATATATTGCTTCGTTAGTCAATATTTCTAAATAAAATGAAAATGATAATTGAGTCGCGCTGAAATGTATATACATACTACTGTTGTCAAGTTAGCTATGGGTTCTCTATCCAGTGTTCAGAGCTTTGTTTGTGAGCTTGGGTGACTGAAAATCAAAAGTGATAATGGAATATTCAGTCAAAAGAGAGATTGAATGTACATTTTGAGAGGCAAAAAAGAGTATTCTGAGTGAACAATGGGAGTTTCCGAGATCATACACTGCAACCATCTCAGTGAATGGCTCAAAACAAACATCAACTGCAATGAGAGAACCAGGTCCCACGGCTGCCAGAAACCGCCACTATTTACACTAACATATCCATCCAACAGCTACATGTACAGGTGATGTGAGGGTTTTATTTAGCATTATCACCCTCATTCCCACCCTGAGCTGCCTGCTGCACTTTCATATCAGCACACTACTTGTCAATCTCGACAATCAATTCTCTCACTTCTGTAGCCACCCTCTCTTCACGCACAGCCCGAGCAGCTTCTAATCGGCCGATCTCTTGTTGATGCTTCATCAGCTGGGCCTTATGAGCCATGATTTGCGCAATGTGGATACCTGCCTTCCAGAGGGCATAGGCAAGGACAGGGACGACAAATATAAGAATCAAAATGGTGTAGTTTGGATTCATTGTTCCTAAAGCAAATCCATGGACTATTAGTGATAATTCTGAGTGGATATTGAGATTGTGCAACTAACCTGGGGAGTCGCTGGCGACTTGGTGATATGCAGAATCCTCTACTGCGCTGGAGATATATGGCGCTTAATTGACAATAAGTATTACCTGGTGCAAGAATGCTATGTCTTGTGGGAGGAATATTGGCTAGGCGGCTAGCCTGTTAGCATTTCCCGGTGTATAACATTGAGAAGTTCCGGAACATACCATAATGTTTCCGCGCCAATACTGAGAATTACAATGCGGCGTGTGCGTGAATGGAGTGTAAAGGCAGGGAGCAGTTAAGGTTATGGGAATTGGTTGCTATAAGAAGAAATAAAACCTTCCAGATTATACGACTGAATTGCCTTTGATGCATATAACACTGACGGAACCCCAACAAAATCTGTTAGACTCAGCTTCACCGGACTGCCAGTTCAGTGCTAACAGCATCGAAGCTAGTTTGGAAACACATCTTGGATGTGTCTGAAGGGTTTAGAACAGAGTTAACTGCTGCTATCCAAAGCCCATACATTCCGGCAATATCACCAAGATCGGCCAACTTCTCTAGGATAACACGAATCCTGGATGAGTCGAACTTAGGGTTGTATTCAGTACCGCCCAGTCCATCTGTGAGGAGCAGAATTTTCGCTCCATGAACGAGCCTCAGGCTCAATGCAAAGGAGTCGGACCGCGAGGTCCAGCCCAATATCCCCTTTGCTTGATCTTTACGGAGCTCATCGTATAGAGCTTCAAGGCCACCAGCCACCCAAGAAACGAAATCGGACCTTAATGGATTCGTAGGAAGGCCATTATAATCCAACTGAATAAGGACGCTGGACCAAATCTCAATTTCTCGGACTTCATCAATGTATAGATTTTGCTTTTCCTCAAGGAAGAGAACTGTACTCTCCTTTTGAAACTCCGCTAGCTCATCTGCGACGCGAGGAAAGGGATGCCTATCCCTGGGATTTCCGAGAAGATGGAAAAGCGCACCCTCAAAAACCTTGTAAGATTGCGGGAAAAGTCGAGATAGGTTTCCTGCCAGCATCACGCTAGTTGCAAGAGGCAGCCTGGGCATGGTGAATTCAGCCAAGTGGCATTCCGAAGCGATATGCGCTGCTGTATCCCTTATTTCCTCGTCATCGTCGTTCAGCATATCGTATAATATGAAATAAATGTCAATCAGATCATGGGAATAAGGTCGGGTTACGTCCATTTTTTGAAGCCCAAGTATGAAACATTTCAGAGAAGATACGGCGGAATATCTTGTTGAGAATTCCTGCGTAGTCGTTAGCGAAAGTGGTTATTTGGAGAATAAAAATGTTTGGCTTACCGTTTCCTCCGACATAGCGGACGACAGCACCAGAACTAATTGCCGCAAATCCTTCACTATTTCTGGGTTTTCTAGATCTCTCACGGATTGGACTCGGAGGGGGAATAAACAACCCTCCAAGTGCATTGCGGTATTAAACCTCGCACGGTCCCAGAATGGACCGCCAATCTCTTCGGTAAAGAAGCGCTTGGATTTCGCCAAAAGTGTCAAAAATCCAAGCCCAGAAGGGAACTTTGTTTGTTTTTGATAGATGCCTTCCAATGATACTGCCAGGTTGGACATTGCTGCAGTTTTGAGACGCTGAGATTGGGTGTGTAAAATAACATTGGAGTATAACTGGATCACGTTATACTGAGTAGCCGCACAATGAGGGAAGATTCGATGCAACCGATCCAATATCCATGGGCCCGCATCGATATCCGAGGTAGAAATAGTTTCGATAAGCCGTGCTAAATCTTCTAAGGAAGACCCTTTGAGCAACTCTAGCAAAATTCTGCTGAAGGCAAGGTACCGTACGAGTAGGGACGATGATCGGGAAACTGAGGAAGTCGGCTTTGAAATCAGAACCTCATCCAAAAGCTGCTTTAGATGATAATTTTCATATATGGCGTCGAAGCGAAGCAAGATATCATCTAATAGTATTAGTTAATCCCGATTGCAAATTCTAGGACGAATTAAAGAATGCAATAGTCTTACCTTGTAGTCGACATTCAATGCTAGCTTCCAAGATATTCGCCAAGGTTTCAAAAAAACAAGCTTGGATATAGGGTGCTAATTTTATAGAGTAGCTATTTTCGAAGATGTTCTCGATTGTCGCCATCATACCGTCAATATTACCTGTACTAGGTGAGTGACTCTGCAGCCGCCCGAAGAAAGCAAAAGTTTGCACTTACCACGCCAGTATCCGGAAGGAGATGCCAATAACCTTTCGATCAAATATTTGATACATAACAGAGTCCCATGGATTTGATTTGGAGGCTGAACTGGAAGTTCGGGTGTAGAAAACCCTTGAGCAGTTTGCAAAAGGTCAGCTCGCTTTATCAAAGAAACATAAGTCCTAGCTGCATGGTCTCTTATTCCCCAGACTGGATTTGCAAATTGAGACTCTGCTAATTTCCTTAGAATAGCATCATCACTAGAAGGACGAGACGGAGCCTTGTTCCCAATCAACTCAAGGGCCGGAAAAACTCGCTCAGTGAGAATGGAGAGATCCCAGGTACCAGAGGCTTTGGCCCCATAACCCGGTGCGTCGGGCACAGCATCCAAAAGGCCAGACAATAGCGGCACTAATCCGTGATATTTTCCGAATGGAATGCTGTGGTTAGAGTCAGATCCCGGCATTACGAATAAACCCCGCCGAGATTCGGGGGTTGGGCGGCTCATGCGATTTATTAAGGCACGAAATAGCATCAGGCCGCAATTGCGAATCGCCCAGCTAGGTAAGGTTAGGATAAAAATGTAGAAACATCAAATGGTAGCGTTAGCTCACATTTTGGATCCCAGACAATCAGCTGATATGTGCAGCGCCGACATGATGTACTGTTCCGTGCTCAAGGCGAGTGATGTATTTGTGAAAACATCCTTCAGGCAATTCAACGCATGGACTTGCGGTAATTCTAAATTCGAATTAATAGAGGCTTCCATAGGGCTCGTCCGCGATATATCTTGAAGCTCTTCCATGATTTGTCGGAATAAATCACCCTTCGGCTGAGACGAGGCGATCCCAGTGATTATGGCCGGGAGGCCGGCAGACCTTCTGGTAAGCCTCGAGCCTTGGTCGTAGATAATCCGAACGGTGTTCTACTCGATCAGCTGCATTCCACGAGTTAGCAAAAGACTGCTCACCTTGTACCACACAGCCGGTAGGTCACGGATCGCAACATCCTTGGACTGGAAGCAGCGCTGGCAGCAAGAGGCAAAGGTTTGCGAAACTGTGGAAAAAGCACCCCTGTGCCGCAATTCAGCTAACTGCTCGAGACTCAACTTCCCTATCTTGGAGAGCGACTCGTATCCAATCCCAATTTCAGAGCCACCAGGGGCAAACGTCGTGTTAACCAGAATGGCATTGAGCAAGACACTATTTCATTAGTGAATGTCGGATAAGCAAAATCCCAGGAAGGTCATGAAATGAGTACCTTGATTCACGCAATGCACGCCATGAGAATGACAAGACATCTTTCGGGCCAGCCAAATCTTCGTCTGGATTTTCATGTTCTCGTTCAGGTGAGTCAACGCAGAGAATATCTCGCACGCCGGACCAAACTCGAAAACAAATCGATAGAATCCTTTCGAGGAAGAACAACCAAGATGGGGTCGAATTGTCTGAAGAAGAAACGAGAAGGTAAAAATTTGGGGTTGCCACGATATACCTGCACGCTAGTTAGTTGATTAATTCCCGAAAATGTCAACGATTCAAAACCAACCTCAGAGCAGAAATATGCCCTTGAAGAGGCGTGTTGTGAAGGGTAGCGTGGAATAATTCAGGAGCACCCGGGATACTTTGTTCTAAATTCGTTAATATCGTATCGACAATATTATAGGCAGCGCTACTGTGATTCGAGTTTCTGTCAACTGTGCCGGAAAGGTCGAAAAGGAGACGATATAACCGACCAACAGTATCTGCGTGGTCAGCCCTGCTAGTATGTCCAGCCATCTTTTCTGTTCTAATTAGAGCGGATTGTAACTGGGAATATGGGCTTGGGGTTGAAGGGTCTGAGGAGGCTTGGAGAAATTCACAAGGAAACAAGCGGAGGAGCATCATCGCCGTCTCTCTAACATCATCATAGGGATCAAGTAGTAGGTCTGCAATGGCCCTGAAAAGGCTGGGCTTGAATACTGCTATGCTGAACCGCCATGTCTGTTGTTCCTGACCTAGTTTAGAGTAGTGCACGATGTCCATTCGGTCATCAACTCCGGATTGTAGGAGCAACATCAAAGCCTTCAGAGCCAGTATATGTTTTTGGTACGAGGCAGAAGGTTGAAGTTCGCTTTCGAGGAAATCGATATACCAGTGAATAAACAACTTGGCATCAGGTGCAGAATCTCTTCGGTCTAATCTACCAATGTCGGCCTCGGAGTTCGCCCCATCCGTTGCTTGAACTGTGTTAGAGCTGCCTCGAAGTCTGATAACCAACTTTCTCAGGATGCTCATAAGCTGACTGCGAGTGTGCGAATCGGTTTCCGCATGCAAGTAAGGAAGGCTGGCCATCAAAGCTTCAAAAGTTGCCGGAGGAAATGGTTTTGCTGTCGCTAGGTCCGTTATGAGCAAAGACAGGACCGAAATCCTTATACTCTCATCGGCATGGACAAGGAACTGCCGATAAGCTCCAGCTTCTACTAATATTGACGATTCAGCGATGGATGGGCTGAGATTCGTAAGCCCTATAGTTGCGATTAGCAACAATTTTTTTCGTTATGTCTACTCAACGACCTACCTTCTTTATCGTAAACAAGACCTAATTCTTTGCCTAGCTCGAGCATTGCGAAGAGAAGTCTATAGTCTTCAATTGAAGCTCTTGCGCGCGTTCTCAGGCGAATGCTATCCAGGGGCAGAGTGCTTACGAAAGACAGAAAATCCTTCGGTTCGGTTTTGAATAGGGGGAAAAGCACATGGTTAGCTATGGGATCTAAGCAGTCTAGGTTCATCAAAGAGACATATTTTAGTGGCGCGACCCAAAAGGCATGGCCGCTGCTGTAATAGGGGAGATCACGGGCGGATGTCACTGATTTAAGCCGGCAACACAATTGAGAAAATAACATTCCTGCTGGAAGCGAAATGTCTCGATTGTGCGTACTCAGCAAAAGTACTAGACAGAATATGCGTGCTGCATGTAAATGCAGGTCCCCCGGCGAAAGACTCTTCCTTTTCTCGTCATCCGCAAGAGAGTCCAAAGGCATTTCCAAGCTAGCACAATGCTCGCCAAGTAGCGGCATCCAGCTTGTATGATTAGTCCATAGCCATTCTTGGGACAGCAGGAACCAGTCCGCCACGTTGATGACGTCCTTTCGGATGAAGGCTTCCAAAGAAACCAGGGATGCTTTCAACCTGGAACGTGGCTCAAACAATATAATATTAGGCACAATCATCTCGGCTATGCGGGCGCATATCGATCTTGAGGTTTGCGCATCCATACATTTTGACAGAATCATGATGAGGGAGGTGAGGACCTGTTTCATTGGTTTGGGTCGCCCATTGTGATAACGGTCCAAATAGATATCGAAAATAGAAATCCAGGTCGTTTCCGACAAAATAAATTGGCGGAGCTCCTCATAGTCTGATTTCAGTGCGGACTCGAGATATGCGCTGACCGCATTGCAGATTGCTGCATTATGCGATCCGGGCAGGTTGGCTTCTGAAAATGTATGGAGAAGACACTTCCAGACCTGCAACAATTGCCTGGACGAATCATCAACATCTATCTCTATGGGAAATTCTGTTACGCAATGGCTATCGCGGCCCTTACTGAATATCTCGAGTTTGCAATATATAAGACCGCAACGGGCCCTTTGTGAGGTCCCTGAGGACCTGCTCTGGAATGACTGAATCGCCGTTCTGCAAGAAAAATTCTCCTAAATCGAACTGGCCTTCAGAGCCCTGAGACGCCTCTATCCCCGTTGCCTCCATGCTGTCAAATAAAAGAAAAAATAAATCAGTGCCAACCGCCCAGACCTCGTCGTCGCCAAAAACTCGTTTTCTTTGAAGAGCGAGGTCGACTGCCGCGCTATCCCCACCTGGGTCTAGCATCGAGTCTAAGATGCATCCAAAGCAAACAAAGCAAACCCGGCTTGATTCAACTTTTTTTGCTTCTCGAAAAGATTCAACTCAACGTCCAGATCATTCAATCTCCAGCGACATCGTATCGAAAGGGCGCACCGCGAGCGCATATTGAGTCTTCCCTTTATCTTTGTCTATTATTTATTTTAATATCATACTTTCCTTCTGTTCATCATGTCGATCTGGGACACGCTCTCCGGCCGCAAATCCTCAACTCCTTCCTCGACTTCCGCTGCCTTTGATCCGAACTCCGCTCATGACGTCTCCTCTTTCCTCTCCAGCACAGCGATTCCCGATCCTTCAGAACTACACCCTCTCGCGGGGCTCAATCGCGAAACATTAGACTATCTTACCCTTGAGGATTCGACGCTGAACGAACTGCCCGGTTCCCAATCAGCGCTCCCCTCCCGAGGCTGGTCTGACGACCTGAGTTATGGCACTGGAACCACATATCTTACAGCCTTGAGTGCCGGGGGTCTCTGGGGCTTGACAGAGGGCCTGAAGAAAACTCCACCTTCTGCTCCCCCAAAGCTGCGGCTGAACGCGGTGCTCAATTCCGTGACGAGACGTGGTCCGTTCTTGGGTAATTCAGCTGGTGTTCTTGCGATGGCCTATAACGGAATTAATTCGACATTGGGATATGCACGGGGCAAGCATGATGCAGTGAACAGCATCGTTGCGGGTGCGCTCAGTGGGATGTTATTTAAGAGTACGAGAGGGTTGAGACCGATGATGATATCAGGAGGAATCGTGGCCAGCCTCGCCGCTGCCTGGACTGTATGGCCATCTTTTTGGTACTTTAAGTTCTATGTTTATACATTTTCTAACAGCTGCGCTTTCTAGGTTACTCGACGGGCCTTATTCGCGTAAAAGGTGAACTGCCACTTTCATCCGGCTGCTTTTCGCGTTTTGTGTCCGGAAGCATCGGCAACAGCGACGTTAAAGAGCCGAAGGGGTTGTCACCATACCGATGGCCATTGGTGATCGGATAATCAACCGATATAATCTGTCAGACGTGCCGTTCTTCCGTGTATTATTTATTTCCCCGTACCCCGCTGATATAAAAGCATCTTCCCACTCCGGCGCAGGTCTGTGAGGTTCTTCTCATTAGCGTTGTCCTGTTCATACCTGGACGATGAGCTCTACTGGTATGGGATATGAGCTGGTTTTTTGCATTGTATGTACATATAGAGGCTTTTATTTGGCTGGGCGTTCCATTCTTCATTATGTAGTCTTTTGCAGACGGTGACTGCGAAGACACCAGGATTTAACTAGTTTAGTACTAACGTAAGTATGGACAAGATCCCCAATGTTGAACCTCAGATATTATGTAGCCAACTTCGTACGGAGTAGTTGCATTTGCATCAAAAGTTGTGAAAACCGTATCTAGGCTTCTTGCAAACCGGTTGCCCCAGGAGCAGGTCTTGGGCGCGGGGAACAATGATAGCCCACTATGGACAATTACCCTGATTATCCTGCGGTTAGATACAGCGTAGAAGTCGGTCAAAAGTCTGTGGACACTCAGAGACAGCAGTTTACCATCACGGCTCATTTTCATTGATGCCTGGAGGCCTTTGTATGATGATAATGAACATCAGCACAAATAAGTGTAAGAAAACAATCTCTCAATGATTTTGATATATTCTAACCTCTGAGCAATGACCGACGGAGTAATATTATCCCGCTCCGGTATTAGTCATAGCCACATACAGCTTAGCGTATGTGCGGTTGCGGAATAACCTTAAAGCCTATTTATTAGCGCAGCGCTGACTCATGACCACTCTAAAGCAGCGACGGCCAGCGAGATCCGCCTCTTTGACGCCGTGCGACCTCGACAAAGGGACAAAAAACAGACAAAGCCAAAGGACGAACAAAAAGACGACGCCAGAGCTTTGCTGCTTTGGCGATCGAGCTCTGATCGCAGGCCAACGCCCGAAAATCGCATTGTGCGCAAGCCATCTTTGGGCTCACTCGGGAGGGTCTTGGCGGGTGCTGGTGCTGTGTTACATCATCTTCACGGCCAGGATCCCCCACCTTCAAACCTCTTCATGCGCCCTCAGCTATTATTAGACCGCTGAGACGGGAACAGCCTTCAGGTCGCTTTGGTCTTTCTGGCCTCCAACACTTCCTCGCTGCGTCCTTGGAGACCACACCCCCAGCGCGCCGTTCTGCAGCCACTCCATTCTCGATGGTAGAACGCAACTCTTCTCAGACGGAACCTGATCCAATCACCTGTGGTTCTCCAACACATGGCCTCCCATCGCCGCCATCTTTGCTGCCGGCCACCAGTCCCCCAGAGCAGCCCTGCACCAGCTCAGCCGATGCTCCTGAGCACCCTCTCCCAGGATGCCATTCGAGCAGCCTTGTGGGCCAAGGTCCGGTGATGCGGAATCTCAACGCCGCCCCCAACGGTGACTCTGCGAGATTGTTAACGACCTCTCTGCCAAAGGAACCCTCAACACCTGTTCAAAGGACGCCCACTCTGAGCGTTCGCACGGATTTCGGCAGCACGCAAATCATGGCTCCAGGCTCCCGGCCAGATCATGACGTCCCGCTGCGGCCTAGTCGATCATCCACCAGTCTGCCCCGCAGAACGTCAAGCCTCCGCGCTGCGTTGGCTGCTCCTCAGTCCAGCACAGGTTCCCTTTCACCTGCCTCCGTGTTTTCGTCTCCGCAGCTTGCAGCCCTGACCGACATCACTCCCCTACCCTCGCCCATCCATGGCAATGCGTCCTGGCGCTCCGGTAGCTCCCACTCACTTCCGCGGTCTCCGTCAACGGCCTCATATCGTGGCTCAACCTTTAGCCTCAAGTCATTGGACCCTAACAGGCCGCCGAGGTCGTCGTCCGGTCAACGTCGAACGTGTGACCGGCCCCCGAGTCAGGAAAAGGTCCCTATAAAGAAGGAAAATGTACATATGAAAGTTCCCAAAGCTGGCCACGCGCGCAACCGGAGCCTTAGCGAGTATGTCCCGCCTGCGCTACATGTCCCAGGTGTCGTGAAGGCGCCACTGACCAGTACTAACGGCACCAGCTGCGTCTCACCTCCACCGCGGCGGACTGTGCAGAATAAGCTGCATCGGGAGGAGTACCTTGCCGTGCAACGCGGTATCGCCTTGCCTCATGCACACCCTCCGTCTCCACCTAGCACTCGACGCGGTGAGGACAGCAGTGAAAGCGTTGGTCCCCTTTTACTTGGCCCAAACCCGTCTTCCACTCAGGTGTACAACGTCAAATCGATCCGCACGCAACAGCACCGGAGGTATAGATTCGTCCGCCAACTGGGCCAGGGAACCTTTAGCCAGGTGGTTCTTGCTGTTAGGGAAGAACTTCCAGAAGTAGAGCAAGATGGGAGCAACGATATGTCGGTACAACCGCGCCTGGTTGCCGTAAAAGTCGTCGAATACGGCCCCGCAGGCGGGGCTGATGAGGAAAGAGTTGAAGTGTCCTTAAAGAGAGAAGTGGACATTTTGAAATCTGTTAATCACCCTTCGATGATCCAACTAAAAGCATTTGGTAACGACGACAAAAGAGCTTTCCTGGTCTTGGATTACTGTCCGGGGGGTGACCTATTCGAGTTCGCGAGCCAAGGACCCAATTCCTTGTCTCCGCAATCGATACGGAGGATATTTGCGGAGCTGGTCGCTGCGGTGCGTTATTTGCATCAAAATCAAATCGTTCATCGGGACATTAAATTGGAGAGTAAGTTTGCTTCTCGCGTAAGCCAAGACCAGAGGCCTTTCACGTATATATAGGGTCGTTTCGTTGTATAATGCTGATTTGCGCTTAAGATGTGCTCCTGAATATTCCAGCTATGATGATGCAGGACGTTCTTGATTGGCAAAAGTATCCACGAGCAGCTGTTACCCTCACCGATTTGGGCCTTTCTCGGCGTATTCCACAGCCTCCGCAGAGCCCTCTGCTCCATACACGTTGCGGGTCTGAAGACTACGCTGCCCCAGAGATCCTCATGGGACAAGCGTATGATGGCCGTTCTACAGATGGTTGGGCTCTAGGAGTCCTTCTCTACGCGATCGTGGAGAATAGGCTTCCGTTTGACCCGCTGCCTGGCACCAGAGGGGATCCCGCGAAGCTGCGTGCTCGTACGCCACATCGTATCGCTCGATGTGAATGGAGCTGGTATCGATACGGCGATGAAGATGGGGAATGGGATCCTGCAAAAGGGGCTGCATTTGACGGCGCGCAGCTCTGTGTGCAGGGCCTGTTGAAGAGGAGCAGTCGCCGCATAGGGCTGGACGAGATTGCGAAGATGAAATGGGTAAGTGAAGCAATCAAAGTCCCAGGAGGGTTGAAGAGAGGGGATTTCGAGGTGCCCTAGGCATTCTGGTTTAGTGTCAAGGCCTATCTGAGATGTATTTATTGTGTACTTTTGACCTTTGTTCTGATTTGACGGATCTTCTACTTTGTTTGCTTTCTAGCGGGCTGCTACTTGCTAGAGCCCGGATGGTTCTTTTTCTTTGACGGATCATGCTAGAAAACGTCCTCATTCGTTTCTATACACTGTACATATAGATTTTGGTGTTGCCGCTTAGTTATTTCACCTTGGTTTTTGCTTGCGGGATGAAAGGAGCGTTAATGTATAGGATATGCTATGATATGGTGAAGATGGGTTTACTCATAAATGGAGTTGTCTTCAAGTCAGCAATATTGCACGGTGCTTCTCCATTCATAGTCAAGGGTTTTACTTGCTGCTAGGTTCCCAGGACCCGGGGTGGCTTGTCGTTCATCAGTCTGTCTGTGCATCCCAAGCCCTTCGCTCCTCTGCCGGTTCGTTATGCGGACAGTGAAGATCTGTATCTAACCTGTCTTGTCCCCTCTGACCCTTTAGCAGTTTACCCCTGGGCCAGAGCTTGCATTGCTAAGCCTTCTAGATCCCCGATCTTGTTGCCATTGCAATCCATTTGATCAAATTGTGCCCTTTTGCCGCTCATCTCCAGGCTCCCCTGTTGCTGGTTCTGGAGGTTGACGTGTCGATCTTTTCTTCGACGTGCAGATAGGATCATCAGGAGGAAGAAGAAGCTCGCCCTTCTTGTCGTCTTTCCATCATCGCCATCACCATTATCATCACTTCTTCCATCACTTTCCTCCTCAAAAGATAGCATTGCTATCTTCACCTCCGCTCTCTCTTCTGCTACTTCTGAACCACAATCAAATTGGAAGGTTACACCTGGCTTCCTTGTCTCCAGGGCCTACCATGTTAACTTTACAAGTAGAGCTTCGATCCGAAAGCCCGCGGCCATGCTGCATATTATTCATTTGAATGTTCTAGTCTTCCTGACTCTCTTTCAGGAACTGCAGAATGCCACCTGCACCCTGGCCGTGGTTATCCCCGGGCTCTCTCCGCAGAATTTCTATCCTTCCCAACCGCCCGCCCCCCGCGCCCATGATGATCAACGGTGAATAAAAATCACACTGAAAGCCAATGCGGGGTTCACTGTGAGGGAGAGTTGGCGGGCCAGGTGCAATTACAAGATCCTTTCACATTGCATAGCTTCGGTGAAAAGACCAAGTCGCCACGGCAATGATCCAGACGGGGATACGCTGCGAATCAACTTCGGCGATGAAAGAACAGGGCGCGGCCAGTTGATATAAAGATGAGATGGATCCCCCCGTGGAGCTCGAAAGACGCGCTGGACGATAGTGTCGGTCTGATAGGGTGTTCCTAGCTGAGTCTTTTGGTCGTTTCTTGAAATTTCCTTCTAGGTCATCATGCACGGCCTCCTGCTCGCCGCAACTCTTTTGAGCTTGCCGTTCAATGCGGTGGCGCATGTTCCGCCTACCACTGGTCTTGTTCGCCGTGGGGTTGACTTGGACTCCTTCCGCTTGAATGAAAGGTCACAGTTCAAGATTTCGGAACAAGTTGAGAAGGACTCTGGTGTCTCGGCTCTCCATTCCCGCAACTATGTCGATGTTGCTACCAGGCTTGTGAAGCGGGTTGCTCCAAAGGCGACTTTCCGCCTCGTCGATGACCACTACATCGGCGATACTGGAGTCGGTCACGTTTATTTCCGTCAGACCATCAATGGAGTCGATGTTGACAATGGTGACTTCAATGTTAATGTAAGCTTAACCATAGTCCGATTTCCATTGAGACTTGCAACTTACTATTCGGAATAGATTGGCAGAAACGGAAGAGTCTTTTCCTATGGAAATTCTTTCCATACCGGAGACGTCCCTGAGTCCAACTTGAGGGTGAAAGAGGACCCCTCTAATCCCGTTCAAGCATTGCACGGAGCTCTCAAAGCACTCAGGATCCCAATCAAGGCTGAAAGGGCGGTTGCGGAGGCCACCAATGAGGAGGATGATGAAGATTTTGTGCTCAAGGGGACTTCCGGAGCTCTCGCTGACCCTACAGCCAAGCTCGTTTATCTCATGAAGAATGACGGGAGCTTGGCTTTAACGTGGAGAGTAGAAACGGATATCGGTGATAACTGGCTTCTGACATATGTTGACGCAGAAGATACCACAAAGGTTCACAATGTTGTTGACTATGTGGCTCATGCAACCTACAAGGTCTAGTATGTTCTCAAAGTCCCAGCCCTGAAGTGATGCCATGAAGAGTGATCGAGGCTAATATAATACGTAGCCGTTGGGGAATCGCAGATCCCACTGAAGGCGAGCTCGAGGTAATCTCGGACCCTTGGAATCTTCGAACATCTGAATTCACCTGGCATGGCAACGGAACCACAAGGTTCTCCACGACTATTGGCAATAACGGAATTGCTCAGTCGAACCCTACCGGAGGCAGTGAATATCTCAACAACTACCGTCCTCAACCCGCTGATCTCAAATTCGAATATGATTACTCGCCATCTATGAATCCCCCGTCAACTTATATCGATGCATCGATCACTCAGCTCTGGTACTCAGCAAACACGTACCATGATCTTCTTTATATGCTAGGTTTCAATGAACGGTCTGGAAATTTTGAAACCAACAACAACAACCAGGGCGGAAAGGGAAATGATTATGTGATCTTGAATGCTCAGGATGGCAGCGGCACGAACAATGCCAATTTTGCTACTCCTCCTGACGGCCGACCAGGCCGCATGCGGATGTATATTTGGACCAGAGCCAACCCTCCTCGTGATGTCTGTTTCGAGGAAGGCACTGTTGTTCATGAGTATACTCACGGCCGTACGTCTTCCTGCTGGTTATTTCTGCTCCTCTTTTTTCCCAAGGCTGACTTTTCCCTTGACCAGTTTCCAACCGTCTCACTGGTGGTCCTGCCAACTCAAGGTGTTTGAATGCCCTGGAATCCGGTGGTATGGGTGAAGGTTGGTCAGACTTCTTTGCCACAGCGGTTCGTCTCAAGCCCAAGGATACACGTCACACGGATTACCCCAAGGGCGCATGGGTTGCCAATAACCCGCGCGGTGTCCGACAATACGTCTACTCCACCAACATGACCACCAACCCGCTCGTTTATACCACCGTAAACTCGCTCAATCAAGTCCACGCTATCGGCACTGTTTGGGCTACAATTCTCTATGAAGTTCTGTGGAATTTGATTGACAAACACGGCAAAAATGATGGGCCGACGCCTAAGTTCCGTAACGGTGTCCCGACCGACGGTAAATATCTCGCCATGAAGCTTGTCCTTGACGGATTGGCATTGTGAGTTCAGATGATTCCCACCATTTCAAGTGTCCGGTTGATTTAACAGGTCAATTTTAGGCAACCTTGCAACCCCAACTTTGTCCAAGCCCGCGACGCCATTCTCGATGCTGACAAGATTCTCACCGGTGGTCGCAACCAGTGTGAGCTTTGGAAGGGTTTTGCGAAGCGTGAATTGGGAACGGGGGCTAAATGGGATCCAAGAAATCGCGTTGGCAGTACGCGAGTACCCGTTATTTGTAGGATCTTTACTTAGAATGTATGTACCGATACATGACCAGGAGAGATAGGTTTGCAGTTGCAGTCGGTAGAAAACTTCAGTCGTTAGTGAATGATTCGCCTTGATTTTGTTTCTACCCTTAGTAACGAAACTGGCTAGAAGATAGTATAGGTCGAGCCATTGGCTCTGACCAAGCATTTTAGATCCAATACGAAGGGAACCTGCATGTATCTTCCGTCTGCATCCTTTGTAGTAGAACTGATAGAAGTGCTGGGGTTTTTCCCATCCCCAAGGTCACTGCTCTTTTCGGAGATGGACTTTCTGGCCAACCAGAGATCACGCCGTCTCTCGGTCAAGGACATTCACAGTGATTTTGGGGCCCCTGGCTTTGATTCTGCTTCTTAGAGTTATCTCTCGATTCGTCCCCAAGACCCTGGTTCGAAGTAAGGTGAAGAGATGAGGGGAAGTTGGGAGGATCCCTGATGAATCTGTACCACGACGGTATCCCGCTCCACGGTGGGGTGAAACCTCTGATGGCTTGTGCGTCCAGCTTGTCAATGCAAGGTCTGGCGTTGGGTGCATTTGGATTGCACTCTCCCAAAACATTTTCGGCTTCTGCGATGCCCAACTTCAACCGTCAATGACTTTTGAGCTTGGGAATTGAGACGAAGAGTACGCCAAAGGCCCCATGAGTCAAAGTTCACTGGGCTTGGCACATGGGAGTATCAGGGGCTGCAGCGTTTTCGTGTTGACGGGTCTTGTGATTGCAACATTCAATCCTCGAACGAAGACGAGGCGCTAAAGCGCTTTTCTGGAAAAAATTCTGGATAAGGTAGCATACCCGGCCATGCCTAAAGTGGCATGTAATAATTTCGGTATTCGAACAAGTGTCCTGGATGTACTCCGTAGTCTCTCGATATTCGTCGCATCGGGGAATTATTCTGTACTCCACTCCGAAAAGCCACCCCGGGAAACGAAACAAAATGAACTGCCCAAGATTCTGGAGAAGCCAAGAGATGGAATATCCGTGGACAGTAAATGCTCCGCACGCAGTTGTATGTGTTCGTCATACTTTGAGTGATGGAAACGTGGTACACAAGAGGAGAGAATGACTTCACAATTTATGCATAGAGAGCTTGAGCCATCTACCACATGTCGTTGCACCACATCGGATGAGTGACGGGCTAAAGCATGCGGGCGGAGAAGATCCATGCTTATAAATCTGGATGGGCTGCAAAGACATTTGTGCGGTTCATCCCTGGCATCCATTTATTATTGATTTTGCCATCTTAACATAGATGGGTTATGGTATCCGAAGAACCGCCATTTTCACAGTCGCACGCGAGTCCAGCGGTCAGTTGTGCTGGCATAACGATCCCTGGATATAGGATAGAGAAAAGGAGGCCGCAAAATCAGGATGAGGATCGTGGAATCTTCCGAACGCATTCCAGATCGCCAGCAGGATCATCTTTGATTCGAGCGGGAGCGGGAGGAGGTGTTGTGCCCACGGCGGGCTCTGGAATGGGACACGGAGAATAAGACGACAAGAGTCAGCGTTGTGGGGAGCGACACCCTGCTAAGCGACATGGCGAACTGGCGTCCATACGAGCGCGACCTGATCGACATCCAGGAAGCCCCTTCACGGCCCTTGGTCTTGCGTGAAGCCTGAAGCTGAGCGTTGAAGCATCCGAGGTTGACTTTGGATAGTTGCCAGCTGACTCAGCCGATCGTGATCTCTTTGGCTCAACCGACCACCACCGACGGCCTCGAGGCTCAGGACAAACAACAACGACGCAGCAACTCGTTGGGTTTCGTGGAGATGTGAGTCGGCATGGCCGTTTCTCAACGAATGTTCATCTCCCGGCCACCCGGGGAACCCTGGCTGGATCTTGTTCCTCTGATCGCCGAGTGTAGCCTTGGAGCGTCGGCAGGATGGTCGTCCTCCATCCTCTCCACTCGCGGCGCCCCTGATCCCTGTGTTTCTTAATGCCCACAAGGTGTTCAACGCTATCCCCGCCACTTACCCCTGATGCTGGGCTGGGATCGTCCTTTGCATTTCCCTCCTTCGGCCCGTATCTCGATTTTGAACCCTTCTCAACCTTTGTTAGCTTGCTGCTGCTGAATGGAACTCAACCGCAAATTGGCACAGTTCGGAGGCCAGCGTTTTCTCTCAAGATTACACAACCCTAGCGCTGCAACCCAAGTTCGATGCCAAACTTCACATGGCAAATCTACCGCCCATTTTGATCCGCCATGCGTGTCTGAAGCGGGTTAGGCAACTCGGCACCAGTCCCTTCCAGTGAACCCTGGCTTAGGACCGACGAAAGATCACTTGACTTCTAGAAGGACTCTGGCGCCGAGATGCTTCACCTTTCGTGTTTCCCTTGCTGTCCCCAGATACAAGCTGGTGGATACTCTTCCCCGCCCTCCACCCCCAATGTAACGCCTGCCATGGCTATTTTGACGAAGACTGATATCAGTCCTGGCGAAAACGTTTCTCTCCCTGTTTGGTTCTTCTATCTTTCAGTCAAGGTCCTCAACCGGCATCTGTGGCGACGGACGCATTGCGGCTTGCTCTCTGATGACCTCCGTCGGGTAAGCACTTGAATCCCAATCCTCATTCAGGATTGCCTTTTCGTATACGGTATTGATGCCATCGCATCAGAGATATCCGACTCAAACATGCCGAATCCACATTTCTCCGCTAGTTCCGGTTGACCATTAGCCGTTGACAGCTTTTCTTTCGTGACTGATTTCCAGTATTATTAGTATTCCACAGTCGTTAAACGACGAACCCCCAGCAGCCTCTACCTGCTGATCCTGGCAGTTCTGTCAGTCAAGCAATTTTTGAGTTCAATGACCATGGCAAATGATCAACCAGACGGATATAAAAACTCTCCGGTCTCCCCAGGTTGATTTACCTCCTGCCAGCCTGCTTGCCTTGGTGAATCCTACTCCTTCCTTACCATTCATTCAAGGATATCTCATCAGCGATGAAGACCTTCTCTACTCTTGCCCTGCTGGCTTCGGCCGGCGTGGTCAGCGCCGCAAACCAGAAGGCCATGGAGCGACTCATGGACATGAAGCTCAGGGCCCAAGAGAGAATGGAAAACGAAGGTTACTTCGATGCCAATAAATACACCGCTTCCAAGGGAGTCACCAAGTGTGTCAATGGCAAGGCCGGCGAATATTCATGTGATAATGTCAACTTGCACGGTTTCTTGCCCCACGCCGATATTGGTAGCAAGACTAGGCGAGGAAATGATGTCTGGGGTGAGTTGAATTCTGTTCGTACTTCAAAGTGGCCCACAAGATGCTAACTACAGTTCAGGTTGGACCTCTCCGGACGGCCGTGAATTTGGTGCTGTCGGACATTCTGATGGAACCGGATTCGTCGAGATTATGAAGGATGGTAGCCTCGAGTACCGCGGCAGATTGCCAACCCAGACCACCAACACTGTCTGGCGTGACATGAAGGTGATTGATGGCTACGTGTACATCGGATCCGAATCGCCCGACCACGGTCTCCAGGTTTTCGACATGAGAAAAGCAAGTTTTGGTGTATCCCAGCATGTCCGTCGGTTTAGTTTTATTAACATCAGTCACAGTTACTCAATGTCACCAACCCCGGCGATTTCGACATCAAAACGGACTTGACCGCACATTTCAGCGGTTTTGGAAGCTCCCACAACATCGTCGCCAACGAAAAGACGAAGATGATTTATGCCGTTGGAACCGGCCGCAAGACTCCCTGCCAAGGAGGCCTTTTCATGGTCGATGTTTCCAACCCAGCGAAGCCAACATCACCAGGCTGCGCAAATGAGGATGGCTATATCCATGATGCTCAGTGCGTCATCTACACTGGTCCTGATTTCCGCTACTGGGGCCGTGAAATCTGCTTCAACTACAATGAAGACACCCTCACGATCATGGATGTCTCGAACAGGCGCAAGCCAAAGATTATCTCGAAGACTCCTTACGTTGGTGCTGCATACACCCACCAAGGTTGGTTGACCGATCCCGTCCGGATGGAATACCTTCTTCTGGATGACGAGCTTGATGAGCAAGACGGAACCGGCGAGGCCGCAAACGGACACACTACCACCTATATCTTCGACATCAAGGACTTGAAGAAGCCCAAGCACACCGGAACCTACCAGTCCCCGGCGAAATCCATCGACCACAACCAATACGTCGTCAACGGTCTTTCGTACCAATCCAACTACGGCAGTGGTCTTCGCGTCGTCGACATCAGCTCTGTTGACAGAGACCCAACCGGCAAGAAATTCAAGCAAACCGGCTTCTTCGATTGCCACCCCGAAGATGATGAGCAGAATGGCGAGGTTGAATTCTTCGGCAGCTGGAGTGTGTACCCATACTTCAGGAGTGGATATATCTTGTTGAACAGCATTGAGAGAGGCATCTACTCCTTGAAGTACACCGGCCCAAAGAGAAAGTACTACGGAAAGTGGTGGCCATAGATTGACTGATGACCTAATGTCTGATGAAACGCATATAATTTACCCTTCTTCCTGTATATATTGCTGCCATTTGAGCACCAGGCCTAGAATAGGGTTGGGCCACTCCCTTGGCTAGGAAATTGCAGAGATCTTTGAACATGTTCAACTCAAGCTGCCAAGTAGTTAACTAGCCAACATCGACCTCTGTGCTCTTTACCAATTCTCCCCAAACACACACGCAGTGGGGGAAGTGGCTTGTCGGTTTCCCCAAGCGTTGCGAGTTAGGGCGCCTGGATCAAATGGCATTGTCCTGATTGGCTAAACTGGCGCGTGCTCTCGAGATGACTCATCAGCGACATCGGAGGGGAAGCTTCCCCAAGCTCTCTTTTCTCCGCACGAAGCTTCAAAAATAATTAGACAGAAAAAGACGAAACACCAATCGGTCAATCGCACCGGAAGTGCTGATTTCTGTCCAGACGCTCTGATTGTCTACAATTTGGGCCCTCTCGTTGTCTGTGGTTAAACTGTTCAGTCCCGCTCAATTGAGGGTTTTTGGAATTAACAAGCGAGGCATCCCTGCCAAAATGCTGAAGCTACGGCCTCGGGGCTTCATGCCCTCTAGGCAATGGTTCAATTCCTTTTCCTAGTAGGCCATCAAAGTGGAATTGATATTATCCTATCCAGCTAATATATCTGTCACAGTCGCACATTTTCCGCCAGACCTTCATCCCAAAAATCTTCATCGAATACCTCAAAGCCACAGAAGCCTCTCAATGAAGTATCCAGTCATATCACGCAGCCGATCTCTCAAGGAGCCTCGCAGGCTATGCTCTACGCTACTGGACTCTCGACTGAAGATATGTCCAAAGCCCAGGTTGGCATCTCCAGCGTCTGGTACAATGGGAACCCTTGCAATATGCACCTGCTGGATCTCAGCAATGTCGTGCGGGAAGGTGTGCAGAAAGCGGGATTGATCGGGTACCAATTCAACACCATTGGTGTCAGTGATGGTATCAGCATGGGCACAAAGGGGATGAGATATAGCTTGCAAAGCCGGGATTTGATCGCCGACTCGATCGAGACCGTCATGGGCGGCCAATGGTACGATGCGAATATCGGCATTCCGGGTTGCGATAAAAACATGCCGGGTGTCATTATGGCAATGGGACGCGTGAATCGGCCCAGTTTGATGGTGTATGGAGGAACAATTCGACCAGGCTGTGCTGCAACCCAGAACAACGCCGATATCGATATCGTGTCCGCCTTCCAGGCTTATGGCCAATTTCTAACTGGCGAAATAACCGAGGAGCAACGATTCGACATCATCCGCCATGCTTGCCCGGGTGGCGGTGCGTGTGGCGGGATGTATACTGCCAACACAATGGCTTCAGCCATTGAGGTGATGGGCATGACGCTGCCAGGCTCCTCGTCTAATCCAGCGGAATCAAAAGCCAAGAAACTCGAATGTTTAGCTGCGGGAGAAGCTGTCAAGAAGCTTTTGGTGGAAGATATCCGACCATCAGACATTCTAACGAGGAAAGCGTTCGAGAATGCAATGATTTTGGTGAATATCACTGGTGGCTCGACCAACGCAGTGCTTCACCTGATTGCCATGGCAGATTCCGTTGGCATCAAACTTACCATCGATGACTTCCAGGCTGTCAGTGATCGCACTCCTTTCCTTGCAGATCTCAAACCTTCTGGCAAATACGTTATGGCGGATCTCCATAGCATTGGCGGCACTCCGTCCTTGATCAAATTCCTCCTGAAAGAAGGTATACTTGACGGCTCCGGAATGACAGTTACAGGGCAGACTTTGGCCAAGAACGTAGAAAACGTGCCCGATTTCCCATCCGATCAGCAGATCATCCGTCCTCTCAGTAATCCAATCAAGAAAACAGGTCATATTCAAATCCTCCGCGGCAGTCTCGCTCCTGAGGGAAGCGTAGGCAAGATCACAGGCAAGGAAGGGATGCGCTTCAAGGGCAAAGCCAGAGTCTATGATGATGAGGATGACTTCATTGCGTCTTTGGAAAAGAACGAAATCAAAAAGGAAGATAAGACTGTCGTTGTTATCCGATATACCGGACCAAAGGGTGGACCAGGAATGCCAGGTACGTTGAATCCTCCTTGGGTAAAAATCATAGATATACTCCTAACCGCCGCCTTTCACAGAAATGCTCAAACCCTCTTCCGCCTTGATGGGTGCTGGACTGGGATCCTCCGTTGCCCTCATCACCGACGGCCGCTTCAGCGGTGGTTCGCACGGATTTTTGATCGGACATATCGTCCCCGAGGCTGCAGTTGGCGGTCCGATCGCACTCGTCGAAGACGGAGATGTTATAACCATCGATGCAGAGCAGCGAGTCCTTGACCTCGAAGTTGGCGAGGATGTGCTTGCGCAGAGGAGGCAGAAGTGGCAAGAGAAGCAGGAGCGCGGCCTTGGTCGTCCAACTGGTTTGACGATGAGAGGAACTTTGGGTAAATACGCCAGGTATGTGTGATTAACATCGCCTTTCTACGCACAGCTGGGGTATTGTTGCAGCTACTGACTGCTGGTATTTAGGGCTGTAACGGACGCCAGCCATGGATGTATCACCGACTCTGTGTGATTTTGGGAAGAAAAGGGCGAAGGCCAGAGATTCGAGGACCGCTTTTTCTCTGTACTACCATTTCACTTCTTTTGCTTTTTCAAAGTTGGCTTTATTTCCGGTTTTCATATGCTGTCCTCTTTCTTCGTCTTCCTCATTTTCACGTTGGTGGACACTCTCTGGAGTAGGAACGAGCAGCGGCTATCATTTTGATATACCTGCGGAAACAGTCGAAAAACGATTGTGATCATTCACGGGACACTACAGAAAGATTGATATAACGAGGTCGGTTTTTCATGTGCACGGCTTCTAGAGCTGAGTGGTGGTGGACATCAGGCTAAGCCTTAACAGATCACATCGGCTGATTGTTTCAATATTCGGACAATACTAGATGTTATTTCAAAACAATATAGCAATATATTAATCCACGCCATACTCAGTTCCCTCGCCTAAGATCCTACACATATAACCACCCAATCCTATTAAATTCCACACTCCTTCACAAACGGGGTATTCCCCCCAAATTACGATCCCTCGTCCATCTTTACACACGCTGCCTCCGTCGCCAAAATCTCCACCCGGCGCTGATACAGCGCCATCGAATGCATCATCACATCGCCAAACACAATTCCCGCCAACTCCTCATTTCGCGTCAAATACGCCTCGGCGCGCTGTTTCCCATCTTTGCCCTCATTGCCGCGCAGGACGACCAACCTTCCCGGCAACGACAGCGTTGATGCCGGCCTACACCATACGGCGCTCGTGGATTTGCGTTTGTCGAACCCCCTGCGCTGCTTGGAGCTGAAGAAGGAGAGTTTCCGCGAGAGGAAGCTTGCGGGGCGAGCTGAGGGGGGCGGGGAGTTGTAGAGATCGATCAAGGAGCGGACATATGCAGTTTCCGAGAGTGATACAGGGTCGCCTTCGTTGATGATGCTGAAAAATAACCAGTTTTGATACTCTCGTCGGCTTGGCTTGTTGAGTGGGAGAGTCGAGACGGGTGGTGCGCCAAAGCTAATGCAGTGAATGCGATTGAATGAGTTTCGAAGGTTGACGAGGTCGGATTTCACGGTTTGCGCAAGCATGTGTGCGTATAGGAGACTGGCTATTGCGCCTCCGGTAGAATGGCCGGTTATAACTAGTGATCCAGCCGAACGAGCAGGATTTTCTTGGAGAAGTTGTCGGAGTCGCAGGACTACCGGTCTGATCATTTGTCGCGCAACGCCTAAGAATCCAGCGTGGCAGAGGTTATCAGAGTTGTCTAAGAATCCGTTTGGCGATTCTGGCTCTAGAGCCATGTTGCTTGCCCAGTTCTTGAAGGAAGTGTAGTTTGTTCCCCTAATCGAAAGGACGACGAGATCTATATGGTCAAGGGCAACGGATTTTATAACCATCGCATTAGTTCCACCTCTGACGTCCGCTTCAACGAACGTTTCCTTTTCCGACTCTGAGGGCATGCTGTAGGCGCGCTGGGAGAATTGGGCGGCAAGGCAGAGAATCGGCCATATTGGGAGGGTTCTAATACGGGAAAGATATTAATTTGGGCTATGGTTGGGATTGAAGTGCGGGTGTCACATACAGCCGTAAATGTGGCAGGCTAGAAGGCAGTTGGGAATTCGCATAATTGTACACCGTCGACGAAAAGTTTATCTGGTGATCCGAAGGGGTTGTAGAAGCACGTTTTGAAGCTTTGGACTTCGACCCTGTAGATGTCTGTGATCGCAAGTGCAACATATTCGGCGGGTTCACGTTCATTACTATACTCAAAAGCCTACAATTAACTGGAGTTCGAAACGCTTTCGATCAAGGCAACTCACCTAACTCATGCTCCTTTCCGCTTAATGATTGCATATCTATGGAATTAATCAACTCCACAAACCGATTGAGGATCCGGCTAGAAAAGTCGGGCAGAAAGTCCGGTACTGATTCGATCTCGGTTTCAGCTCGTTTCGGGGCTGGGGTTACTGGAGACGCTGATGGGTAGGATTTAATCAATCTGCCGGAGCGGGCATTCGCGCGCACCGGGGGAGTAAACTTTCCCGAGAGAAACGAGTGTCTCGCTGACCCAGGAGGCGAAGTTACTGAAATGGAGGAATCGCGCGGAAGACGGGACCGGGAAGAAGGAAGAGAGACTGTAGGTGAAGCCGACACGAACTGCGTGGTGCTCGTCGAGGAGGGTGTGAGGTCCTCCTCGGACGAGATGAAGGGGATGTAGAGAGCGCGAAGCTTCTGGAGATCGCGGATGGCGCCATGAAGATAAAGGGAACCGTCTTGAGAGGTGTGCGAAAGGGCGGGTTTCGTGTCAGATCCGTTGGGCGAGGGCAATGAGAACTCATGATGAGCATAGGGGTAAAAGTAGGATGGCTCAGGAGCGAAAAGCGGACTTGTGCTACGCTCCTGGATGAGAGCTGCGGCACTAGGCGAGCGAGCTCCCTGCCGCTGTATCATTGTGCGCGACGGGTTTGGATTTGGTGAGGTTGCAAAACGAATGACTGATTGATGCTGCTTAACGAGCGGCTAGATGCTTCATGGGAGAAGTATGCTTGAGGGCCAAATTTGTGTGATATCATTCAATATTTGACTTCGCATAAGAGGCGACACAACGCATCACCTCCGATGGGAAGTTTGCCTGTCAAAAAAGCAGGTTAGCAAGGCCGGCGAACAGGAGATTGATTGTTCTCGCGCAAGAGTTGGCGTTTACCGATCTTTCCTTCGTATCACAGCCTAGATTCCGTCAAACTTTCAAGCTCGATTCAACCGGTCGCGGTTGGGAAGATCTGCAAAACCGCTTCCACGCTCAGCGACAAGATGAATCGGGCTGGAACGAAAGCGAAACCAAAAGCCAGCATTTCATTCCCGGCCGTAGACAAGTCTGAGCATGCTGTCAATTCTCGTAACCCACTCGAGTGACATCAACGAGTCCGGTGAGTGGACGAGTCCAAGCTTGACGCAGGCTGATCTCGTCCGTTTGAGACCACGTCGCCGTCGCTGAGAGTCGCCCAGCTGAACTAGTTGGTGAGCTGAATTCTCGCGCCGCCGCAGGTTCGGACGAACAGACCTTAATTGCTCTGCTGGCACGTCTTTCGATTTTAATAGTTCCCCAGGAGCCATGGCCTTTCCCCAGTTCGATGGTCCGGTTCGCAAGGATGCTCCAACGAGATGAGGCAGGGACCTGGACATGTTATAGCCAGGGGTTCACCCTCTTGGACGCAACGGAATCTGCGTCATTTCCCTGAGATGCCCTCTGCTGTCGTGGTAAAGAAAACGTGGAGAGATGATCGCTGTCTGGAACCGAGAAGGGCGACGAGGGAGTTGATTTGCTCTTTGGCTGCAGAATGACGAGGTGGCATCGTTAATTGATGCTCAACTGAGCAGTTGAAGGGGCGATCGCCTTTTTTTTTTCTTTTTTTTCATTTGCCTCTTTTCCTTGACTTCTCGCAGCAAGTGTTGAAATCACAGTTGAGCACCTGCATTCGGTCAGGGGTGAGCTGGGGAGAGATGGCAAAGTTGCATTGCAAAATCAAAACTGTTGAACCGTTCCAACTGTCGAAACCGCGAAATATCCAAAGAGGTCATTAAACTAAAATTTAACTATCAAAAGTTGCACTGGGATCCAACACCCTGAAGCATCACCCTTGCATCAAACAAGCACACGGCAACCAGGGAGAGTAGTACATCAGCCTCCTTTTGGAAAATGCTTTGGGCAATCGACGGCATTCCGTCCCGCACAGCTCTGTTGGACTTTTGGGGGCGATGCAGAGAACATAGATGAATGCAAGGTCTCTGCCATGGAAATAGACATCTAGGTGACGTGGTGGCTGTAAATCGACTAGATCCATTGTCATCCTCTACCCGTATGCGTTCGGGGGTATTATTCACAAAAATCTATCCACCACCACAGGACCTCAGCGCCGAGGGGCTCACGACGAGCCTTCGACTGGGCTTAAAGTCACTTCTTGAAACATACTTGCCCTCATCTGCACCAGTGCTGTAAGTTCTAGAACAAATTCATACAAAATAACAACATTAGTTAGGACATGTCCCAACGTCGCGCCCTCTGCGCTCACTGTATCGCCGTCAGATGCCTCACGGGGCTGAACCGGTGCCGGATGGGGAACGGGGTCGATGATACTGCCACCAGGGTCTCCCTGATTCGGAGCGCGGCCAAGCTCGGCTGAGAGGGGGCTGGCAAGCCGCCTGTGGAGGTCAATGGGAAGAAGGTGCGCACGAGAACGTGATCGTGAAGCTGGACGTTGGGAGGACGAATTGCGGGACCTGGAGAAGGGACGGTTGGATGGAGGGCGTGCGGCAAGCCGTGACGGGGAATTTTCTCCTAGCGCTCGTTGCTGCGACGACTTGCGTCCTCTGGAAGATTCCGTGCTGCGGTCGTTTCTGACCCTTGCGCGGCTACCGCTCTCGTCGGATAAATGTGGCCCTACTTCTGTTCCTGTCTCTGATTCTTGATCCCTGAAACGAAGTAGATCCCTTCGACCTGCGAGCAATCTATCAAAATCGGGTATCGATTCGCGCCAACTGTGGACTTGTTTGGCTAATTTATATAAAACCGCTGACAGGGCTGGAAGATCATCGTCGGGCCAAGAGGGTTGCGCGTATGCAAAGTTTAACTGGCTTCCAGAATCCTGGAATCGTCCGCTGGCGGGCCCATCTGACAGCTGATCTGATGCTCCATTCTTATCCGAGCCGTCCACAAATCGGTATTTGTCTGGAGAGACGAGCAGCCAGCCATCTAGAGAGATCAAATTTGAAGTCGCCATAGCTGCGACCGCACTTGTCAAAGCGAGGTTGGTGATAACATTATTGGTGAAAAAATGGCTCAGAAGGTCCAACATTCCTTGGAAGATGCTGTCGCCGACCTGGAGCATCGTTGAACTCTCGAGGCAGGGATCGGGCGATTTGTTCCAAAACATCATCGACGATCGCGCGGAGAGGACAGTCGACGCACTGGCCAGATAACTGCCATAGGATTGATCCAATGACGGATTTTCATAGATCATACTTGCAAAATTGAACAACTGTTGCAATTCGGCATTGAGAGCACCAAGCGTTCTCAGCTTTGGCAATGGTTCCGATTTTGGCGCGGCTTTGATGAGGGAACTGGTGAAGTGGTGATGGCGTTGCAGAATGACAGTAATTAGTCTTAACGTAGCCACAAGAGTCTGGTTATTGTGTGATTTGATGCTCATTGAAGTTAAATCCACCAAATTGAAGAGCGCTGGCGATGGTACTGCGGCAGCTTCGGCAAAGGACGACAAGATGTCCAGCGATTTGCGACGGCTTACTGACATTTTAGCTTGCTCGACGGGCTTGCGTTTGTCCTTTTCAGAGGGAGATGCTAGCAAGAAGTGTAATATACGGTGAATCAGCTCAGGCTGATCGATCGATTCCAAAATCCGCGATAGATAGCTGGTGACGGCCGGAGTTGAACCTCCGTCGACGTCGGAAGACTCAAGCAGAGACGGGTATCTATTAACTGTCAGCTCATACGGCTTGAGAGAGGCCAGCAGGGAAAGGACATACAGTAATTGCTCTAGGAAAAGAACTTGAAAATGGTCTAAAAGGGTATCATTCAACTCAACAGACTTGCAGTGATCAACAGCGTCCTGCCAAAACAAAAGGTACGAAAGGAAAGAATCCATATTGCCACCAAGATCGTATCGGATATATGCTTCCAGGCGAGTGTCGTCAGATAGGGCAACTATCGGGGGAATCTCGACATCGTGAGCTTGGGGCAGCACCCTGCGGGCATGTGTGAGCTGATTTCGTTGTCGGATATCAATCACCGTGAGATACTTTCGTCACATACCTGCCCAATTGACTATACAAGCCTCCCAGCCCGGTAGCCATCAACGTAGCTAGATCGCTCTCAATAAGCCAGCGTTCCAAATCCTTCGCCCTGGACGCCGTTTCGATTATATATAAGAGCCCCGTACGGGCAAAATCGCCTATCCTCCCGGCGAAATGAACATAATCCAAAAGTAAATAGAACAGGGGGAAATCCTCCTTCCTGGTCGCCCCCGCAAATATTTCACCAGCCTCTCTGGTCTCGGCTTCGTCCTCGATCGAGCCCTTCGGGAAGAACCAAGCCGGCAGGATGTTGGGTCGCAGCCGTATATTCGTCGCGACCCCGAATATCAACTCCACCAACTTGCCCTCGCATTCTTCACCCGCGCAGCCCGCCCTCCGCGCCAAATCCACCAACGCTCTCGAGAATACCCGGTTGTCGACCGCACCCTCGACTTCTGCGTCGATCAGCATGTTGAAAAACACCGCGGTCCCGGAGACGATGCGCGGATCGTAGGTCGATAGGGCCAGCTTGGCGATTGTCAGGTAGACCTGCGACGTGGCAGCGAAGGCGAGGCATGGATGCGGTGCCGGTCCACGGGATTCATCGCTGAGAATGGCGTTGAGACGGTCGATGCAAGTTCGGATTCGGGGGATGTACTGGGAGTCCGGGGTCAGGGAGGGAGAGTTGCGCCATATTTGCTAAAAGAGAGCGGGGGAGGTGAGTGTGACGGTTCGAGATCAGAAGAACATTCTCTTTCTAGGATTGCATACGTAGAGTGCATTGTATATGTGCTTGAATGCGGTATGGCGTTCGGCAGCAGCGTTGCGGCGAGGAGACCTAGAGGCGGACGAGGTAGCACCTCCGATAAGACGAGACCACTGGAAGCTGGTTAGCAACAGATCTAGGCCCAGATTACCCAAGCGAGGTTGTCTCGTACAAAATCCATTATTCATATTGCATGCCGGCGGGTTGGTTTAGAGGTTCAGCCGGCTGGATTGCTGGGGAAATCGTCCTGATACTTCGAGGTTGACGCGGATGTCACAGCTCTGCAACCTTCATCCCCAAAGCTTTTTTTTTAAAAGTTTGGCGCCCCGCGATGTGCCCAATTCCGCATCCGCCGCATATTACTATAAATGCCTGATGTATGATCGAATGCTTCGCCGATACAGAAGAATTATTTTATTCCCGGTGCCGGCTGCTTTTGAAATATGTATCCTGCCCTTGTCGATGCACCAGAAACTGTAGTTACGTATACACTGAAAACGCTAGAGAAGCACCAAAGCAACAACCCAATGCCAGCCAAAATGAAACAAAAGTCGTTAGAAGAAACCATGCTGCATCACACGTGCAGGATATGCTAAGTATCCCAAAGAGCCACCAACGCCAGACAAGTCATGCCGAGTATACACCTTTTCGGGGTCTGAGGGATCAATCATCGGGCTCTTCTTTCTTGCGTCGGCCCCCTCCCTTGCGTTTCCGGTGTTCGTCGTGATCACTGCCATCCTCGTCCTTTTTGCTCGCAGGGAGATCGGGGACTTTAGAAATGATGTCAGCCAGGAAATCGAGAACTTCATCTTTCGCAATCGCCTCTTTCAAGTGTGTGGCGGTGACACGTTTGGAGGAGCGTTCTTTTGCCTGATTCGCAGCTTTGGTAACTAGGGAGATCATGAACAGCTCTAGGGCTTTGGCTAGAGAGAACGTTAGTCGCGGCTACAGGAGAAGAATATTTCATATATAGAGAGACTCACCGACAGCGATCGGCGCTACCTGGGCTACCTTGCCAACGTCTTCGTCGGCCTGCATGATCCGCTTGATTCTTGCAACAGGAAATTTTGTTTTGATATCAATGCCCATCGAGGGTCCTGGGGAAGGTCCGGTGCCTGTTTTTGCGACGCTGGACGGCTTGATTTCCGGAGGCGGGTCCGGTTGTTTATGCTCCAATTGGGGTTGGCGATGCTGTTGTGCCTGGGGTTGGTGTTGATATTGCTGTGGCGGAGGCTGTAGCGGCTGCTGTGGGAGCGGTTGTTGCTGCAGTGGCTGCTGCTGTTGCTGAAGCAAGGTCCTTGACCGCGTCTGGGGAGGCATCCCGGCAAAATCAGAGGCAAAGGGCGGCTGTGGATGGTAGGAGACGGAAGGACGAGGAACGTGAGGGTTGAAGAAGGGAGACGCGTCGTAGGAAGCTTGGGGTGTCAACTGCGGCGGAAATGCATAAGGAGATTGGTTGTAGGGGTCGGGGATAGGCTGTTGCGGTAGGTTTCCAGCAAAACTGGAAAAATCAGGGGACCGGGGTCTGTAGGAATTATCCTGATCTGTCATTGCTAGCAAACACCCGTGTTAGCTGATTCGGCAACAGTTCACAACGCCGTGCTTGGTCGCCACGGTTGGATAGCCACAGACACATGAGCGACATCAGTCACTGAGAACGGGGAGCAGTAAGGAACATGATATATCATGACAGTCACAGTGGGGATCAAAGGCGCGATGATGACCTACCTAGACTGGGTCCAACTGCGCGTCGTTCTGGGATCAATGGAGCTCAACAGTCGGCGAGAGCGTGCTCTTTGTCTTTGTCAGATTTAGAACCACCATGCACCGGTCCGCACGGGTCGTCCACCGCTAGAGAGGATGTGTGTTCAGTCTGGTCTTGTTGTCGCGTTCCAGGCAAAGAATATAAAATGAGCTTTTTCTTGGCCCAAGCTCCGGGTGATAAGGGCTCACGTGGAGATAGGTGGCATTAAGGGTCCGGAGTGCGTGGCAGCTGTGGTGCTTGAAGGGCAGGCAGGAGAAGCGGCCGTCGCAGCTCCAGGCGGGCTGGCAAGGGAGCGCAGGCCCTTTTATGCCGCCCAGCCGGCCCTGGCAAACCGCGCCCCCCACACATCAACCACCAGGCCGGCCTTGTCACAGCTACCTGGCTCACTCCGGAACTGTCTGTCCTCAACAATCACCATCTCTGATGGAATTCTACATATAGCTTCTTTTCGCTTCCTGACGAGTTTTCAAGGTAACAAGCCACTCCTGTTTTTCCTGCATCTCTGCTTCACAGCCCGTCGCTTTGTTGCGCGTTTCTTCCTGTTGATTCCCCCTGCTGCTTGCAAACGGAAACAACTCGTCGTGTCGCGTTGATGATAGAGCAAACCCGGAAATGCATCAGACCGTGCTCCTGCTGCTGGCCTTCTCATCCCTGGCTCGGTTGGGGCGAAGCCAAACACAAGGCATCACCAACCCTGGTGCGGGACGAGCGGTGTTGGCTGCGGGCAGCCACCGGGAGCATTGATGATGGCTGTAAAGCAATTACTTGATCTAATCTGAGTGATATCGACCTGTGTTTCGTCTCCTCGCCCGCCCTCCTGCTGAATATACCGATTTATATCCATCTTTTTTTCGCGGGTTGTAACTAACCACCCGGATTAACGTTCTTCCGCAGGCGCTCAAAATCTTCCAGAGAAGCAGCTGCTCAAAACGCCCGTCGACGAAAACCACATCCCATTCACCCTCCACTCCGCTCGGACAGCCATTCGCACCTTATTCCTCGCGGTTCACTCGCCGTAGATCATGCTCGGTGCTTCTCTCACCACATAAGCGCTTCTCTCGTTCATCCCGCGTTCCGACCATGCCACCTCGATCCTAGCATCGCAGATTCTCCGTTCGCAGTCTCATCCAGCCCACTGCTCCCGCTAACCCATACAACTCCTCCATTCCGCTGGCATGGCGACCCTGGAGCCTTCCTCGGGTCTGATGGATATTGCCCAGTGAGCTTGTGCCCCGTTCTAGGCTATAGATGAGCGCATGTGCTGATTCCCCCCAGGTCACTTACCCAAGATGAGATTCCTTTTAAACTTCGTTGCGCCATCTGCAACAAGCTGGCCTTGAACGCATTCCGCCTACCCTGCTGTGACCAGGCTATCTGTGAAAACTGTAAGGAATGCCCTTGGTTGAATGGCTCTTCTGAAACGAATCCTGACAGAAGTTCTTTAGGCCAAGGCTCCCTCCCGGAGAGTTGCCCCGTTTGCGCTCACGCACCGCTCGATGCGAGTCTCTGCAAACCGAATAAGGCCCTGCGGACAACTCTGAAAGCGTTCTTACGAACCGAGGAGAAGAAACGCGAAAGAGACCGGCCACCCGCCAAACCCGCCACAGAACCTACCCCGTCGACGATAGAAACTCCAAGTGAGACACCAACCCCCGCAACGGACCTCCCACAGACAAAAACTATCGAACAAAACATCTCGGAACAACCTGAAAACCATATACAACCCCCAGTTGACGATGGGAAACCGGGACCCCTTACACCGAAATCTCCTTCCGCCAATGCCGCTAGCACTGAAAATGAAACCACGCCCGCAAAACAAGTGAGTCGCAGAAAATGTGAGATGTTTTCCCACTTAGATTCTAATTCCTTGCTACAGCACGAAGTCACTGCCCCCCATGATACTAACCCCGATACCGCGGTTGATGAAACACCACCGTCTCCCAAAGCCCCGTCGCAAGCGCCCGATGATCAGAATCCCACAGCCGAACGTGACGCCAGTGCCGCCCAGAATCTCGTCCAGGCTGGCCAGACTTTAGACAATGGTATAGGGATGGGGTCAAATAATCCAACCGGATTCCAACCAGTGGGTTGGCAAGGCCCTAATTTCAACCAAATGATGCCCCCTTTTATGGCCAATGGAATGCAACCGCCTGGCATGATGTCCTTTGCGAACCAGATGGGTAAGCAGAAGCCCGTCCTGCACTGCTTGCCACAACCGTTTTCTAATGCTTCTTAGGCCCGCCCGGCATGTCTGGAATGGGAATCGATCCGATGGTTGCATCTCAGGGAATGTTTACGGATTACGGAATGAACATGAATGGCATGAATGGTGATATGAGCATGGGAATGAATTTCAATAACGGTCAAGGAATGTATGGAAGCTGGGATGTTCAGAACAATATGTGGAATGGAGGCCCAGATAAATTCAATGCAAATGCATTCGCTAATCGCTTGGGTGCCGACTTTGGCCCTTATTCTGGATATCCTGGATATAATATGTCTCAACCACAGGGAAATTATCCTCACATGCACCATCCTAGCAATGAGTTCCATGGGTCCTATGGCCCGTATGGCCGCGGTTCTGGCCGTGGACGCGGTTTCGGCGGTCGTGGTCGCGGCGGTTATACCATGACGGGTATGCATGATAATTACCATTCTGCTAACCTAGGACCCTTCCAGCATCAAATCCCACCGCACCTCCAAAGTAATGGCGGCCCCGCCACGATGGAACAACCAACCGACACCCCTGAGAACATGCAGCGCAAGTTCAATGACGAGCTTTGCCCTGGTGGCGAGGACGATTTGCGTGAGCATCAGCCCGCAGACGAAGCGGCAAAATCCGCAGATGATACCCCGACAGTTGACCCGTCGTCTGGCGAAGCGAAACCGGCGACAGAAACGGAAGACGATGGCCCCCAAACGTCGGCGATTCCAACCACGACTGATGTCGAGTCTGGCGATAGGAATACTGCGGATGCAACAGAAGTAAAGTCTGGTCCCCAATCCGTCGGAAACAGCATCCCAGTCGTTGGGGAGAATTACCCACCGCATTACGGTCCTAACTATTTTCCCAACGGGCCAGCTGGCTATGCGTCCTCGCAACCATCTGTATCTTCCAAGTACGGGTTCAGTATGGAGCCAAGGGGTATGGGGGTGGCAGGAGCGCCAGCGGCACCACGCGCAATGAGGGAGGGACTGCCAAATACTAGTATTCGTAATCCTAGAGGATTTGCGATTTTAGGACGTGCAAACGTACAATCTACTCAGAGTGTAGACGCCCAGAGGTTGGTGCTTTTACTTTCAGCTTCTGTAACGCGATTATCAATTCTAACTGGTTTCTTAAAAGTGCTTCCGCCGCTAAATCAGTCGATGATAACCGATCCCGGAGCAAGCCAAGATCACGATCTAGATCTAGATCTAGGTCTCGCTCGCGCTCACGGTCACCGTCGCGAAGGTCGCGTTCCCATAGACGTCGAAGCCGCTCGCGCTATAGGAGTTATTCGCGCTCCAGGTCCCCAGAATCTTCACGTGAAACTGATGAAAACCGTAACAAGGAGAGTAGAAAGTCACGCAAGGACTCCGATAGGGACAGAGAATCAAGCGTTCGATCCAGGTCATATTCTGTTGAAACCTCGTATAGGTCATCTCACCGCAGCCGTCGTGACAGGGGTCGGCGCGGTGACGAGAAAAGCATGACATCCCGTCGCCATCGAAGTCCTACGCGAAGGGACACATTGGACGATTCCAAGTCTTCTAAATCGCAGAAAACGGGCGAGGATAGCGAGAGCCGACGGCTGGCGCGTGCCAGGGAGAGAGAAGATCGGTACCGCCGCCGTGAACGGGATCGAGAACGAGACCCTGATCGCAGCCGCAGGGATCGAGAGCGGGACAAGGATCGTGATCGGGAAAAGCATCGAGAACGGGATAGGGACAGGGAGAGAGACAAGAATCGGGAGCGAGACCGGGACAGAGATCGAGATAAAGAGAGAGAAAAGCCCAGAGATCGTGGCCGCGACAAGGATCGTGAGCGGAAGCGTCGTCGCGAGAGATCCGAATCGCGGGCGGAAAGCGAGCCTTGGCGACGACAGGCACGACGTGCGCGACGTGAAGAAGCCGATGACCCGGTGAATGGTAGCCGGGAGAAGAAATTAGCGGACCGAGTCCAGGCCAGCGATGCATCGACGAAGCCCGCGACCGAAGAGAAAGATCCACATACTCTGGAGCGTGAAGCGAGAAATCGGGAGCGATTGCTGAAAGAGCAGCAACGCCGGGAGGCAATGAATGCCGATCGCGATGGCAGGAATGGCCGCCAGCATGATGCCAAAGGAGACAGGAGTCTGCTGGGAGGAAGGCGTCTGAGTTATAAGTATGAGGATGAGGCTAGCGATCAGGCAAGGGCGGCGCGTGTGGAGCAGGAGAGAGAGGCGGCTCGATGGGGGTAGGATAGCAAGTCTGTAACATCCCAAAGATCAATACTAGATGCTGAACTACATGGATTTGCATCTCTGCTCTGGATAATGCTGTACTTTTATTATCTCTCTGCTTCTAGCTACTGTATTAATGGCTGGGTAGTTACATATATCATGTAATCACAGTGTGCCAAGAGAGATTAACTAACTACAGAGTAGACCAGGTTCTATTTTTGACAACAACGCATAGCTGACAGGGAACCTCCAACACTATCATACATGCATAGCTACCCAGGCAACCAGCCTGAAGATGACTTGAGTAGTACAGACGCAAAATGTTAAAGACAGTCAGTTCAACCCTTCAGACTGTGTGTCAACTAATGCTGTGGTGTATATGCAGCTACATACATAGGACAGTTGTTGACAGTGAGCTTCGGCGAACATACATTTCAGAAAGCCAGATTTTGATGACAACAAAGACAGGCCCAGCAACTGCTTCTCTTCCTCTCAATGTGCCTCATGCAAGACTTCACCGGTGGGGAATTCACGTCGATATAGAAACCAACCCATGCGCGCGTGTTTCGTCTCCACTGGGGAATCACGTCCGAGCTGGAATCTGCTTAAGAAATTGGAAATTTTGACCATCCTTCTCCACGGGCCAGCTCCTCAGCCTGAAGACTCGAGGCCCAGCGCTATCGTCATACCGTTCCGCCGTCACGAAAAAACCTTGACTGGGATTCTTCGGGTCGTTGACACGCATAGTGGTAAGTGTCTCGATCGTGACATGGGAAGCCGTGATTGCTGTTGCGCTCTCATCGCTCAGGATAGCAGTCGCACCGTCCTCGATCGTCGGGAAACGGATATATTTCTTGGTCGTGGCGTCGCGGATAAAGTGGTAATTCTCATACCCCCAAGTTTCAAATTCCCAGAACTGGCCTTCGCCACGCCTAAGTTCAATGAAGCCGTTCGCGTCGGTGCCGGCAACAGCGAAATCGCCATTGATAAAAGTGCTTATGGTGTAGTTGCCGTCGAAGGCGAAGCAGCCAAAGCTATGGAAGGCAGCCCAGATGAAAAGGGCAAATGTGAAGTCCACGCGCATGGTGCCCACGAAATACAGACAATTGTAGTTATTCAGAAAAGGAGGAGCTGAGGTTTCTCTGATTCAGGATACAATTAAGAGTTGTCCAACCTTTATAAGCATTTGGCTGAAGCTCCTGTTAGAGCAGCCGTTCGCGGGCCGAATCAACTCAAAGCATGGTACAGGGTACACTTGGACGGAATCGCGGGGATCCCGCGTAGAGCATTGCATGAGCCGCGGGCATCTTGATAAGAGAAGTTCGGCCTGGCTGGTATGCCCCCTGTTTCCGGTAACGGGTTTTTGTCACAGTGACATCCCGAGGATCATGGATTAGTACGTTGATGGTCTTCCCAGCAGCATATGCATCCGATGCTCCCAGAATCCAACTATCAGCGGGCTTGGGTTGCATTATATGGCGATTGTATTCCTCGCCTTTTTACATCATTGTGCTAAAATTAGGAGCAGAAGAGTTCTTCATAACGCAATATCAATATCTAAATGGTGGTTTCAACGCAGGCTCTCCCGTCTTTTTGATCAGGACCCCGGCAAAGAGGTCCCCTTTTCCGAGGGCAAAGGTCGTGATAAGGAGTAACAGTGACATTTCGGATGAGATTGGTAATTCGACATGCTAAAACAGGTTGCTTCCCGGTTCTTGTGGGATAAATGGTAATTCTCAGCAGGTTTGGGTTGCATTCAATGCATGTTGGACAGTGATCAATCTACAGAAACAGATTGTCTGCGTCCGCGGAGCTGAATTTACATATCACATATATACCTGCGGAGGTCATCCACATCATCCCTCGTTCTATCACTCGCGCACCAGCCGGACTAGTTCCATACTGGTAATATCTTATCTATCAAACTGTTCGTTGAGTGGAACCGCTGAAGCCTCAGCAATGCACCTCCTGTTCTCTGTTGTTCTCCTGGCCACTCTGGCCAGCGCCGACGTCTTCGATGGACCCTACTACATTGCGAACAATAGGACTGGCCACGAAGCTGCGTGGGACGGCACCAGAGAGGGGGATGCTGTCCAGTTCAAAGCGAGCCACCAGCCCTGGGAATTCGAAGAGGTCAGCCACGGTCTTCACCCGTGGTATGTTATAACCGGCAAATCCTCATACACATACCCTCCCTATAACCCCGTCTGGACTCAGATTGGTTTCCCCGAATACAAGGACGGAGCGGTCGCGAGACTCCAGAGCAGCGTGGTGCCGATTTTCGAAATCACCAGTGTTGGTGATGAACTCTACAAGATTATTTCAAATGACTCGCCAACTCGGAATCCATCGGAGAAGTTAGCATGGACGGTAGAACGTTTGAGCGCAGAAGATCAGACTGAGGTTTTGAAATTAAGACCTTATAGGGGGACGCTGGACCAGCACTTCAACGTCATCAAGGCGATCTTCCCTCCCTAAGGGGTCGTGCGATATGGTTGCCGGGGAGGAAGGTGTTGGACTGCTATCAGGCCGGAGAGTGGTGCAGGAGCTATCGCAGGGGCAATTGCCAGGAGCTCAGTGCGACACTGGTTAACGAGGCCGTACGGTGGGCGGCCAGGACGGGGAGTCCCTTGAGCACCTGAGAATCTTGAGGTTGGCTGTTGATTACATGGAATGTCCTGTGTCGGGTCAGCTCTAGTAGCTTTGAAACAATGCAATGAAAAGCATCCCTGATATCCAGCAAAAAGTTTTGTTCGCACGTCTTCTTACCAGCCTGACTGAGTAAAGCCAAAACATGGCTATCGTAGCCCGAGATGGACGACGGTATCTACTAATATCAAGTTTCGGATAAGTCTCAATTGAGATTGCGCATTCCAGCGCAACCATGCAACAACATACGCCGTTGGATCCTGTCCGTATCGCAGTCTTGGCTCGGACTAGGAATCTCGCGCCATGCTCTTTAGAGTAACTCACTCGTAGGTAGGGATTAACGATCCCGACAATAATAATCACAAGTGTGGAAGCTTGGTTAGCCTCAAAAGAGCGGGTTGACGCCCGTGCATTGGCTGTAATCGAACGCGCCGTTCCTCCTGTGACTAGTTATAATCGATAACTAACGCTCTTCCGGATGAGCCGTCGGGAGGCGGTCCGACCCAGAGGACTTAAACAACGTGATATTGTCAGGGGTACCATTGCAGTCTGTCTCCATGTCATCAGCGCTCCTTTGGCCCGAGAAGCATGTTCTTCGGGTTGAGTGCGTCGGTATGTACGCCATACTCAGTATAGTTATGACATTCATGAATCCTCTGGCAGATATTCCAGTTCGCCATCTCCCAGCGGTGCCCGGGCAGATTTTGAAACAGTTGATATACAAAACGCTCATCAGCTCCCCATGGATGCGACAACTCATCCACATTGCCTGCGCGGTTTTCTCTCCTTTGGCTTGAATTCACGGGCATCGAATCTGCCCTGGTGGTACACCATGAGTGTGCTACAATCTGCTCCCAACTTCCTCGCGAGTCCGACACTACTCCCCGTTAAAATCCCCCTCAGGAGCTTGCTTGGCCCCAAGACAGAGATGGCACTTCAAAGACATACAACAGCTGGACTATATAGCATCCTCAAACCCCTTCTTTTTCTTTCAAAATTCTTGTTGATGTCTTCTAAAAGTTTTGGCACAGATACTCAGTGTCAATTCTTGAAAAGCTCTTCTCTCTTTGCTCAACAGTGAAGAATAGACTGTGGACACAGTTTACTCAGAGTGTCTACTTTGATGAGTTTGATAATGCTGAAACCAAAAAGGCATGTTCTTTTCAGCACAGAGCTGAAATACACAAAGACATTGAAGGTCTTTATGCTGGGCCCGTCCGGCAGCACGGCCGCTCAATGCGCACATTTCAAATGGATCTGTTGGCTGTGGCGTTGCCTGGGGTCTCTCCCGCAAAAGTCGTCGCATCTCCAATGGGCTTGGGCTGGCACTCGAAGGTCTCTACTCTGCGTTGATCCCAGAGTTGCTGACTGCGAGATGGCTGTCGAGCTTCTGGCTGCTGTAAGATATTGGCAACCTGCTGCGACGAGCCTGGTGCCCCGCTAGGAGCCCGGCGTGGTTGAGGAGTCTGAGGTGACTGCCGTGTTATTAGCCGCTGCAATTGATTTAAGAGCTGTTGCCGCGAGGCTGATGCTCTGCTCCTAGCCTGAGGCGGTTGAGGGATCTGAGACTGGGTTCCTATCTGCTGTAGAACATCTAAAAGCTGCTGCTGCAAGTCTGATGCTGTGGTAGGACTTTGTTGCTGCATCAGAGGCTGGCGCCAACCTGACTGTTGCTGCTGAGGTGCAAAGCTGGATTACTCCGGCGGCCATCTCTGTAGCAGTTGTTGGTCCCAGAAAACCGGCTCCTGGGACGCCCACAGACTAATGCCCTGCCATCGCAGCGCTTGCTGCAGCTGTTTATACTGTTGTTCTGCATTTCTCCAGTAAGTGTTATCTGTGTCTTTCCTCAAGAAATTTGCCACCCAGAGCAATTTGATCCTGGTAGTCCTTTTCTTGATTTTTGAGCCTTAAGTGAATAAGTTTATTCACTTCACTTTCAGATTTTCAAAGAATCTGGCTGAGATTGCCTCTTGATTCATATCCAATGTGGCCATCACAATATAGAACCTCGAGCACAACTCTGGGATAGACTGTTCCCCAGGGCCCTGGTGCCAGTGCTCCAATTGGATCGTCTTCACTGTTTTTGTCAATATAGGGAGCAGCAAGGCTGATTCCAAGGATATCATCATGATTGAAGTAGTACTCTTCAATCCGGTCTACCTGGAGTCGCCCATGTTTGATCGAAGTCATCCGTGGGAGCGTATTTTTATCGAAGGTGCTTTTGCGGAAAGGGTGCTTAGAGCAGCAAAAAGATTGGCTAGTACATGGCAGATTGAGACAAGATGGAAGGATATGGAAACCAAAGCAAAGAGAAAGAGAGAGATGTTTAAAGAGATCATCATTGATGCTGCTCATTGAACCTGGGATCAGAGCTTTGAAGAAAACAGAGTTGGCAATGCTTTCAGTTCAAAAGAGATCAAAAAGCTGGTGAAAACAAAGAATCTATTTCTAATCATTGAATGGGGATGGAAACTGTCTAGCAGATATGAAACTGCTGGAAACTCCTTCAAACCTCTTGACTCTACTTTGCCAACAAAGGCTAGAGAAGAAAGGTAGATATTAAACTGTCTGCAATTGGGGATATAATATGCATGCAGATGCCATGGAGAAGAATTCTTCAGATCAGAAAACACCGCATTTTGATCTGTACATTCCACTGAATTGAAGGGACAAGTCAAGAGCCTTCAAGAATGGCATCAGCTACCGTATTTGAATGCCCTCCAGATAATGACAAGGCAAGTAACCTATTTCTAAACTTGGGATAATCATAATTATGCCAAAGGTTTTCTTTTGCTGACAGTTAGTAGTATGATGGCATTCTGTATAAAAGAGTGTCTCCACCACCCGATGGCGATGATCCTCTTGAGTGGCTATTACAAAACGCAATATCTGACTGTCATGACATCGACATCCAACACTCCAAAAAACAACTTGGCAACAAAGAGGGTCTCGCTCTGTTGGATATGCAGAAGGAAAGCATGGAAAAAGTACTGCATGAGCTGTCAGAGATCAGAGGTCAAATCGAAACACTTCAGAAACAAAGTGTGATGCTGGGACAGCAAAATACAGTACTTGTGGAGCAAAATACAGTACTTAAAAAGGATACAGCGGCTCTCAAAGACAATGTAAGAGGTATGCCTGACTGTATAAAGAGCAACTACTGACCATATTAGCTTTCAACCTCAACAAAGGTTCATATCGGGATCCGCCATGGGGTTCTGGAAGAGCGACGGGTCCTGGAAGAGAGACGAGTGTCCAATCGGGCGGGAATCCGCAAGGACAGGAAAACCAAACGTATTCGAAATGAGATTGCACACGGTGGTGATATCATTGGCGATATCAAGACAATCCAATATGCTGAAGAACAGAAATTGCCACATGTTGCCAAATATAAGCAAGGCTTTCAGCAGGCCTATATGATATCATTCGACAAAGCCCTGGCCCAAATCCCCTCATATCCCCCCGAAGCTATCCGAGCATTCGACATCTTGGCCTCAGTTAGTGAACTTGACATCTGGAAGGGTAGGGGGAAACGAAAATGCCGACCAAAGATTAAAAAGCATGCCACCAAGATTATTGATGCAGCATTGAACACCAAGGAAGACCAGCTACAAGCACGTCTTGGAAATGGAGGGGACTTGCGGGTGGCTTTTGATGAGATGGTTAGGTTGTTTACAGCTGGAAGATAGGTGTCTGACATTGGTTTCTCGTGGAATTGTATGGGCAGATTACAAAGGAAAGAATAAGACTCAGCAGTATTTCAATCTAGCCATTCTTGACTTTTTTTATCTCCGATAAATAGACTATATACCTCGAGAAATAAATTCCATTGCTTGATTTGAAGCTCCAAAAAAGTTCCCTAGGAATATTAGTATAATAAAAGCCCATAGGCAGAAACGGGGTGAAGAAGCCTGAGGAGAATAGTAGCCCGGTAACGGGGAATGGACGATTTTCCACCTGTGACGAGTACTCGCTAGGATTCTTTCGAACAAGGGAAGAGAGAGAAGGAGAGTAGGTAGTTAGAATACCTTCCTTGCTGGTAGCATAGAAATAGAGTGACTTTGCTAGATGGTACATTGTCGCCTGGCTATTGCAAAGTCATCCCTGCCTTGCCTGCACTTAGCAATGGATGGCGAGAGTGCAGGGAAACAAAAGCCCAGGGGGGATGAAAGCCCGAACGGGAACCTAGGAGAAAGGTTCTGCATTTCTGCATTTCTGCATTTCTGCATTTCTGCATTTCTGCATTTCTGCATTAGGTTAGGGCGATATAAAACCTCCCTTCTTCACCATGAAAATAACCAGCATAAGCATGGAAAAAATCAAGATCCTCTTGTTTTCAGGTGGAGCGCCACCTGAAGGGCCAAGGCGCTCACCTCGGAAGAAGAATTTCGAATCCTCATATGTTCCCAACAGAGATGGAACTGGATTTCAGCAGCACCGTCCAGATGAGAAAGCAACAGCCCAAGAAAAGGAGCCAATTGGGGAGAACTTCAACCCAAAAGGAAAAATCCAATAGTGTTCCAGCTTCGCCTACAAACACTAAATCTTCCAACGTGTTGCCTACTACGGCCCAGCAAGAAACGCCTGGCACATTCAGACAGGATAAGGGAAAACATATTCTGCCGCTTATTACGCCCCGGCAAGATGACCACGAGCGGGCAAAGGAAACCCCCGGCACACTCCGGCGGGATAAGGGGAAACACCTACAGGAATGTATGAGAGAAGATGGTGCCGAACGTATCAGGCACTTTGAGATTCTACGTGATGGAATCGTCCTCTCTTATGGGCAGTGTCATCAAAGGAGACAGTTGATGACATGAAAGTGATTGAAGCTCGCTGGCTCAATGAGGAAGTTCTGCTCCCCCGATCTCGTGCAGCCGGATATATTTCTGTGACCGAGAAAACCGAGGAGGGGCTAAAAATCGAGTTTGATATAGTCCAGTGTGCTGAGGAAGGCGACCCTGTCATGCGGCCTGCTTTGGGTGAGCCCGCGATGAGTACTGTATACCTGAATGAACATTGTCCTCTTGACGGCCCTGAGGAAGTCTTCCGGGCTTTCCTTGCCGCGTGCATTAAGTTTCTCCCTGTTGTTTAAGGCAGCTAGCCAGGTCGATATTGTTCCCATTATACCAGACTCCGCCATAGTTGCCGACTCTTTTGTACTAGGGTAGAAAGAATTCCTCAAGTGAGAGTGTTTTTAAGACTGGCCCTATTCGAGACAACAACACCAATGTGAAGGGAAATAAATTCAAAAGATTTACCCCACCAGATTCCCAGGATATTCTGAACTAGTACGGGCCCATCAAGATGTATGCAATGCGGAGGAAACGGAGGCCTCCACTGACCATCAACTTCAAACTAATCTAAGCTTAGTAGAGCATGGAATTTGAGCTACTGGTGCTGACACACCTGCAAGTAGGGGTATTGAAACGTGCGTTCGCCAATTGTTGCACCGCAGAGCGTATACCTCAATGACTGAGGAGGATGGAGGAAGCTCACGGAATAGCGTCCCGGGTCCGAGATATTTGTTTTTATATTAATACTCAACTGAAGGTGATCGACAACAAAGCTGATATTTTTAATTGTTGCAAAAGGAACATAAGTCGCATGTGTAAAGTATGCGAATGGGGAAGAAGTGAGTACGGTCTCCACAGGAAACCCAGAATCAACCCAACTATCGTGCGGTGGAACTGATTGACTGCAGAAATACGGTTCCGCGCCAAACCTATTAAGGGGGATAATCGCACGGCATCTCAAGGACTGTGATATAAAGTCAGTATCATCATAAAGAAAGCGAAGGAGCAGAGGACATGGCTTACGTCTCGAATAATCCGTAGATTGTGGGAATATGCACACCGGATCACAGAAACATTGCCTTGAAAGGGAGAGGTATGATTACCAAGGATCCATTTTGGCGCAGCATGGTGCTGTTGGAATGCAATATCTATTACACCCATTTCATCGCTCTTGATAGCAATATATCCGCCTTCGTTGAGCTTATAATCTAGACTCATCGCCTGATTTATCCCATCGCGTATGGGATTGAGCACTCCTAAGACCGGTGGCGGGTACAGCATGAAAATAAGTGCAGCCACGATTGAAAGTAGCATGTACCCAGAATTCGACTGCTGCGCAAATAGATAGAGCAGAGAAGCAGGTATAAATCCCAGCATAGTATATCTCAGAGTGCTACTGTAGAGTAACAGATTCTCCCGGGCCAATTTTGCTGGTTTTATCTCTGGTATAGGTCCGATCACCGATAATAACTAAATGGATACGGATCATGTTGCCATACACAATCAGGGTTGTTTCTGAAAATCTATGTTCTGGGACAGCCTCGGTGGCCTCATTCCTGGAACACAATTGTGCCGCCGCTCTCATGATGTATAGCAGACGCCCGATATCGTACTTGAGTATTTTTTCCCGAATCTCCGGTGGGAGCTGAAGGATCCGCCATCCTAGCTGACACTGCTCAATATACTTCCCCCCCGCCCTGAAAATCTGATTTTCCGGATCCCGTTGACGTGGTATAGCGCCGCTATAGGAGTTGATTCGTGGGAGAAGACAAGAGGAATTTGGGTAAAAGGCACCGTGGGCGCTTGGGGGAGGAAGTGTACGTGCAAGGAAGGTTGGTTCAACCACATGAATCAAACGGCAGAGTTGCGAGGGCGAAAGCTCTTTAACAAGTTGGTAGCACCTCCAGTGAATAAGAAATGATCTTTGCCTATATGGAGGTGTAGGGTAGATTTCCATATGGCTTAACCGAAGGTCCCGTATTGTTATCACGGCATTCGACAGTCATTGTGGGAGAAGAGCTCCAAGTAAGCTGGATGCAGAGGGAGTATATAAAACTGACTTGACTGTTTTACTTCAACATCTTGCTGACATAGTGGACATGAGAGATAATAAAAAGCCCTTCATTTTGAATCACAATGATATCCGGGATAGCAGATGGAGAATTCCAGAGATGATTTCCTCTTATCACCTGTAGTTAGGTAGTTAGTTACATAACAAGCTTTGACCGCGCTAAACTTCTTTGAGATTAGATCACAACTCCAAGCTTCAGCTACGCCTTAGCGTAAACTCAGATAAAAGTCCCGCTGCGCCTTACCAAACTCGGACGACATCACGGAGCTAGGGCAAGGGCTTTGCCTGCCCCGTGACCTCGAAAAGTTTCAGTAGGAAATCCCGCTGCTTCCCGCCGCTCGTTTTCCTCTTTCTTCTTTCTCTCCCTCCCCCCTGGCAGCAGCCAGGAAAGGCACCCGTACGTTTGAGCATACTTCGTTCTAATCGCCAGTATGAAGTACGTTCTTGTCTCCGGAGGTATGCACAATTCCCCCTACCGTGCACTAGGGTTTCCGAGCTGACCAGACGTTTCTTATAGGTGTCATCAGCGGCATCGGGAAGGGCGTGATAGCCTCTTCGACCGGCCTACTGTTGAAGACCATTGGTCTCAAGGTGACGTCGATCAAGGTCGACCCGTATATGAATGTCGATGCCGGCACCATGGCCCCCACGGAGCACGGTGAGGTCTTTGTCCTAGATGATGGAGGGGAGGTCGACCTTGACCTTGGGAACTACGAGCGATATCTCAACATCACGTTGACGCGAGAGAATAACATCACAACCGGCAAAGTGTACAAACATGTCATCGAGAAAGAGCGCAGGGGTGATTACCTTGGCCGCACTGTCCAAGTGGTTCCGCACTTGACGGATGCGATTCAGGACTGGATTCAGCGAGTTGCGAAAATCCCAGTCGATGACACGAATGAAACTCCGGACGTGTGCATTATCGAACTTGGAGGTACGGTTGGAGACATCGAGAGTGCGCCATTTATCGAAGCGATGCGGCAGCTCCGTCGACGGGCGGGCAAGGATAACTTCGTCAACATCCACGTGTCGCTAGTTCCAGTCATTCATGGTGAACAGAAGACCAAGCCAACACAGCAAGCTATCCGCGATGTTCGATCAGCCGGATTGAGCCCTGACCTGGTAAGGTTAACCCCGCCAAACACAATGGAACCATATTACTAACCTCCGGCATCTCTACAAAAGATTGCGTGCCGCTGCTCTGAGGCTCTTGAAAAATCAGCTATTGATAAGATTGCAATGTTTTGCCAGGTGGAGCCTGAGCAAGTGTTTGGTGTGCACGACGTTACGACTACGTACCATGTTCCTCTCCTACTTGAAAGGCAAGGCCTCATCTCTGTTCTTCGTGATACCCTTAGGATTGGTGATCTGTCCGTTCAACAAAAACTCGTTTCTCAGGGTGAAGCTACGTGGAAAAGATGGAAAACTCTTACCATTTCTCAAGAACGACTCTTCGAAACTGTCACAATTGCTTTGGTTGGCAAATATATCAGTTTGCATGATTCATACCTCTCAGTCATCAAATCGCTCGAACATTCCGCGATGGCTTGCGGAAGGAAATTGAATCTGGTTTGGGTTGATTCTTCGCACTTGGAGAAAGCCACGGCACAGGAATCCCCAGAACAATACCACAAAGCGTGGCATGAAGTTTGCACTGCTGATGGCATCCTTGTCCCCGGTGGATTTGGAACGCGAGGCACCGAAGGTATGATTGCGGCTGCGCAATGGGCTAGAACAAAGCCTAAGCCCTACCTTGGTGTTTGCCTTGGCATGCAAATTGCTGTGATCGAATACGCACGAAACGTATGCAAGATTGCTGGCGCCGGATCCATTGAATTGCAGGGCGAAAGCACTCAAGATCCCGTCGTCATTTTCATGCCTGAAATTGACAAAGTCAATTTGGGAGGAACCATGCGACTTGGCCTCCGGCCTACCATTTTCCAAAAGGGTACGGAATGGTCTAAACTTAGAGCTCTGTATGGAGTATCCAATGAGTCGATTGACGAACGCCACCGTCATCGCTATGAGGTGAATCCAGAGTATATCGATCGCCTCTCGGACGCCGGACTTAATTTCATTGGAAGGGACGACAAGGGTGAGAGAATGGAAGTTGTGGAGCTCAAGGACCATCCTTGGTTTGTGGGCGTCCAGTTCCACCCTGAATATCTCTCCCGCGTCCTCTCTCCGAGCAAACCGTATCTCGGCTTCGTTGCTGCGAGCGCTGGTGTACTGGATGAAGTCACCAAGAACTTGCAGAACAACGAATATCTTGTTAATGGTGTCTTAACTAACGGAATGAAAAGTTTGGGAGTTTGAACTAGCGTTTCTTTGGTTAATAATCGGATTTCAAAAATTCATTGCCGGGTTTCGCACCCTTGACACTTGAGGTTTACTCTTGACTTTTTTGGATACCTATTAAAGAGAATGACGGAGCTTAGATACCTCGTACGGTCTACGCTTCAGTGGACAGCTTTTATTTAATTCCATAAAATGCTATGGGTGGCTGGGGTGATTGATCTTATATATTCTTGCTATTCTGGTGTGGTGCATTATCCTTTCCCACGGCGAGTGCTATGTATGTATTGTACAACAATGCAACAAGTGAAGAGTGATACCCTAGCAAGATCCCTCAGTTTGCGTGCTTATTTATGCTTCAGAAATCATTGAAACAAACAGGGATCATATGATAGGTACATGAGGGTGGGAAGTAGGCTAAAGAAACAGGGTGCAGAAGACGATATACAGAACAAGTATACACACATTTCCTAGGCGAATTTGCAAAGAACCATGTTATGATACGCTGCAAAACCAACGGGTGAGTCATTCTACTCCAAGGCAAAAATGCGTGGTTCCTAGACAAACCCAAGCGGCAGAAAAAGAAGAAGGAAAGAAGGGCGGGCTCATACGTCAGGTGAAAAATATATGAAAAACATTGGTTCAAAGATAACCCACGCTGGGTGCACAGCCAATGTGACGTTAGCCCAATTTTGCCTTCAGACTATCAATCTCAGCAGCGAGGATGGCCATCTGTTTGGCCTGGGCCGCCATGGCTTTGGTCTGTTCAGCGAGCAAGGTTTTGATTTGCTCCATCTCTTTGAAAATGGGTTCTCGGGAGATTGCCGAGAAATCATCTACAGTCGGGGTTACGACGCCAGGGGTGGTAATGGGAAGGTTTGGAACGTGTACGGATGGGGGGGGCTGAACTTCGTTAGCATGTTCATGAGTAAAGCGGAACGGAATCACAAGGTCCATTACTGGACTTACATTTGCAATTGATGGGATGGGCTTCGCCGCCTCGGGCTTTCTCGCCTTCCATAATCCGGGCGGTGAAGAAAGGGGTTGAGCATCAGTGGCAGAAACAGAAATCGTCGGCGCGCGTTCCACCGGTTTGGAAACCTCTTCAAAGCTAGAGCTATCATCCGCGTCGTCCGCTTTCTCTTCTTCATCAGCGAATTTAGAGACCATAGCAGCCATCGAAGCGCCCTGTTCTTTCATATTGTCACGAGGAGGCGATACAACGGCTGGACGAATCGGTTTAGCTTCCTGCTCCTCTTGAGGTTTCTGTACTTGCTCCTTAGGATGTTCTGCGGGAGCTGCAGGAGTTGCCGGTGCCTTCTTCGGTGCAGGAACAGCATCTGCTGGTAGTTCCTTCAAGCCCTCTCCTTCATATAGGCTCGCCATGTCAATTTTAGGGGGCAGGGCCTCCTTGCCTTCAAACCATTCCCCAGATGACATTGCTGGTTTAATGCCGGTTGTTGGTGGATAGATGTCGTCTTGGAAGACCTCGGCTCGACGAGGAACAATAAATGAAATAGGTTCAATGTAGGTGTCGTTTACCGTCTTGAATGCGCGAACGACTTCGTTTTCGTGCATATTAACACCACGCTTAGGCATGAATCCAATGCCACGCTGAGGGTCGCTTGATTTATATTCGGACAAATATTCGAACTTGTCGTTTTCATACTCAAAGTAACGAATATTGCCGTCACTAAAATAAAGTTCAATGAGCTCGAGAAAAAGGCAAGTCGCGTTCGAATTCACTTACCCCTTTCCAGCCAGGTACAGACACTGGGTACCATCGTCCCAGTACGGTACACAAACCCCAGAGATGGAATCAAGGACTTTGAATCCGTTGATTGGCTCTCTTGGAGCACGAGCATCCCACAACGCTAGCTGTCTATCACTCATCTTCGAGAATCCTGTGGTAGCGATGCGATCATGTTCTCCCATCCACACCGCTCGACTATTCTTTGCGCCCGAGTGGCCTTGGGTTTCATGGACGGGTTTCTCTTGACGTACGTCCCAGATTCTTAGCTTTTTATCTCGGGAAGTTGTCACCAAAAGTGAGCCGTTTGCACTCCATGACAACGATTGGACAACGTCCCCAAGCTTGAGCGTGAGTTTCGAAGATCCAGCTTCGATGTCCCAGATTTTGACGGAAAAGTCGCCAGACGCGGATGCGAGCACATTTTCGGCCGCGGGATTAAAAAGGACGTGTCCAACTTTTCTAACTAGATATTAGCCCCGGTTGTCTGGCTTCACGGCGATCTATTGTCGTACCTTGGATGGCCGCTTAGCTTTCCAATTGGCGCAATGTCTGTAACTTGCTCAGCATCCGTGTGGAGAGTAAAGCCTTCCGGCACTCTCCAGAGGAAAACCTAGGCGCAGATCAGCTGAAACTGCACATGGTAAATACTGGAGGTCGGCTGTATGTATATATGTATGTACCTTTCCATCTTCGGAGCTAGATGCGATCAAAGAATCGTTGAATGGATTCCTAAAAGAGGGTTAGGCAAGCGTAACAACGTGAGAATTTGCAGGGAGGTCCAACCAATCTGTGTCTAATACTACAGCAGTATGTCCGCGAAAAAGGGGGAATCGCTCGGGAAGCTTCCCGGTTTCGTTTGTCGGAATAACAGCGAAGGCACCACCGCCAGCCGTTTCCCAATTAACTGAAAGATATTGCGGGTTTACCTGCAAAGCAGCAGGGTATGTTTAGAAGCTGACTGTAAGCAAAGATTTCGGTAAAGGCGTACCTTGACGAGATTGGTATCCCAAGCGTTCGTAGAAATGCGGAGATTGTCATAGCATTGTTCCTAAGGTAGTGAGCACACGGTAAAGGACGGAGGAGGAGTAGGCCTGCAAAAACACTGCGTACTTTGCGCGTAGAACGTCCAAAGACGTGGCCTAAAGAAACAGTGTTAGAATCAGGCATCAGCGGACACTTCCAACAGGGGGATATTGGTACGCACGGTATTTGGATGATCGAACGAAGCGACCCGCCATGGCGCTGTGAGCTGAAAGGCTGGGACCTTATAGAAAGCGACGACCGTGAAGCGGACAGTTTGCTCGAAGTGCGAGGACAAAGGAAGCACACGACACAGTGGCTTCAATTGCAGTGTAGTTTCACGATGGATGCGGGCCGTTTCAGGGAGGGGGATTGACAACGACCAGATAACTGAGGATGGCGTCCGCTAATAATTCAATTGAGAGAATTGACCACCTGTACCAACAACACTTCTCATGCGAATTCTTCGCTGCGAATGCTCTGGACACAGCCGGAGAGGGAGGTCGAGACCAGGAGGAGAGGAGCGGATGGGCGATGAGGAAGCCCAACTTAGCACGGGCTTGGCAAGGTTGAGATCTCAGGACCTTCCAAGGAGTTAATCTGGACATCTCAATCAAGATCTCATGCTTTCGCCTCACGAAGTGATATTCACTGACGTCTAATGGAGCTGTTAAGTCTCATTGTTGTTGTCTTATGTTCTCCCCAGTTTCTTATGCCTCTTAAGACAGGTTGCTATTATTGAGTGACTGCCTATACGGTCCAGCACACCGAATGTTCTTCTTATACGGAGTACCTATCTCTATATCTATATCTGCTTGCATCTTTCTACGATTAGTGATGAGATTTATCACAACCTCCATCTCCTATGTCATGGTTTCCCCGATTGGGTCATATATCAAGCATGGCTCGCTCTTAGCCGTTCTACGACAGTTAGAACTTCTCCCAGAGGAAAATGAAAAACCAAATATCAAATCTGCTGGACAGATGGTAAAACCTTGCCTTAATTGGTTATAAGCGCCATGTCGGAACGGGCCCAGCAGGTTTGGACTTGAAACTATCAGAAATTAACAGGTCCTTATGGAGTATAACTGAAAGATCGAAGCTGGAGCTGTAGTTATACTGTTGCCTGTATCTTCTATCTCACGACACGGTCCAATTTCCACCAAAGGCTTTCAATACCATCAGGCAGTTCCAATCTTCACCATTTCTTTTTGTGAAATCACTGGTTCACTTAGTTGCTATGGAGGGAAATCAGGTGAGCGCTCCTGAGTGTTTGACGCTCCATGTGGCAGAACAACAGTCTGTAACTATGGTTACTATGGGAATCAATTCCTCAGTTTTATGCCCATGGTTAGCAAGATCCAAGCTCCTACCGCATGGCCTTCGCAGAAACTTCATGCTGAATCTGCAGCGCTATGGGATCATTCAACTCAAAATCGACGTTCCAAGTCTCCTTTGCGACGATATCATCTCCAGGACCGTCTTGTTTCGAGCTTTTTACGCCAACATGCTGGAAGACGCTCGGCGTTAAAGCCCATCTAATCTCATCGTTGGCATTGGCGTATTCCTCCAACAACGAGTCCGCGAATCCAATTCGCTTCGTCTCGTACCACGATATCACATCCGCAACACGGTTGCGCGGAAATGCAAGAGCTTGGGAGCAACACCCAAAGCGTGGCATTTGATGGACCCCGGCCGGGGTCGACAGCATGGACAAACGGCCTGAGGCGAAAAATAGGATTATGCAGAGCGGCGCGCAGATCAAACAGAGGACTATGATAACCTGATTCGACAGTATACGGACTGAGCAAGGGATGTACCGTCGCGTTATAAGAAGTATGGCCGCAAGAATCGCAACGGCAGTGGCTGAGGAGACGAGATAGGTGAACCATTCTTCCTTATTCCACCCGAGCAGCCCTTGAGTATAGAATAATCGAAGGTAGAGATCTGTTCTCGAAATGTTAATACAGTGGACTCGAATGAGGATCAAATGCTCACATTTTGAAGCGCCCAGCCTACGCGTCTGCCGTTCCGCATCCTCCAGCGCCCTTTTCGTGCGATGGTACCATCCATCCATTGCGACAACATCATCCTCCACCATCACAACATATGGTGTTCCAACATCCTGGCAAGCCTTCAGAAGGTAGACATAATCGAACAAAGCCTTTTCCCTGAATAAACCACCTTCCTTCTCCAATTGCCTCAGGTGGTCCAATTTATCACTGTCAACGTCATACAATAGGATCTTGTCTGCCAGCGCAGCCGTCCAATTACTCGCAAACAGCGGGTGGATAGTCGGGTCTACGTGAGGAATAAATAAGATCAGGTGGACATCATCACGCTCCTGTGGAGCAAGATCGACGAGCAAGGAACCGACCGCCGCTTCGACATAGCTTGCATCCGTCCGAGCAATGGAGGCGATTCCAACACAGAGGCTTGCACTGCTGTTTCCTGCAGAAGCCGTGCCATTTCGAGGACTAGCCGTTGCATCGATGTGCCGGATAAAGCTAGTCGCTTGAGAGATTCTGAACCTGGAGTAAATGGGCTCATATCCCTTGCTGGGGTTGAAAAACGAGGAGGTCGGGTCGCGATAGTAGTGCAGTCGACAATACTGGAGGAGTAGGAGGTAGAGGAGAAGGAAGGAGACAAGGACATAACGATGCGGTGTTCGAGAGGAGAAAATAAAGCTACAGATGGACGAGAGGGCATTGAGAAGCCGCATGGTTCAGGAGAGTCTACTTCGTATGTAGTCCGTTCAATGCTATGAAAGCAAAAGGCCTTGCGCTCAGGATTAAAAATCTCAAGAATCACGGGAGTCTGGCGATCTACTCCATCCGCTCCTCCTGTATTCCCACTTTGGGGGTCCTTCTCCGTCTCTAAATATTCTTATCATAGTATAGATTAGATAGCAACTATCCGTACAGTGCCTCTCCTACCTTGCTAACTTATATTGAAAGTAGCCTTTTGTGTCCCTGTTACATCTCGCGATGCATGCTCTTGAGGTCTAAGTAGGTCGACCCTCAGATTGCAACCTTAGCCCGATCGTTAGGATAATTACTATCATATTTCATGGCCATGGTACGCGTTTAATTTGCAAGCATGTGTCGTTATCGCAAGAGAAGAAATAGTAACAGTAAACTATGTGTATCAAATCACAATGAATATCTCAACTTTGTTGAACTCAACTATCATGAACTCAACTATCATGACTCTTTCATTCATCTCAGTTACGAATTTTGTTACAGAAGTTATTAGCTTGTCTCCAGACCATGGTTGGCTGAACTAGTTTCTTCATCACTGGGAGCAGCATCTGTCCAGTGTCCTTTTGACGCGTCAACATGGTGTCCTTTCAAGTCCTCTCAGACATCCATCTCGAAGCTCCTGCGGCATATGACATCTTTGACATTCCCGCCAAAGCCACCTGTCTCGCGCTACTGGGAGACATCGGCAACATTCGTGACCCAGGCTTCTTCCCGTTCATCGAAACCCAGCTACGCAAGTTCCGCACCGTCCTTTTCCTTCTTGGGAATCACGAGCCGTTCCACTCCAGCTGGGCCGAAGTGAGACGCCAACTCAATGAGTTTGCACGGGAGGTGGCTCAACGCGCGGAACGCGACCCAACCTTGGGCCTTGGGCAATTTGTGTTTTTGGACCAGACGCGCTACGATGTTTCTGACGAGGTGACTGTTCTTGGGTGTACACTCTACTCGCATGTTGTCCCAGAGCAGGAAGAGAGAGTCAGTTTTGGCCTGAATGACTTCTATTACATTGACGGCTGGACTATCGCGAGTCATAACGATGCCCATGCAGCGGACCTGGCGTGGCTGAATGATCAAGTGGCCACCATATCGAATTCCGAGCCACGAAGAAGGATTGTGATTTTCACTCACCATAGCCCGATCACGCAAGACCCGAGAGCAATTGACCCGGTGCATTCTGGGAGTCCCATTAGCTCTGGATTCGCCAGCGATTTGAGCGAGGAGGAGTGTTGGAGGAATGCCAATGTATGCATGTGGGCATTCGGGCACACGCACTTCAACTTCGACTTTATGGCGGAGGAAGGAACTGGCTATACAAAGAGGATTGTGAGCAATCAGCGTGGGTATTACTTTAAGCAGGCTGGTGATTTTGATGTAGAGAAAGTGGTGACTGTCTAGGCTCTGGACTCTTCTCAAATTGAACTTTATATCAATGTTTGTCATTATTCCTTACGAAGTACTTCAAGGCCTTCCGGCTCATCTTAAATTTTAGCCGCATTACATTTGTCTCGCAGCCCTTTTTTCTGTTCCGTCGATCGATTGTTGGTGGTGGCAAGGAGGTAGACCCCTATTCAATATTGTTAGGTGGAGAAGGTTAAGCTCGCTTCGATCGGGCCGATCCATCGCTCAAGAATTACCTAATACAGGCTAGCCTGATCTGGACTAGCTGAATGCAGTCTTGTTTACACTGTTTGTTTGGCCCGACAACCAAACAACAACATCAACCTCCAAACACCTCGATCTTGATCCATCAGCTACATCGCAACGACTCCCCGCGACACCCCCCATCCTCGAGGCCCAATGGATACGGCCACTATTGTGCGTCAACTTCTGCCTTGACGAAACGAGCATACGCGTTTGCGGCTGTCCTTTACCTATCGCTGAGAACCTCTCCCCTCGATGGTTGGACCCAACGGCCTTGTCGACTTCTCGAGCCATGGATGGAGAAGAAAATGCATCTCGAGTATGGCGGACCTTTCAATTTGGACGCTGCTGCCTTCTATGGAACTAACCAATACTTAACCTCTCCCAGTCTTCGGCTATTCCCCGCCTGACGAGAAGCCAGACGAGAGGCACCTTTACTGATATTACTACCGCCACTAACAACGCGTCCGTGCCTATTCCACCTCCCAACGGCCTTTTGAAAAGAAAACAGGCTGAATCTACGTGTACGTGGTTTTATGTGACATAGCTTCCTGGCCGATGATAACTGATAAATTGACAGCCACTGCCGCGACCTCTAAGCGAAAGCCGTTGAGTTCTCCGACGAGAACCAAACCAAGCCATTACGCCTCCAAATCAGTTGGCTCATTTGCTAGGTCCACCTCGAACATCCCGTCCATTGCGCCCAATCAAAACGTCCGCAATGCCTCGTTAGCCTCACACCATGTTACGCGAAGCTCAACCTCGTCCGCTGCAGTTCCCCCCGGGCGGGGTGTTGCCCGTCCGAAAACTTCCTTTGGATATGCCTCTACTGGAAGGCACCCATCCGCTCGCCCTGCCACCTCGATGGATGCACATCAGCCGAAGAAACCTGGTGATACTTCAGGGAAACGAAAGGGTGCGAAACCTATTCCCCTCGCGCAGTCTTCTTTCTCCACAATGCCTATGACACCAGTGTCTCGACAGAGCCGTGACAACCAAATGAGTTATAACTCAAACTGGTCGAGCTCTTTGAGAACCCCAGACAACAGGACTCCCAACATTGATGTACTCTGCGATGCCGTCAAAAATCTCTCCGTGTACTCCAAAAGCACTTCAGGCGTGCCAGCGTCTGGGGACCGATCAAACCGGTCACCAGTATCGAGGCTCCCCTGTCGCACCTCTCCTCCAAAATTTATCCCTTCTTCTGCTGTTGTTTTTCCTACTCCATCTATTGCATCCTCCTTTAGATCCTCAAGAAGACACTCGCGCCGTACTCCTTTGAAGGTCAACCGGTATCTGACACGTTATTCTCATGTTCAAGGTTGGGACCAAGATGAAAAAGAAGAAACGTTCGAAGCGATGTTTGGGCGATTCATGCATCAAATTAAAGACTCGACTTCCCATAGCACCGGGCTGCAAGAAGCAGTAGAACTCTACAAATCTCGAAGTATGAATCCCTTTGTTGTTACCCTTCCGCTGACTAGTACTAACGGGGAATGGATTTAGTCCAGGAGCTGGAGCAGCAAAAGACAGAGCTTACGGAGCAGAATGTGAACCTCCGCGTAGATGTCGATTCATTCAAATTGCGGCTCGAAAGTACCGAATCGAAATGGAAAGACGCCGTTCGCGAAAGCGAAATTGCGCTTGATGATGCTGACCGCCGCCACCGGATGGACACCGAGACAATGCGATATGAAGTCAAAAACCAAATAGATATGATCAATCAAAAACACCAAGAGGAAATGTGCAGCCTGCAACGCCGTCTGGAATCTCAGTTGGAAGAAGAACGAGAGTCTCGCTTACGCGAGCTGAGACAAATGAACTCGGATTCTGCCATGGAACGACAACGCGGCCAGATTGACGTTGAGAATAGGGAGCGTGAAATTAGGCTTCTGAAAGAGGAAACCCAGAGGCTCCAGAACGACCTGGACAGAGAATGCATGATGAATAAAGAGTTACAGCAAAACCTGGTTCTCGCGAACGCGAACGCCGTAACGTTAGAGTCCTCAACTCGCGCCTTGAAAGCGCGTATCGAGTTCCTTGAATCGGGAAACAAGGAGCAGTCTGACGCCTTTGGAAGACTTGATCAGCAGCTCAGCGATGCCCTGGCCGAAACGAACGCGATACGGGAGAAATTACGAAAAGAGGAGACCTTGCGAAGAAAGCTCCATAACCAGGTACAGGAACTGAGGGGAAATATTCGAGTCATGTGTCGAGTGAGACCACTGTTAGACGCAGAACCCACCGAGAGTGCAGCGAGGATTCAGTTCCCAGATTACGACGCCGATGGAAAGGAAATCTCACTGCAGGGCCCAGAGGAAAAGAACAGCCTTGGAAATATTACAACCAAGAGTTATTCCTTTTCTTTTGACCACGTGTTCGGTCCATCTTCTCAGAATCCTGATGTTTTTGAGGAAATAAGCCAGCTCGTCCAAAGCGCCTTGGATGGCTATAATGTCTGTATATTTTGTTACGGACAAACAGGAAGCGGTAAGACGCACACTATGTCATCAGAAGATGGTATGATACCCCGCGCAGTTACCCAAATATATGAAACAGCGGCAGATCTCGAAGAAAAGGGATGGAAATACACGATGCAAGGAAACTTTGTGGAAGTATACAATGAAAACCTCAATGACTTGCTTGGAAAGGCAGAAGAGTTTGACAAAAAGAAACATGAGATCCGTCACGATATGCAAAAGCACGAAACGACAATCACCAACGTGACGACTGTCACATTGGACTCACCGGCAACAGTCGAGTCCATGCTTTGCCAGGCTGCGGCGAACCGATCCGTTGCTGCCACCAAGGCAAATTGGCGATCTTCTCGGTCGCATTCAGTGTTTATATTAAAGTTGATCGGTGAGAACGCCATCACCGGGGAACGAAGCGAGGGCACTCTCAATCTGGTGGATCTCGCTGGGAGTGAGCGGCTTAGCCACAGCGGAGCAACAGGAGACAGGTTGAGAGAAACCCAGAATATCAACCGCAGCCTAAGCTGTCTTGGTGATGTTATCGGCGCCCTTGGCCAAGGCAAAGAAGGTGGCCACATACCTTATCGTAACAGCAAAGTAAGCACTCCGGCTAGACTTTTCCATAGCTTTTGCCAGGGCTTCGACTAACCATTCCCTCTTCGTAGCTCACCTATTTACTTCAATTTTCCTTGGGAGGCAATTCCAAAACCCTTATGTTTGTGATGGTCAGTCCTCGGCAGGAGCATCTTAACGAAACCCTGACTAGTCTTCGATTTGCAACCAAGGTGCATAATACACATATTGGAACAGCCAAAAGGCAAACTAAAGTGCGGGACGCATAATTTGTTTGGTGGAATGTCGCATCATTTTTGACGTGTCACACTGGTTTATCTAGTTTTAAGCGGATTTGCTGTGGTTGGATTTCCCCGATTCACTTTCTATTTCACATTAGCACTCGTCTATCTTGATGTATCATCTGGATCGAATATCCGGCTTGGTCGGGAGCTGTGGATAATTCTTTCCGTTTCCAGCCTTGATATATTGGTACGGCGTCTTGACCTTAACGACTTCAATGATGAATAACACCTTCTTTGACCCGAGATTTGAATTGCTTGTTGTAATGTTTTGCGCGGTTCCTAGTGCGGGAAAAGGAGCTTGGGGCCTTTGCTCCTTGAGTAGACACTGGGCTGAACTTGACCTTTCTCTAGGAACTTTCCAGGTGCTGTGAACGGTATCGTTCCTCAAGAGCTAGGTCCAGTTGATGCGGATCCTATATTGACAACACAATAGTCAGAATAGAGCCAGTGGTAGATTTATACAGAGCAGTCAGTCGAGACTCATGGTTCCTCAGGTCAAGCTGACCAAGTGACACAGGCAACCACCTTCTCAAGTTCTACGGAGTACAGACTTTTTGAAATCTTCGTTTGACTACCATCGCAATGCAACCTCAAATCACCGTCCATTCGGATAATGACGGTGCAATGACTAGATACAAGCGATGAAGATTGCCTCAATCAACAACGAGCGCTTGAGATGAATTCAGGATCGGAATTCGCCCGTTGCTCGGGTAGTCAAATCTTTAATGTCCCTCTGCTGACAACATCAAGATATTTTCAATCTGTTTCGATCTCAATAGCTATGGGTCTCTGTCCAGATCGTCCGAAGTTCATCGTGTCTGTGAAACATAACTGGCCCGATTCTGGAATTATTCGCTAGGGATCTACACTGTGTATCACAAGCCTGTCAAGCATTCTTCTAAGGCCGACACGCCTATAACTAACTGCAATGGCGGCAATATTTTTCCCTTTCTGCTGTTCATGTTACAATTTGACATTAACAGCGCCGACAACGTGAATAGGGGTTCAAAAATGCCGAATATCTTCAAGCAAACCCTAGGGGATACCCCCCGCGAAGCTCTGAATTGGCGACTGGGTATGGCTGTCCTATGCTTTGGATTAATGGGCGCAAGTAGAGGTAGGTGGTCCATAAACCTGATCGTACACTGCACATTATCTAAACGACTGTCCTTAGGAATCGACGAGGGCTTAATTGGTGGGACAACTCAGCAAAAATCCTTCGCTTCCAAGTACGGCTTGAACGACCCGAATCTGAGTAAGGCAGAGCAGGCAAACAGACTTGGAAACATTACCGCTATGGTTCAGATTGGAAGTATTGGTGGCGCCTTGATGTAGGTTCCTCGAGAGGCAGCTTCAACTTTGAAATGGGAAACTAATCGGTGTAGAGCTTTCCTTATTACTGATCGAATTGGTCGCATTTGGGCTACACGACAATTATGCATCGTATGGGCCGCCGGAGTTGCCATATACATGACGGCGAACGGTCGATTGGGCCAGGTACACGCTGGTCGACTTATTGCTGGAATAGGTGTCGGTCAAACAACCGTCGTTGGGCCAACATACCTAGCGGAGGTTTCACCCAAAGCGATTCGCGGCCTTTGCACATGTGCATTCTCGGGTTCTGTATATCTTGCGATTGTGACTGCTTATTTTGCCAACTGGGGAAGTTCGCTCCATATCAGCGATCAGTCTCAGAAAGAATGGGTATGGGGATCCTGATATGTTGATCACCGAGCTAGTTAAGTTGCTTAGTTGCTGACCATCCAGCATTTTTATAGCTCGTACCAACTTCTATCCATATAATGTTCGCCGGACTGATCTTTCTGTTTTCTTTTGGAGTCGAGGAATCTCCGCGATATCTAGCAAAGATAGGCAAGAATGAAGAAGCGCACAGAATAATGGCAAAGATCCGGAACCTTTCTCCCAGCCACCCATACGTTCAAACTGAAATGAACGACATCCACGAGCAACTCGAACGTGAGCGAGAAGCCACGCTGGGCTTTCACTGGCTAGGCCCCCTGAAAGAGCTCTTTTTCATCCCCTCGAACCGATATCGTATCATGGTTGGGTTAATGTCGCAACTACTTAGTCAGTGGTCTGGAGCGACCAGTATTACAATCTACGCGCCGCAATTCTTTGCCATGTTAGGCACTGAGGGACAGTCAGAGAAACTTTTTGCAACCGCGATATTTGGCGTTGTAAAGCTGGTTGCTTCAATCGTTTGCGCTCTCTTTCTGGTTGACCTCCTAGGGCGGAAGCGAGCTTTGACTTATGGCATCATCATGCAGTTTTTGAGCATGCTCTATGTGGCAATTTATCTAGCAGTCGTGCCGGGCGTTAGAAATCACGAAACACCCGAAGGTAATTCGAAAAGGGCCGGGACTGCAGCCATAGTGTCGATCTACATTTCTGGCGTGGGATGGGCACTTGGATGGAATAGCATTCAGTACCTGATCAACGCAGAAATCTTCCCGCTTCGTGTGAGAGCTTTGGGGACGTCGATGGTGATGTGTTTCCACTTTGCAAATCAATAGTAAGTGGTCTTGTCCTGTCTAAGCAAAATTCACGGGGAATACACCTCCTGATTAACGCTTGAATCTTCATCACAGTGGTCTGAATAAAGCCGTTCCAACCCTGCTTCTCGACACGGCGATGAAACCGCAAGGGACTTTCTTTTTCTTTGCAGCTGTCACCATGCTCGGCCTACTTTGGATGTGGTTTTTCCTTCCCGAGACCGCTGGGAAGTCGCTAGAAGCCATGGACGAGCTGTTCAGCCTGCCATGGTATGTGATTGGGAGAAAAGGGGCGGCTCTGACGGCCCGACCTCCAGAAGTGATGCTTACGGAGAGTAACATTGAGAAGGCAACAGCAACTGGCCGAGAGGAATGTGTTCGCGAATAACAAATAGGACTGCCTTGGGCATTTGTATGCGACACCTAGCATGGGGTCGGGTGAAATATAAGGGGGCTCCCGGGCGAACTATCTCTTTCCTTCTCATCCAGGGAGATGGTTTCCTTTCTGGATCTTGTGTTGGCCTATAAGTAATAAAGCTGCAACTTTTTCAAATGGTACTGATGATACCCAGAACCAGACCCTGGAGTTCACAATACGACCAACTGTCTAGATGTAAGAGCCAAATTGCCAGGGAAAAGCAGTTCTATGGAGAGCAGAAGCTACACTTTAAATTATACTATCCTTTTCAGACTATGATGGATTTCTTGCTACCATTCGTTATATGGGAGCGATGTCGGTGATGCGCGTGTTTATCATTGCCTTTCGCAGGACCGAAATAGTCGCTGGCATGGTGCTTGTGCTTGTGCTTTTCTTCTTTCCCCTTCTCTAGCATGACTTGCTCATCCTCATCCTCAATCTCAAATGGAGGCCAGTCTTCCCAGCCATCTTCCCACATCGTCGCCAATTTCTCCGCTTTTTCCTCTACCGACATTCGTTTATTTCCCATAACCCTTTCCCACCTGGCCATATCGGCGTCATCCAACAGACATTCATCCAGCAGAGCAGTTATCTTCTCCACATCGACCCCTTCCCCGACGAATACAAGTTCTTGTCGTCGGTCACCCCATCGGCCCTGAAAATCATTCTGGATAGCCTTGCGGACGTCTTGATCCTCTGGCCAATGTTCATCGGGTACTTCGGCAAACCAGGGGCCTCCACAGCTGACTGTTAGCATTCCACCGGCTTGGCTCCATTCTCCGAACTGAAGTGGGCGAGTTGCTAGCCAGAAGAACCCTTTCGAACGGAGTACGGGTCCAAATGCGTGTGCGCGTTTATTTGCGAGGATAACGGCGGGTTCGGGTTGTTCGAAATCTTGTATGGGTTTTGTTTCCATTTCCTCATCGACGTTCTGGGATACGAGACCGTTCTCATCGAGTTCCATTTCTTCCCCGGATCCTTCGTCTGGATTTTCATCATTGTCGTCATCCTCGTCATCCTCTTCCTTTTGTTGAAGGAGGATAAATTTGTCGTAAAGGAGAGCAAAAAGCCGACGTGGATGAAATGGCTTCCGGGCACAATATACGAAGTTGTTGATTCCATACCTAGAAGCATTTAGCGCGTGCGATATAGATTTTTGAGGCCGATGGGGCCCAGGGAAGCAGAGAAAAGGAAACCTACTCCAATGTCTCTGGTTTGGGTGCAAGCCTCTTCCCTTGGCCAGTGTTCATGATTGTCATTTCATGCAAGCTTCTCAGCCATCCTGCCCCTGAAGCCGCTTTGAGAAAGTCGAAGCGTTTCGTTCCAATGATTTCTCGCACATCGATTTTCGAATAACTCGATTGCAAGACCCTTGCATCTGGGTTCAACAAATTGACCAACTGCTTTATTCGACGGCAATTATCTTCGTTCACGGTTTCGATTTTGTTGATGATAATAACATCAGCAAATTCGATTTGATCGACCATGAGATCGGAGATGGTGCGTTCATCCTCCGGGACGATCTCCTGAGAACCATATCGATCGGAAAGAAACTCAGCGGTGTCTAAGTTTGATAAAAGATTGAACGCATCGATCACCGTGACCGTCGTGTCAAGGCTTGCTACCGTGTGAAGCCCTCCTAACTCCGCACTAACGAGCCCAATTAACAACGCGGTCTAAGGGGGTGGTCGGGACGTCCAGGCATACATCTCAGAAAGAATCTTCTTACTATCTTCGTCAGTGTCTGTGATCTGGTCTTCAGCTTCAAGCATGGCAGCGCTAAATTCTGCAGTGAATGTCTCCGCCACCTGCATCGGCTCGCTGATTCCGGTGCTCTCAATGACAACATATTCCACTTCTTTTCTCTTCGCCAAACGCGCAAGCTCCGAGAGCAAATCACCACGAAGAGTGCAGCAGATGCAGCCATTCTGGAGCTGTATCAGCTTCTCCTTGGTCTGGGATACCTTGTGGTGGGTGATGAGAGCAGCGTCGATGTTGAGCCTATACAAACCGCCCGTTCAGTTTAAGGCAGGAGACATTAAAGGTTAGTAGTAACTTAAGAACTGACTTGCTCATATCGTTGACGATAACAGCTATCCTAAGGCCATGATCTGGCGAATTGAGGATATGCTCTAGGAGAGTCGTCTTTCCGCTACCCTAAATTCAATGTGTTAAAACTCACGGTTTGTCCCTGTGGATGGCGCACTTACCAGAAAGCCTGAAAGCAAGGTAACAGGGAGCTGCCGAAGGTCTGTACTCCCAGCCTGTCCCCGGTCTCCGTCGGGCGTTGGTACGGTACCTTCTTTTGAGGTTATACCCATTGTGATCCCCCAGTTACCAGTCAACCGCAAAATATGTGCTTGGAGTACAGTAAAAGGCTACGGAACTGAGAAAACGGTCGTAAAGAAAAAAAGCCCGGCCATTGCATGGGCACGCAAGCATACTTATATAGCCCACAAGTTACTGTGTCTCCCTTAATGCAGCGTGGAATATTCTTGTCGCCAGACCCAGGTGCCATGTCCACAGGCTTTCTCCTAAGGTACATACATTATAATGGGTAAGTTATGATTGGATGCCTATATTAGTAGTCCAGGGTAGCTTTCAAACCGAGCTCGCCGCTTCTCTATCAAGGTCCCCAACTGCTCGGCGCTTTGCTGTGATCTTCACATTGGCCTCGTCAGGGATTAGGATGATAACCGGCGGTTCGAGAACAAACGAAGATGATAATGAAAAGTAGCAAGAGGAAAGGATCGAATCCATCATTGTTTTATAATTCGTAAAGAAGGAATATCGAATGTTGCGTTACTATGCAAGCATCCATAGTGCAAGTATAGCGCAACATGCTTTCATACGGCATGAAAACTCATATTCAGCAGGGTATCAATGATAATAGCCGCCAAGGGGGCTTGGATCGTTGCTGTCAGGACAGACGAAGTTCGAGGGCAATCAACGAGGTGCGCCGGTCATTTAGCCTAATATGCCCTTTCTATTCCTAGACCATACTTTGATAAATTCCTGCTTCTCCCTAACTCCGAAGCCCACTCGCTTCACACGGCCCAATCTTGCCAACGCATCCCCAACATGAGTGAGCAAAGTTTGTTGGTCATCAAATGCGATACTATCCGAACCACTCTCTCCAACAACGATGGCTTCCGCAATCCTGACTCGCATGGAATGAGTTAATTGACTTAACAGGTTCCAAAGGAAGCTGAGGTAGGAGTTTGGAATCGGCGATGTGATATCGGCGGGAGTATAACGGATGCTAACGGGGAAAATTTTGGCACCAGCGGGGGCGGACACCATCGAAGGGCTGAGTTGTAATATGCCCTTCCCGTTGGTAGTGGTGCATTCTGGGAATATAACAATGCAGTGATGAGGATATTGCCGTAAGAGGGCTGAGAGGTCTGTGAGGTCGGTGGCTGAAGGTTGCGTTTCCGGAGCGGAAAACGCGCGTAGGATGGCTTGGAGAACGGAAATGCGGCGTACTTTTCGCGTAGAAGGATACGAAATTGTGAATATCGGGTTAAACACGGCAGCAAGATAAAGCGAGTCAACGGGGGATGTGAATGAAGAGGCTATGATAGATCCTGGTTGAGGAAGTCGATCGGGATGTTGTCGTGAGAGAGATCTAGCGAGCGCACACAGAGCAAGTTAGTAACTACATAACTAGTTGCGCATCAAATGGAAAGGGTTGTGAATTTGTTATACCCTTTCTTGACCCCGTCAATGTGAAGGTCAGCCCACCATACACCAGCAACAGTCGCGATGCTCCATAGACCAATTTTCTTGCCCAAAGGTCCAACGGGAAGCCATTGGAAAATGCCAAAGTATGCGAATAGAACGAAGACGAGAAGAGGAAGCCGAATGGAAAAGAGAACAAGTTTCACAGCCAGCGTCAATGGCTGCACCTGGCCGACAACCGGAAGAAATGGCGCGATGCCCGAGGCTGCCAGGAGATTTAGCAATGCGGGCTTCGAGGTGACAAGACGGGCGGTAGCTTACCTCGATCGCGAAATTGAGAATATTTCTCCATTGCAAGCCGGTTCCGCAGCTCGAAAGGAGTGTCAGCATCCTAGGTCGGCAGATAGTTGGGTGCATGTGCGACCTTGCTAACTAATGCCTGATTGCTGGAGGTTTCGAGTCGCCAAGTTGGCTTGGAAACCACGACTTGCCGTTCAAGATCTCCATCTTGGACCGTCAAACTCTCGACATTAACGGCTAATTACATTCGACCAGAATGCGAAAAGATATATCACCGATTCTTGATCAAGAGAGAAGATACTATTCAAGCACCCTTTCGCAACCTGCTGAAAACCGTCTCGTTCCGTCCGTTCCCCTCCCCATGAACTGAACAAACGCTCGTGAGCTTCTCCCTCGATAATACCTAGACATCGTCTGAGATGCAAATGCACTGGATCTGACTTCAATACTTACGTACCTAGTGGGAATCATCCTGCTCAGTGTGGTGATTTCCTAGGAAATGGCCTGATGCTGTTGAGAACTGCATCATAACTCTCCACTCCACGTTGCCTTGGAATATGCTTCTTATGGGCGAATCAGGCCTCTTTTGTGGGAGACTACCTAATACGCGCGATCAAATCTGTGCAAAGTGTACTGTTGTTGCCTACAAAGGATTCCAGGTTGCTAGCCTAGACGTGTTGCATCTCCCCGGCGATTCCGCTGCCCGATTCCTGTCTAGGCCGATGAAGAATCGCTCTCTTCCATGAAATATGGGCTAGCTACCTCTTTTGCCCGCCATTGACTGCAGCCGGACTTTTAGCTTCTGTCCAGTCATTCGGCTAGTTTTACAGCAGCTACTGTCTTCTGCAATGGCAGTACTCTGATGGCCGTATGAGAAAGTAAGTTCTCGAGCTCATAGGCAGAGGAAACGAAAGCTTTTGATTCACAGTCTGTTCCATGATATGGCATCAAATTTGACCTTGGAAGGTCATTCAAAGCTTCAACCTTCATGACTACCTTGGAACAAGCCACATTTACTGCTCACCTAAGTAGAGGTATCTCCAGCGTCTTTGGGGATCTGTGACATCTACTCTCTGAAACTTGAGTCGAAATCAAATTATTTCATACTCTTAAGATGGATGCGGGTGCCCATCTTTACATTTCGGTGTCGAGCTCGAATGTTAATAGAACAACCCCGGGGGGCAAGAGAAGCTGTGTTGAAGATGAAACAAATTCCCATGACTCTCAAGAGTGACTGGACAAATGAGAAAGACAGAAAAGCAGCAGACAGCAAATGGATTTCAGACAAACTTGCGTGTTCAGAGCAAGCTCCCTTTTGACTTTCCAAGGGTGAGAAAGGGATTTTTTTGGATCTTTGAGACAACTTCCCTTCAAGCCTTCTTTCGGTTAGGGCATCATCTTTGCACAGAGATTTCTAAGTGTGAGAGAAGGCTCATATCCGGTTGATCCTCAACGCGTTCTCAAACCAGCAGCGAACTATTCAGCCTCATCGGCCCGAGACTAGGACCGATTTGGATTAGTGTCCGAACACGATCTGATCCCGAAACTCTAAATGCGGCCCCTGAGATCCCGAAAACCCGAATGCCATCTGCAGCTCGCGTTGCGCCCGTGATGCGCCCAAGGAAGAATATGTGCTGGCTGTAGAAGGCTGAGCTTTTAGTGTACTGGAACCTCATGGGCAACGGACGCGCAATCATGATTGCGTCGTCGCATTCATGAAGGCTCCTGCGTTGCAGCTTCCTTCCCCTCCCACGCTCTGTATAAGAGCTGCTTGGATGAGCCCTCTCTCCGCTTTATGTTCAGTATTGAACTTACTACCACTTCTCTCAATTGCATATCTAGCATCTCTTCCAGCACAGTGTTCTCGACATGGCGGACGACGCCGAGTTTCATGATTTCTACAAATATACCCCTTCGAAAACGGCCGCGATTTTATTTATTGTCCTCTTTCTTTCAACCTCGGGCTTTCATACTTTTCAAATTATAAAATCCCGCGTGTGGTTCTTCATCCCGATTGCGTTAGGGGGTATTTGTAGGTCATTCAATGTCCTTTCATGGAAATAATCGATTCTCACTCCTCCACACAGTCGAGATAGTAGGCTACAGTGCTCGAATTATCTCCAGCACTCAGGCTCCGCTATTCAAAGATACCCCATACATCATCCAGTCACTATTCTTGCTCCTGGCTCCAGCCCTTTTCGCTGCCTCAATATATATGGTACTGGGTCGTCTTATCGCAGCTCTTCACGCGGACAGATTTTCCATTGTGAGGAGGACTTGGATGACTAAAATATTTGTGACCGGCGATATCTTATCCTTTATTGTGCAAGGCATCGGTAAGCCACCCCTCATCTAGAGAACGTAGGAACTCGAAAACTAACCACAGACCAGGCGGCGGTGTCATGTACAGCGGGACGCCCTCAAACCTTTCTCTTGGCCAAAAGATTATCATTGTTGGTTTGGTGATCCAGCTTCTATTTTTCGGCTTCTTCACATTTGCATCAATCATCTTCCACCGACGAATGAGTGCAAATCCGACGACAACGTCCTTATCCATCCATTTTTCGTGGAGAAAACACCTTTTCGGACTCTATATCGCATCTTTCCTCATTATGGTACGATCGGTGTTCAGAGTCATTGAGTATGTGCAAGGGTCTGATGGCGAACTCTTGAGCCGAGAGATCTATCTATACATTTTTGACGCTGCACTGATGTGGATCCTCATGCTTTTGCTGAATATCGTACATCCACGAGAGATCTCGGAGCTCCTGAGGGGAGAAAAGAGCTTAAACTCCGTTGATCTGGAAAGACAACCTGAAAGTGTCAAGTTAACGAGAGTCCGCGATATAATTCCCAATACTCGTCCTACTTCCTTTACTGAGACAGCATACGCACGACACGCCATTGCCACCAGGGGCCTTGCTTGACGAACGGCGTATCCTACAAGAAACAAAATGTTTAGCATGTTGAATCGTCCACGTCACAGTAACGACAGGGAGAATCTGTGTCCGGAGGGGGATTGAGTTGATTTTCATTCGAATCCGTTGATTGTCTTGGTTTCCTTTTGGCTTGTATGGAAAGGCGAGGCAAATTGTTGGACGGAAGAATAACTGAGGGTTAGAAAGCGTGTGCCTTTGATTTGGGTTACTCTGAGATAGTATCCAAGTCTAGTATAGATCTTTGCAATCTTTTTCAAGTAGTTTTCAAACTTGCAGTCCAAAACAATATGTAGCAGAAATGATAGTGATGAAAATACAAGCTCTATCGAAATATGCTCAATGTATTCGCGTTTCTAGATCTAGCCCAACTACCTTCATCGGCCATGATATCATGTACCTCAGATTTTGGGGAATGCTCTCAAATATCGCCCCGATAGCCTGGACACTCCAACCTTCAGCCCACCAACGTGTAGGTGCCCTGTATAGGATTATACAGAAGTGCGCCAACAATAGTAGAGCAGCAGGATCCCTCCGTTCCAGGAAGGAGAGCAGCTGATCCGGAAATATGATAGGGAATCTCAACGCCATGGACCAATCCTTCCTCTTGGTCTGCGCCATGACGAACGAATCCCAGAGCTGATCGATAGCCGTTTCATAAGTTCGATTCAGCCGAGATTCGGCTGAGTTTGATGAGACTAGTTGCAGGCAGTGTTGTTCCATGAGCTCAAGCGCCATGGCTGTCTCTGCTGGAAGGTATCGACGATCTGTTATTTGCGGTCCACGCTGTAACAGGATTCCAAGTGAGCTTTCCTCAAGCGAATCCCAGGCTAGCCTTAGGGTTGCCATGGCCTTCCTGAGAAGGATAAAAATGTCCAAAAGTTCGCCAACTGGGTCTTGAAGCTGTTTGCAGCTACTGGAAAAATGAGACGACCCGAAAGCGAAGAATATGCTCAAGTGTGAAAAGGCAAAGACGGCACTGGTATTCGATACTGATATTATAGGTACGGTGGAGCGGAATACTGTGACTGCGGCATTATAGTGTTTCTGCGCCGTCTCTTTGTAAGATAGGGCGTGTGCATGATTTGAGGAGGATAGGTGGCTAATATGTAGGGCCGATATGGCGAGGATGATGTGCATCAAAAATCGTTGAGACTGCGCTTCTCGAGGGACGTCGACTTCCCATGCACGCCTATATACTTCGTAGTCGACAAATGATAAGAAGGCGACGGTGGTGTAGTGATACATCAGCTCGAGGTCCCCAGATGATACAGGGTTGGGTCGTGGAGGAGATAGGATATAGAAACTCCTTCGTTGGCTCCCTAGAGCCTGCGTAGCTTCTGGCCTATGCGCCACCATGACAGCAGTCGACATAGAGCATGCGCCTGGTGTTGATGGACCAGAGCACGGCTCAAAAGCCCACAAGGACTCGAAGCTGCATCGCGTCTTGCGGTACTTGCAATTCCTGCATCGAGGTCCTTGTTCGTCGCACTGTCAATCGTCTATCAGCTTAGGCAAATTGGAGATTATGAGAGAGAGCGTGTCAGAACAACCTTCACTTTTCGCTTTTTGCATTGTTGACAGCCGTTTCTGGACTTTTTAGGGATCTGGTAGAGCCATGGTTTGGGGCCCGAGTCGCATGGCATTTGTTAAAAGCTCGATTGTTTTCTCAATTAATGGCATAACTATAGCAAATCGTGTTTGCTAGAGATATCTTAGGCTGGTGAACACTGAAAGGTGAAGCCTGAAGACTAAAAAAAGAATTGCGGCTGCCTAATGTCCTTGGCTTCTGGTGCACTCGGGAGTTCTTGGTTATCCCCTAATAAGAGCTCTTGTGATTGAAGCTCCTACATGCTTCTTCAAATTGCAAATTTATAAAGGTGTAATATCAAGAGCTCCCTAAAGGCTAATTGCAAACAATGTGTTTACACAGGTCCAACTATGGATATCAATATCCAAAAAGAACTGATAATGCATATTGCAAACCCGGGCACCAAACATATCATCAATACAATTATACTAGTCAAATTCTCCCATCCACCATCCTCTGATAGTTGAAACCGGCGGGAAATATCCTCCTTGGGATTATATGGCTGCTTTGATGCGGAGAAGGCCAGTTAAGATTGGACGCATTGGGCACCGGCGTGGGTGCTTCCAGAGCTAAACCACCGTTTCGTCGCGGAAGGGACAAGCCTAGAAGCATCGCTGGGGCATCTGTATAACCAGATTGCTGGCATAGTGGCAGAGGAGGCGAAATCGCGTTATTGTTGTCTGCTCCGTGAGTGTGGTAATGGACGTGGTAGTTCTGCTGGCGTCGGCTCTCCCCACGGCCTCTTCGGCGATGCATCTCGCGATGTGTTATCTCGTCGTCACTGTCAGAACCATCATCGCTGTCATAATTTGCGTCTAGATCATCGACTAGTTGACTATTAACTTCCATTGTTAGCTCCTGTTCATGCTCTATGTCTTCAAGACGAATGAACAAAATGGGGAAGGGCCACGTACAGAAAAAAGCCTTGCTGTTTGAGACCTCGGATAAACCTTGATGTATCGTCAAAGATTCCTGGATGGATATTATCATCGTAAACGACTCCAGAGAGATCGAAACTGGGGTACGCCATCTGGAAACTTTTCTGCTCCCGTTTCCGGGCAGCACGAACAAAGGCTTCTCGACCACCGAATTTTGGCATTGCTTGCTGACGAATGGACGGTATAAATACTATCACCCCAGATCGTAAATAGATGCAGCGCGTAGGTCAAAAACGGGAGAACCAGTCAACTGGACCAGTCTCTTCCCTATGTCACAAAATAAGGGGGCGTTCGTAAAAAGCCTTGAATTTCCGTGTGAAGAATGACTGACAAAAGTTGCGAAGATGTTGCGCCTTTAAATATGAAGAAGTGTCTAAGACTCTAAACATGAGGCTATTTCTGCGTCTCTTTTCATGCCAGTAGTGGAGAGAAGATTCGAGACAACGAATTCATCAAACATCTTTTGTTTGCTTTTGTGGAACCATTTCAGTAGTGGCCCAACTTGAGGTCTGCTTGAATGGTAGGATAACCCAAGTCTAGACTCCGGGCTAATGCGCTTTTCCGAGACAATGAAGCTGATTGCTTGGGAGAAGATCACACGCTTGCACTTGATACCACGTGTAAGGATCGCCTTGCGGACATATTGAGCTGGACCTTCAGCAGAAAAGTAAGACCTAACCACCAAATAGTATTTGTTTTAACAATAAGTCGGGTGCTAATCAAGGTATAGTGAAGATATGACCAGAGGAAGTTGTCACAGTAGGGGCATAAGTCATATTGGGTGCAAATGGTCTAATCCAGTCCATCAGAACTGCAGAGAACACCTCACAGACAGCAGCCACTGCATCTTCACGTGCTGGACAACAACTTTCGATATAAACTAGCACAACAAGATATTAGTCTTGGTTGTAGTTTAGTTATTGAGGCAAATGCTTACTCTTAACTTTCGGCTCTGTGCCTGAGGACCGGAGCGTGAATCGCAGACCGTGATCGGACCAAACTGTAAGCATTTGGGAGGTCGAGTCAATAGGTAATTCCGGGGTATTATTTGGGGCGCCTGTATCGAGACCATTGCTGACATCTCGCCACCGGATGACTGGAAATTTGCCGATGGACTTGCGTTTGTCTTCGAGGAAGCCCCGAATGCATTGGAATAAATTAGCGCTAATGCTAGGATCAGAGGAGACAAAGTAGGTGTTTAACGTCTCGTGATATCCATAGGTCTCATATAGCTGCTGTAGTTTGGTAAATGGGTTCAGGCCTTGCTTTTTCCATTGTGCTTGGGCAGCCAAAAAAACCATTGCTGCAGTTAGGCCGTCCTTATCGTAACATACTTTGCAAAACATGTAACCTAAAGCTTCCTCAAAGGCAAAGGGTACATCATATCCTTCGGCTTCGAGCCTCTTCGCGGCGTTACCTAGCCATTTGAAACCGGTGAGGGTTTCTTGAAAGTGGAATCCTTCCATTTTCGCCATTTTACCTAGCATGTTGCTAGAAACCGCAGTACTCAGCATTGCCATAGGCTTTTGTGGGCTTTGCTGCTTCCATATATCTAAAAGGTGAGAGGCGAGTAGAACTCCAACTTGATCTCCTGTAAACTTGAACCAAGTTTTCCTAGGTGGTTTTAGTTACGTGTAATCAGTAAGAAAACAGAAAGGAAAGAAACGAGATGCTTGTCAACTTACCCAACTTTTTGAGCAATAGCGAACCTATCCGCATCAGGATCATTAGCGACAATGAGATTTATGCTCATATCATCGGCTGTTTTCATGGCAAGGTCTAAAGCGCCAGCCTCTTCCGGGTTCGGGAAGCGAACTGTTGGGAATTCTGGGTCCGGGTCCCGCTGTTCGGGAACTACGGTCATGTCTTGAATGTTTAACTTCTTACAAAGCATGGACATGATCGAGTGCCCGACACCATGTAGTGGAGTGTATACGAAGCGCCCCGGGGAGTCACCGATCTCCGCTGTGGAAGTCTTCATGTCATCAGTTCAACGTTTATGGCTTTCTAAAGGATGTTCTCCTGACCACAAAAGCGCAGACGTCATCACAATACGCCTGTTTGATGTCCTGGGACAGGTCAGTGGTCGTTGATTGCCTGCTCACATCCCAAGCAGTTGGCCAGGGTTCGAGGTTACGCGCAATGGAATCACGAATGTATGCATCAATAGGTGAATTTATCTGAGCGCCGTTGGAAGCATAACTGGATCAAGTTAGCTCGGACTCTAACGGTCAGGCGAGCTTGAGTCCCACATTTTGTAACCTAACACAAGGAAACAATGGTCATACCCGTTGTCCTCCTTTGCGGGGTTCGAAGTTACTTACCATTGTCTTGTGCGGGATTCTATGCCCGATGTCAGCCTGGATGAAGCAGCGTAGATTATGGGGGTTTCTTACATGACTGGCAGTGATGACTATTCCCGCGGTGGCCTTTTTCAAGAGAACGGTATATGGCACTAGGGGGGTGGGAACCGGGGAGTCGAAACTCCACACACGAATGCCTTCAGCCTCCAAAGCGTTCGTGGCGAGTTGGGCAAACCTTTCAGAATTGTGTCGAGCATCTCTGCCAATGACAACAGACAGCGGTTCTGGGCCTTGATGCGATTCCTTCAGAAACTTGCAAAGACCTTGAGAGGCTTGGATAACCGTCAGGCTGTTCATATAGGCAAAGCCAGCCTGCATGCGGCCGCGTAGGCCAGCCGTTCCAAATTGAATACCTGGAGTAATGCTTTAGCATTCATCCAGATCAGTGCATAACCCCGTAGGCAGGACATACGGTGCCGTAAGCGCCTTTCAAGTTCAGAAATGTTGTTGGCATCATAGAGGCTCTTGATCTCCTCCCTAGTATGCGGATCCTACAACATCTGAGCTCATCATTCCAAGGACACTTGGCCGGGTCAGCATACTTGGTCCCACTGCAGCCATCTTTCGACTAGATCTGGTAGTGGCTCCTACTTGGAATCGACGATGAGTAACCCAGTGCATACTGAAGGCCAGGAAATCGCCTTGTAGCAAGATGTAGCATGCAAACACGAGTCACTAACCATTGTGTCAGCCCTGCAAGTGTGATGGCCTTGTCTCTGGCGTTGAACTGTTCACAAACAGTGAGATCGGGACGCGGAAGTTGAAGCTCGACGTCCCGGCCAGCCTAGCCAGAAGGGGTTAGCGCAGGTAGACAGTCAGCCTCGGCCCAAAAAAAGGAAAAATCGCGGGTTCCTGAATTTTTGCAGCGATCAATCCATGGATTCGAGGGAATTGGGTTGGTGCCTGAGCCTGGGATGTGCTTGATCTTGCGGAAGATTGATGCACTGATTCTGGACTGCTCGATGCGTTCTCGTTCCTGTGGCCAAGCGAAACGGTTTCAGCCCGGGCGACGTTGCTGCCGAGAGCCCCTAACTCGTTTACCTCCTGCATCGCCACGCCATGCTTGACGATCCCCTGGGTCGAAGTGAAACGATCCCCATCACAGGCTCCAGGCTCCTCCGAAAATCAGGAGTGCCAATTCAACGCTGCCACCTTTGATAAAAGTCGCAATTGCACCCGCATGGACTGGCGAGTATTGCAGAAGGTTAACATTTGATTTCCATCAATTGACCAATGCCCACACGAGCCCGAGAGCTGCCATGCCAACCCCCTCAGCAACGAAACTAAAGCCGGCTCGAGAAGATGTGGTTCTCTCGCGAAGAGAGATCGAAGGGCTGATTGCAAGTGGGAGGCACATAATCATCTTCAACGGCAAAGTCTTGAAGGTTGATGCCTGGTTGAAATTCCACCCAGGCGGAGAAACCGCAATCAAGCACATGGTTGGCAGAGATGCTACAGATGAAATCAATGCGTAAGGCTTAACTACCGACCATTTGCCCTACTTGGCTTGCGCTGACAGCAAGCCTTAGACTACATTCGTCCGAAGCTCGCGAGCGTATGAATTCCTTTCAGATCGGTCGCATCGAAGGACAATGGTTGAATTTTCTCCCGCCTATTCAAGGAGGCGTATTTGGCACTGGCTCTCTGGGTGAGCCGACCTCCAGCGAAGCGGACGAACCCCAGCCCTCGTCTCAAGAAAGCTCCTATCCCCCGTCGCCGCTGTTCGAGCCGATCGACCGCCCGACAACGTTACGACGACGCCGGTCTAGCTGCACGTCAGTTTCTTCTGTAGCCTCCACTCCTCCTACATCACATTCTACCTCGAAACCCTACGTCCAACCGAAGCCCCTGTTCCTCGACGCACGAACCCAAGAAGAGATCATTTTCGATATTGCCAAGTACCCCACCCTCAGTCCAAAAACCCAGAACCATATCGTGGAAAAGTATCGGGAACTGAACCAGCGCATTCGCGATGAAGGCTTGTATAACTGCAATTACTTTGCCTATCTCGTCGAATTCTCTCGTTACAGTCTTCTCTTTGCACTCTTTGTCTTCTTTCTGCGCTGTGGGTGGTACGGCACCTCTGGATTCTTTCTCGGATGCGTGTGGCATCAGCTCGCTTTTACCGCCCATGATGCAGGCCATATGGGCATTACCCATCATTTTCACGTTGATAGTGTGATAGGAATCATAGTAGCGGACTACATCGGCGGTCTTAGCCTGGGATGGTGGAAGCGCAACCACAACGTTCACCACATCGTCACCAACTCTCCCGAACACGACCCTGATATTGAACATATGCCCTTTTTCGCCATCTCACATCGCTTTTTTGACAGTCTTCGCAGCACATACTACGAACGTGTTATGAAGTATGACGCGTTTGCGAAATTTCTTGTCCGCTACCAACACTATCTTTACTATCCTATTCTGCTTCTCGGGCGTTTCAACCTCATTCGTTTAAGCTGGGAATATCTGTTTCTTGGCCAAGCTCCCAAAAAGGGTCCTGCCTGGTGGCATCGTTGGTTCGAAATCGTCGGCCAAGTCTTTTTCTGGACATGGTACGGGTACGGAGTGGTATATCTCAGCATCCCGGGTTGGCGGAATCGCCTTTTGTTTATCATGATAAGCCACATGATAACCGCACCTTTACACGTTCAAATCACCCTGTCACATTTCGCCATGTCCACCGCCGACCTTGGCGTGCACGAGTCCTTCCCGCAGAAAATGCTACGTACCACAATGGACGTGGACTGCCCCCCCTGGCTGGATTTCTTCCATGGGGGTCTACAATTCCAAGCCATCCACCATTTGTACCCGCGCATCCCCCGACACAACCTCCGTCGGACGCAGGATCTCGTGAAGCAGTTCTGCAAGGAAGTCGGCATCCCATATGCGATCTTTACATTTTACGATGGGAATAAGGAGGTTATTAGCCGGTTGGGCGATGTTGCGAAGCAAGCGAGAATCTTTGCTGAGTGCCAGAACAGCCTTGCGAAGCAGGGTGTATTTTCAGATCATCACTAAGATGGTAGAGCTCTGGATGGGATCATTTTTCTAAGTTGTATCAAGGACACGGTCACGGAACTCTCGGCTGCTTTATGTCATTTGATTTTTGACAAAGGCCGCGTGTAATATAAAAGTGTGTTGGAAGTGATCGCAAGACCGCACTGGACATGGCATGCTGCCCTTTGGTGTAAAAACGCTAGATATGCTGATGGTAGACCAATGCGTCAACAGGACGCTATTTTACCGCCCCTTGTACACATGAAACGTAATGCCAATGACAATGGAGGCTTCTACTATAATCCTCCTCTAGCCATCTTTTTTGCTCGTTGGTCCCGTCTGTTGTGGTTCGCTCGTGATCCCTTACTGGCATCCTTCCGTCTCCTAGCAAGTGCCGTATCGTGGTCACCGGAAGCGCCGGCAACATCGCCTCGTGCACCGCCTCGACTACCACCGTCTCCACGCCCACCACGCCCTCTCCCTCTACTTCTCCCTTGTCCCCGTCCGCCACCACGTGGTCTTCCAGTGGTGCCATCGCGGTCACCGTCTCCACCTTCTCCATCCTCCGCAGCTGGTTTCCGGTAGGAGGTGGATGGCAGATCACTCTGGCCATGCGCGGAGAGTCCGGCAGAGAGAGCATGGCTATGTTCCATTTTCGCCATACGTTTCGGATCACGGGTCAACATCACTGCCCAGCCTTCGATGCCCTCATCTGTCATCCCCGTCTCTTTGCGAAGAGACGCCCGTTGCTGGGACCGCCGTGTTGCCGCATCGCGTTTAAATGCGTCTGGATCCGATTTGTATAGTCTGAATAGAGCGAACTCCGCGTCTTCGTTGAGTCCACCAGATGTCCTTCGCCCTGATTCTGTGTCGGGGTCGACGCTTGTACCCGGAGGCATTGAATCAACAGTTCCACCGACATCGGCAATGTCATATGTATCGTCGCGTTCGTCGTCATCCGAGTCAAACGCAGCAAGTGCAGATAGGATGGCAGCTTTGTTCACCGAATGCCCGGACCTATCTGCCAGGATATCATCAGCCGTCAAATCGGCATTTGCGCGACCAAAGTGTAGTTTGGACTGAGAAATGTCCAAACGGTCAAATTCATCGTTATCAAAGACATTCTTCCTCGGAAACGAGGGTGGCAGGGCTGGAGGTGTAGAACGAGGTGCAATATCTGGCATAACCTCTGCGATATGTAGCTGTTCTGAATGGTCGAGGGACTTCAAATGAGGAGGTAGAGTGTCCTCCACAAGGTTGGAAATCGCGGATTCGACATCGTCAGAGTAGTGATCTAGTAATTTAACAATGTACCCAGTCCCGAGATCTGGAAAAAGGTCTTGGACCTGGGTGACCAAGGACATCTTATGAACATGGAATTCATTTACATCATCTTCGATTGTTTGTCGCTGCTTGCCCTTATCCTTTTTCGGCGGCCGTTGACGATGAGCGGAGTGCAGCCCACGACACACTGTAATGTACGACCTTAAACTAGATACTAGATTCTCGGCACGTTTTTGAGGAGTCGCAGAAAATAGTCGATGCATCCGCTTCAACAAATTCGTGCTGCAGATAAGGTCCGATAGTAAGTTTGGTCCTTTTTGCAAGGTTGTTACGTCGACTTTAGCTAAGGCCTTTAGATTAAAAAGCTGGTCCAAGAGCAGAGATATTGCTGGGGGAGACAAAAGCATTAGGGACGATAGCGACACGTATATATTGGCGACTATACTATCTTGTAGAGTCTTGTTCTTTTGGGTTTGATATGCTTCAAACAGAGTGTCAATATAATCCGATCCCGTCATAAGGACGTAACCAATTTCTGGGAGCGAAAAGGCTAGTTGCGTGAAGGATTGCAACGTAGCCAGCACATCCCGTTCTACTTCAGAGTTTCTTTGAGAAAGTTGCCGAATCAAAGTTGACTTCCCCTTCTCAATGTCGGCAGTCACGAATTTCGAGTGTCGTTGCCAGACCTTTCTCAGAAGGGATTTCAGCGCAGATCCGGAATTGTATGTGGCGCATAGCTTTGCTAGGAAGCGACAATTAAGCGAGTCTTCCAACGCTTGGTTCGGTACTAACAATAGTCGTTGCGTTAAGAGAAAACAGAGGCGCCGTAAAGTGCTTGCTTTGGGCCCAGTGAATGTCGTCGAAGAGTCATGATATGAAAGAAGAAATGATACAGCTTGGCCATCTTTAGGAGCAAGTGATTCAAAATCACTTTCAGAGAGCCTCAGGCGAAATTCAACGGAGGCAATCCATGCATCTAAACATGCTGCCCAGTCCTCGCTGGGGATGCGGTCCCGTATACTCGCTGGAGGGACCGGTGCAAGTGGGGGAGGTTTGGGCTCCAGCATTAGAGTGACTCGGCTGGGTTCAATGGAGGATGAATGACAGTCGGCGACAGAACTTCTGGAATGACGAAGCTATATGAAGAGAGGCAAAAGAGAAAAGCAGCAAAGCAGTCCTTGTCAAGAAGTGGAATCCATTTGATGCGACGGCGATTGTCGAGGGGCATTCAGGGTTAGTCATACACGCTAGCCCCGTTCAAGCTAGCCCGGGTAGCCGAATGCCAAGAGTTCGCATCCCACAAATCAATTCTTTGCGCAGAGAAACAAGAGGACGACGAGATCAAGCACTCGACAAGATCACCGATCCAGCCTGTCATCACATTACCGAACTCATTGTTCAGGTCTTGACCGGCGCTGCACGTCGCACCTCATAACTGTACGCTTCTGCCCCCGACCTAATGTCTAGTTGCAAGCGCTAACTGTCCGCCAGTCCAGCAACAAACAGCAACCATGTCTTTCCAAAAGCCCGAGAAGGATTTCGGCGAAGGCCCAGTACGTGAAAAGCCCATTAAAACGTCCACCCCATTCTAACGATGTCGTTTTTTCCCGCAGAAAATCCACAAGATCCGTATCACCCTCACCTCCCGCAAGGTCGCTTCGCTGGAAAAGGTCTGCCAGGAGCTCATTGAGCGTGCCCGCTCAAAGTCCCTTGAGGTCAAGGGCCCCGTCAGACTCCCTACGAAGACCCTGACGATCTCCACCCGCAAGACCCCTTGCGGTGAGGGTTCCAAGACTTGGGATAGATTTGAAATGCGCATTCACAAGCGTTTGATTGAGTCAGTTTGAGCATCGCGACCAGTTTTCTTTCTTTTTTTTTCGGGTAGATTGTTAATTCGTGTTGCGACTCCAGTCTGAACGCTCCAACCGAGACCGTGAAACAGATCATTATCAACATTGAGGCTGGTGTTGAGGTTGAGGTGACCATTGCTGCATAAGCGGGGTCCAGGGATGAACGGTAGTGCATGAGAAAACTTGAAAACTCAGTGCAGCCGCTGGTTTTTGACGGTATTCTGGCGCGATCGAACTGTGCTTGGACACTGCATTGAAGCATTTGAAGCTGCACTAATACTTCATGGAAGTATATGATGTATGTTTGGAAGCAGAGCAGCCTAGATACTTTGAACATCATAACAGCCGGTCACAGCAGACTTCTCAAGAACACACCTTATATCTCTTTCAAGTCTATCCAAATAGAGAAGATAAACATCTAAACACACAATGGTATATCTTCTACCACTACATTGTATTTCGGGTAAGAAGTATAGAAAAACAACTCAGCTGCTATGCAAACGCTCATCCCTATATTATTTAACGCTACCCATCACATGGGACAACCTTTCATATGATATTCAAGGAGATAAGCCATGGTTTGAGGTGGAACTATGGTGGAATCTCTTGATGCAATAAGAAAACGATCCATACAACTATGACAATGTTCCGTGCAATCGAGGATATCTCTGATGTTACAAACCCATAGAACACCAAACTCCCAAAAGGCGGCAATTTTTAGCCATTAAGAACCACTAGGCTTTAAGTTTCGCCTGAGGACATCCCAATTCAGGCCGTCAATTTTCCGCCCGCCCAAAGACTCCAGTTTGCCTAGGTCGTCAAGGCGACTAGTTGCGACGCGTCGTATCATAACCGTGTCTTTTGCACCATGAAGCTTCTTCGCTTTCCCATATAGCAAACAATCTTCAAACCACTCGACCTCCGCTTTGTTGAAGGGCAGATTAACCAAAGCCATCGACCTTTCCGCCCTCTCTTCACCTGGCTTGGTCGCGAGAACGGAAACAATTAGCTGGTCGAAAAGTTCACGACGGGTGTCATCCGATAGTTTCCGGGTAAAGTAGAAAGCCGTGTCCACTCCCTTGCGGCATAATACCCCAAAATACGCGTTTAGAACTTCGCGAGAGGCTAAAGGTGGGGAGACGGCTGTGTAATATGCAAAAGCGAAGCTATCATTTTGCTCCGGGACTGTCGAGAGGACGTATAGGATTTCGTCAGGGAACGTCGGGATAAGTGACGGCTCTGTGAGATAGCACAAGGATTGCTATTGACTCAAGTTATCAGCACAAATCGAGACGCGGCCCTTCATGTCGCATAACCAACCTGGAAATCCAATTTATCCAAATGCCAGAGGCCATCAATGAACAACTTATACTTCTGCGGCAAGAAGCACTGTTTTGCAAAACGGCGACTGCTGGGCCCTTCAGTCGCATCTTGGCAGTCTTTCAAAATATAATATATCACAGATTGCTTGTGGTGAGTGGGTGAACGGGAGGCAAGAACCTCCTGGTGGAGCTTGCGGAGCGTTTCAACGGACTTTGGCGGGTACAATCTCGTGGCTGACGGACAATGTCGATGTCAGCGTTTGATAAGAAGCAAGCATAGAGTGTGAGTATGGTACCTGAGTCAATTCCCAGCGCATGAAGAAGGCGATCGATGAATAGAGTGTGGTGGAAGGTCTTCCGATTCGCGATGATCCGGTCGACCACTTTGGGATTGTAGGGATACCCTCCTTTGAAGGGAAACGTAGCGTCAAAGTCCTCCCAGGAGAACATTTTGAAATGTAAAACTGCTGCAACAAACTGCTCTCTTCTTTCACCTCATCGGCGAGCTGTTGCTCATCTATATTTCGCCTTTGCGGCGGAGCTTCAAATGGCTGACATAACACGCTGCTTATCTACACCCTTATCCATACCAAAAATACAAAAATCAACCAATCAGCAAGGGCAGGTCCGGTAATGCTCTCTTGACTAGCTGAAACCGCTTTGGGTTAAAGATAAACAGCGGCGCAACAACAAACCTCAAAAGTCGACACTCTCTGCCGCCATTTACACGACAATCCACTCCGACAATGTCCTCGATAGCGCAGTCCCGGCCTTTGAGGCGTGCTTCTACGCGGAAGCGATTGATCCTCCAGGAGAGTTCCGAAGATGACTCGCAATCGGGCCGCGCAACGCCTACTCTTTCGGCACAAGAGGAGGACGACAACGATGGAGAATTCACCCCAGTTCCCAGCCGGACAGCTACAAGACGGAGCTCTCGTCGGCAAACGGTCGACAGCACCGGTGAAGTCGCGCAATCCACGCGACCGCCGCGAAAGAGCCGACGAACTGAACCCCGCGAAAGCCAAGGAGCATCGCAGCCTCGCGTTGCAGCGGAAGAGAGCATTTTGAATACCGGGGACCCGGAGTCTCCGACAAGGAGGCTCTCTGCCGCAAGGTCAAGACGCAGCACGACTAACCGGAGTACTCGTATGTCCTCAGCCACTCCCACAATGGGACTCTCCTCTATTCCGACACCAGCACCCTCACAGTCTCCAGAGCCTAGTTCGCGCCCATCCCGTCGAAGCTCGTCGCGGCCTTTAGAACCGCCTTTATCTTCTTCAAGACGCAGCATTACTCCGTCGCCCTTACAACCAGCGAGTACTGATAGGCGATCGTCCTCTCGAAGCATTACGCCTATAGCCTCACAAACCCCAAGCCGCGCGGCTACGCCGCCTACAGTACGGCGAGCAGAACGGGCTCCATCTTCTAGGAGAAGTGCCACGCCTGTCGTAGATTCTACGGATCAACCGACCGGCGAAACGTCACTGATCACAAAACAGTCGCAGACAGCACAGGTTGAACCGATAAACCCGGCGACGACTGCACTAGAAAAGCCGATGGATATCTTGATGAAGTCTCGGACAGCACCACAACCCCCTGTAGAAGAACCGTCAGGCCCCAAACCGCGAATGGTCATCACACATCTGGTTCTGACCAACTTTAAAAGTTATTCAGGGCGACAAGTTGTTGGCCCATTCCATGCATCGTTTTCTTCAGTGGTGGGGCCCAATGGCTCCGGAAAATCCAATGTTATTGACTCCCTCCTGTTCGTGTTTGGCTTCCGAGCCAGTAAGATGAGGCAAGGCAAGATCTCGGCCCTTATCCACAACTCTGCTAATTTCCCAAATCTTCCATTTTGCGAAGTTGAGGTACATTTTCAAGAAGTTCTGGATCTCCCCGAGGGTGGTCACGAAGTTATGCCCGGCTCACAGCTCGTGGTCTCTCGCAAAGCCTTTAAGAATAATACGAGCAAGTACTACATGGATCGAAAGGAAACGAACTTCACGACTGTCACGGATTTCCTCCGAGCCCGCGGAATTGACCTAGATCACAAGAGATTTCTCATCCTACAGGGTGAAGTTGAATCGATCGCTCAGATGAAGCCTAAAGCAGTCAACGATCATGATGATGGCTTGCTAGAGTATCTAGAAGACATAATAGGAACCTCCAAATACAAGGCCCCAATTGAGGAGGCAGCAACAGAGGTTGAAACACTGAACGAAGTCTGCTCAGAGAAAAGCAACCGCGTCCAGCATGTTGAAAAGGAGAAGTCCTCTCTGGAAGACAAGAAGAACAAAGCTCTAGCTTTCATCAAAGACGAGAATGAGCTCGCAGAAAAGCAGTCCGCTCTGTATCAAATTTATATTGATGAGTGCAACGATAACACCAGAGTTACAGAGGAAGCTATTTTGCAGATGCAAGAATTGTTTAATCTGGAGCTCGAAAAACACCAGGGAAGCGAAGAAGGCATTAAGCAACTTCAGCGCCAGTTTAAGCGAAGCACAAGAGAGTACGAAGCCATGGAGAAAGAAACGCAAGCCATTGCGAAGGAGATGTCCAAATATGACAAGGAGTCAGTCAAGCTGGAGGAAAAACGCAAGTTTCTAACAAATAAACGGAAAAAGTTGGAAAAGTCCTTGCAGTCAAGCCGCTTGGCGGCTTCGGAGTGTGCCAGTCTGGCTGAGAAACATGGTGATGATATTGAGACAAAGACGGCTGAAATCGCTTCTCTCGAGAAAGAAATGAAGCATGAAGAAAAGGAGCTAACATCCATTCGCGAAAGCTTAAAAGGTAAAACCCAGGGCCTCTCTGATCAGATCGCCGCGAAACAAAAAAGTCTGGAGCCCTGGAACGAGAAGATTAACGAGAAACAATCTGCTATGGCTGTCGCCCAAAGTGAGCTGGATATTATTTATGAGAAAACTAACGCTGGCGCTGTTGCTCTGGAAGAAGCACAGGCCAAAGTTGTTTCCATCCAAGAAGGGGCTGCAGCCAAAACCCATGAGCTAGAGCAACGCCAGTCAGAACTGACAGAACTTGAAAATGAAGTCGCCTCTTTATCCGCCGAGTTACGCAGGTTCTCTGAAAAGGAGCCAGAGTACCGTTCCCGTCTGTCTACTGCTCGTCAAAAGGCAGAGGAGGCAAGGTCAAGCCTCACAAGCACTCAGAATCAAGGTAATGTCCTCGCCGGCCTAATGCGGTTGAAAGAGTCTGGTCGCATTGAAGGGTTTCATGGGCGATTGGGAAATCTGGGAACAATCGAAGAAAAATTTGATGTCGCTATTTCAACCGCCTGTCCTTCACTCGATAACCTTGTTGTGGACTCTGTGGAAGTTGGACAGCAATGCATCGAATATCTCCGCAAGAACAACCTTGGCAGAGCGAATTTTATCTTGCTAGATCGACTACCACGCAGAGATATGTCCACCATATTTACTCCGGACAGTGTCCCTCGGCTGTTTGATTTAGTCAAGCCCGTCGACCCTAAATTTAGCCCGGCGTTCTACAGCGTTTTGCAGAACACACTTGTTGCTAGAGACTTGGAACAAGCCAATAAAATTGCATACGGCGCCCGAAGATGGAGGGTCGTCACCCTCGATGGACAGCTAATTGATCTCTCTGGGACAATGAGCGGAGGTGGAACTCGCGTTGCTAGGGGCGCCATGTCGTCAAAGAGAGTTGCAGAAGTCTCAAAGGACCAGGTCTTGAAACTTGACGCCGAGCGAGACCATATGGAAAAGAGGTTTCATTCATTCCAAGAGAAGCAACGTCAATTGGAAACATTACTAAGGGACAAGCAAGAAGAAATTCCAAAACTAAACACGACTATGCAAAAACTTCGGCTCGAAATCGAGAGCGCTGGGCGCAACCTCGCAGACGCAAAACGTCGAGTTAAAGAACTTGCAGCGGAACTTAAACCGTCCAACAACGATGATACCCGAGCTGGGCCACTTGAAAAACGTATCGCCAAGTTGGAAACAGAAATTAACCAACTGCGTGCCGAGAAAGCAGGAATAGAGGAAGAAATCCAGGCTCTGCAAGATAAAATCATGGAGATTGGTGGTGTCAAGCTCCGTGGCCAAAAAGCCAAGGTGGATGGGCTCAAAGAACAGATTTCACTTCTTACCGAGGAAGTTTCTAGTGCGGAGGTGTCGAAATCGAAGAACGAAAAGCTCCGCGTCAAGCATGAAAAATCGCGAGTGGATTCTGAAGGAGAGCTTGAGCACCTAGCAGAGGAGCTTGACAGATTAGCTCAAGAGACTGCTGATCAAGCCAACATTGTCTCGACAGTGAAGGAGAAAACTGAGGCGGCACAAGACGTAAGTATCCGGGCAAGACAATATGGCAGAGCATTTGACTAAATGGATCCTAGGCCGTACTCGCCAAAAAGGAAGAATTAGCAACCCTCAAAGCCGAGCTGGATGAGAAGACGGCGGAACTCAACGAAACGCGTGCAGTCGAAATAGAAATGCGCAATAAGTTGGAAGAAAACCAGAAAGTCCTCATCGAGAATCAAAAGCGTGGTAGATATTGGGAAGAAAAACTAGCTAAGCTCTCGTTGCAAAACATCAGCGATCTCGGTGAGGAGCAAGGCTCGGATCAGCTACCAGTGTATACGAAAGACGAACTGGCGGGCATGAATAAGGAGTCTCTCAAAGCACTGATCGCAGCGTTGGAGGAAAAGACTCAGAACGCTCAAGTGGATCTCTCGGTTCTGGGTGAATACAGACGTCGGGTCGCAGAGCATGAGTCTCGCTCTGCGGACCTTGCGGCGGCACTGGCTAATCGCGATAGCGCCAAATCTCGCCTCGACACCCTTCGCTCCCTTCGGTTGACAGGGTTTATGGAGGGCTTCAGCACAATCTCTCTCCGGTTGAAAGAAATGTATCAGATGATTACCATGGGAGGTAACGCAGAACTCGAACTTGTAGATTCCCTCGATCCTTTCTCGGAAGGAATCCTGTTCTCCGTCATGCCGCCGAAGAAAAGCTGGAAGAATATCAGTAATCTGTCCGGTGGTGAAAAGACCTTGTCTAGTTTGGCTCTGGTATTTGCGCTACACCACTACAAACCCGACCCCCATTGTATGTGATGGATGAAATCGACGCTGGCCTTGGACTTTAGGAATGTGAGTTTATATTGTGTCTGTGTATAGCTGTGCGATTGAAGGTGACTGACAGATTGTTAGGTTTCCATAGTTGCTTCATATATCAAGGAACGCACGAAAAACGCACAATTTATTGTCATTTCGTTGCGAAACAATATGGTGAGTTCATCCAAAACAGACAATCTAGCCGAGCCGGTTTGCTGACATTGTCTGCTCCCAAGTTTGAACTTGCTTCGCGGCTTGTCGGCGTGTATAAAGTCAACCACATGACCAAGAGCGTCACAGTGGAGAATAAAGACTATCTTACGAACAGAGGTTGAGCAGCTAGCGCATCGTTGTCTATATCGCACTGCGCGCCACATTTTTACGCATTTTCCATCCGGGCACTTTTTGTATCTATCATGAATTAGCGGGCCAGCATTTCACCTTGTGACTATGGGCTGAGGAGGCTGGTGCGGTTGGTTTTGGGCCGCTGTCTACTTTGGCTCTGATGAATCGGTGTTTTTGATACGATATTCACTTTTGGAATTATACTTGTTTAAATTAACTAGGGAACCGAGTTTTGATTGTTAAAGAGTACGGAGTAGTCCTCTCCAAACCTCCAAGCTCCAGCAGATCGAGGGCCGGTAAGGACAGCTGACAGGACCCTTTTTGAGGGATCAAGATATCCAAAAAAAAACATACAACAGCCGGGATTCGCTGGTGGTCACCCACCCAACTACTAGCCGGCCGGCAAGTGGCTTAAGTACGGCTGAGCGGACGGGAAGCCCTGTTTTCCACTTCCTGTGGTCGTATGTGCTTTATGGATCTTTAAACTGGTAATTATAGTTTAAGCACCTTGCTGATGGTTTCTACTGTATGCTCGAGAGCAGCCTGAAACAGAGCATTCGGGCACTCTGGCGGGGAACTTTGGCCTTAAGTCGTCGTCTTCGACTTTACTCATGCGGAACCTTGTGACACGCCGAGAACTTGTGCGAACTATGAGGGCAAGTATGCAAAAAGTGTGATTTTTGAGGAAGATCAGTGATGGCATGCAGCTAGTTTAGCTATGTAACTAGTCCTTATGAAGCACCACTAGTTAGGGAAGGTGGAGCGAGAAGATTGTTACGGAGTAGTTAACTATTAACTACTCCGTACATAAGTAATCCTTCTCTTCCTGGGCTTGGTCCTGCATAGCTCCAAAGGCCTCTGGTTTGCCAGGGCTGCCTTGTTCTCTCAATATTCCGTGGTAGCTCGCGTTGCAGGTATGGCGAAATTATCGCAAGCCGAACTGTCTGTCATCACAAAATATCCTTTAGCTAACTCACTCGATCGTGTACGCGGCTTGCTCCAAGATGCGGAACGGCCATCCCTAACATCCTACGATGGCACTGACGATGACCCTGATGGTATCCGCCAAACAGCAATATCAAAGCTTTTAATCACTTTAATGGATGAAAAAGCTGCTTTCAATCTCCGCCCCCCAATTAGCAGCGGAGATGTTGCTTCCGAACTATCAAGGCTTTTCACACGCCTTCGAGAAGGCGATTTTCAATATGAGCGCTAACTACCGCTTGTTAACACATCTTATTCTTCAGAAAGCACCAGATTCCGATATTTGGGAAGCTGTCTTCAAACTTAACGTAGCGATGGTTGTCGTATTGACGATCTGTATGTGTATGTATATTGGAAGGCTACCAAGTGTCAAAACCTGGTAAATCATGTGCAAGGTCACCGAAAATGAGATCCCAGTCCCCTGGCAACTAGCATGACAGGAAAGGATTTCAGTTAGTTGTCGAGTTATCATAGATCGGGAACCGTGAAGTAGGTACGTACATTCAAATCTGTAAGCTCATCTGTATGATAATTCAAACTCGCCCCTGGAGCGATAGCAGCGGTTTGGTCCAAATGAGAAACTGGCTGGCTCTGCGAACAGATTAATACCCTATGGCTACAAAGATTTGATGTGTGACGCATACCCAACTGTTCTCGTGAATATCTTTTGTCGTGCTCCCTGTGTGCTTCGACAATGTTCGATGACATATCGCAGTTATCCGGTCAACAATCTCCTTTCTGTATGCGTCACTAGAACCAGGCCACAGTTTGCTTTTGACCATGGCGAGCATCACACAAAACATGGAGTACTCCTGCAGCCCTTTCTGGATCACGGCAAATTTCTCTTCCCACCATGGAAGGGCTCGTTCCACGAGGGATACCAAAGTTCGCGTCAGCTCAGGGAGCACCTGCTGAACTACGGAGGAGCCTAAAATGGTGACATTAATTACCTTGAAAAAGGGAATTCGGGGAAAGGTGGGAGTTACCAAAACCGCTGCCAACAGTGTATAAGTGATGGCAAATGTTAAGTGCAGCTTGCATCGTGACTTCACCCACGCCGAACCAGAACCGTCTGCCGAGTTGGTCGAGAAGGAGCTGCTGGTGACAAAGCATCGTCATAGCTGTATCCAATCGAGTACGGGACGAGTGTACAAGAGCTGCGTCCTTTAGATCTCCCAGAGTACAGCACGAATGCAGGGAAAGCTGGCTACGCTGGAGTTGTATCTGAAGCAACGCGCGCCATAACCGCAGCCTTTGGTCCGCTCGAGAGTCTGACCCCTTCCAGTTTGGAATTTCTGAAAGATGTTGCAAAATGGAATTATCCAAGTCTGAAAGCTGAGCAGGGGATATCGAAAAGCCTGGATTGTTAATGAGTGAACAGATGCGCAATCGTAGGCCTAAAGACCTAGACGCAATGATTTGGTACGAAGAGTCCGTGGGGATATCCAAAGGTTGCTGGCTGGGAAATTCGGTGATGGATTCATGGATAGCTTCATCGTTGATGTTCAAAGGAGGCAGGCAGTCGTAATCGGATTGTTGCAAAGTCGGCGGCATGCCACGGTCCAGCGAGGCTTGAAAATCAAGCTCTAGGATTGTAATCCAAATCCTGCGTCGCATCTCCCTATTGAAAACAGAGATCCGTGCATTTGGTGGTGGTTCACGATGCAGGCCAGCGGACATTGCCAGCTTCACCAGAGTGCCAGTTGCAGACCATGCTTGATTTCGTTGTGAAAAGTTTGCCTCTTTCGCTTGAATCAGGAGGCAGCGAATTTGCAAGGTCGTTAGATTCGGGCGTTTGTTTCCAACATGATGAAGCCAGGTGTCGCCCCAGCGTATCCAGTTCGCCACGATACTTGGAGTTATACTACCGCCGGGATGAGCGCTCCAGACCGTCGACAGTATTAAAAGGACTTGAACAAGGAAATACGGCGGGACGGATCCCGGGCGGTCTTTAACCAGCTGTAGTTGCGCATTAAATGATGGCTTGTGGAAAAGCCGACTCGCACTCCCGACTGTATCAAAGTAGATTTCGATACAGCTCTCCGCCACTGGCCACTCAGGAAGAAGGCCGCTGAGATAAATGCTATCAAGGGCGAGTTCACCAGGTAGCGTCGGTTTTGCAACTCTGCCTTCCTTCAGCTTCAAGAGCTCCCGTACAAGCCCCGCAAGAACCGGGTGCTCTCGTTTCAACCGGTGCAGATACTGTTTCAATTCTGGGAACTAATCCAGGTTGTCATTCAGGGAAGACAGATGCAGCACAGGTTTGGGGGTTCTTCTTACATCAGGGAACAAATTGCTCACATTGCTGCAACCTCTGAAACGAGTCCGGTTTTCCTTGCCGTGAAAAGCGCTACCAGGCACCACGGTCGAGGGCCCAAATCTCGGCGGCTCGGTGTGCTCGTCGGTACTTGTGGCAGGCAAGGGCTTCTTGGGTGAAGGCGGTGCGGATTTACGCCAGTCGCCGCAAGGTGTCCCTGGATATGTTGGCCCCTGAGCAGCAGCTTGAACAGGATATCTCGGGGGGAACGAGGGCGGCGGATGTTCATAAATGCATCTTTCCGGCCAAGGGGTTTTCTGGCATCTTTCACAGGCAGGATATCCAAAATCACACTTGACCTTCCTGGCACGGCATTGAAAACAGGCTAGGGTCCGTCTTCGCCTTTTCTTCCGTGATGGTTCGGCGACCTCGTCATCGGGTTGCTTTGACACTTGTTGATCATCTGCCATTCCGCCAACTGCCACCAAGGCGAAATCGGTGAGCGAGTCGTTATCATGGCCATCGAGACACAGCGTGGATGTGCGAAAACCCGAATCGCAATAAATAGTCGGTTGATGCGGCATCCCGATAAAGCCGAGATAGGCCGACGGAGACTCGGCGATACGAACACGCCAAACAGCGAGTTGACGAGAGCATCACCGCCGGGATTGAAGATCAAAGGCTCCTCTGGTCGTTAACCCCGGGCCTAACTTTGGTGATACCTGCACGATGGCTGGCTTGACCGTAGGCAGACGGATTTTCAGTGCAAGGTTATATCAAAGCACAAAATCCAGGGGAGGAGTTTGATTCTTGGGAGTATGCTGGTTCTACTTAGTCCAAAATGTTGGGTTCACTTGTTGCTCGCGCCAAAGCCGTATGGGCCACGAAGGGAGGCGATGCCAGTGATCGATATTTGTTCCCAACGGTAGACCCAACCGTCGACGGCCCCGACTGTACGAGGGATTGCTCTGACTGCACTGTCAAGTATCCTTCTCGCTTTACGACTGAAAACCATCGATACCTCTACGGCAAGGTGAAGCCTTTCGCGGCCCATATCCTTGTGGCGACTGGCAAATCGGATTGGCAGCCAAAAGTTGAGAATATTCAAGGCAGTCTCATGCAAGCGTTCGCGAAGGGCTCACATCAGTCGGAACAGGGCGTTCGTGAGCCTACCCCTGGATAATTGGAAGCGGAGTGCGCTGACACATGTCCACCTTCCAGCGTATTATGGTCTCTGCATCGAACATCGCAACTGCTCAGCTCGAGACGGACGATGAAGTGCATAGTCTCGAGGAAACGACAGTGCTAATACTACCAGCCTTTACGTTTGTAGACAGAGTGACGGTTTCAGACATCCCGGCGCTCAAGGAGCGTTTTCTGACTGCGACGGAGGAAGAGGAGAAGCGCGATGAGATGCATGCAGATCAGCGCTTAAAGTCTCGACCCTGTCAACAAGATTATATAGTCCTGCTCTGTTCTCATAGAAGCCGGGATGCACGCTGCGGAATTTCCGCGCCTCTTATCAAACGCGAACTCGAGCGCCATCTACGACCGATTGGGCTTCATCGTGATGACAGCGACGACCGGCCCGGAGGGGCGAGCATCTACTTTGTCTCACACGTCGGTGGCCACAAGTTTTCGGCAAATGTACTGATTTACCGGAGAGAGGCGGAGCAGATGATTTGGCTTGCACGAGTCCGGCCCGAGCATTGTGAAGGAATCGTGAAGCACACGATTTTGAAGGGGAAAGTGGTCCACCCAGACTTTCAGCTCCGGGGAGGGTTTGATCGTAAGCGTAGTTTGGCAAGCTGGTAGTTTGCTATCTGTTCAATGCACCCATATATTCTCCAGCAATAAATAACCCCAAGCAATATATATATTTTATATCTATCCATGTTGTTGTCTGTTGACAAGGGGAATCAAGCCTGACGTCATTTGGCAGACGCGTGAGCCGACGCGTGCACGCGTTTGACGCGAGGCCAACGCACTTGGAGATTCGTTTTGATGCGCCTGATATCTAGTTAAACCAGCGAGATAGATCTCTTGAAGCCCAGACTCTCACCATGACAGCCAACATCGAAAAGCTCCGTGCGGAATTGAAGGAGTGGGAAAAGGCATTTGCTGAAGCCAACGGAGGCCGCAAAGCTTCCCGTGAGGATATCAAAAACGACCCAAGTATCGGTCAGTGGCCGTTCCATACCCTTTCCCAGCAGCCATCAGGCTAAAGATCAACCCGGCAGCTGCAAAATACAAGGCGTATGCACGCTTGCGGTCTCAGCCCTCGTCGTCGTCGCTCCGGGCCAACCCCGACAATGGCGCATCTCCTGGCCACTCCCAGAAAAAGCGCATTAACCCTTTCGTTGACAATGACAAGCACGAGCACCACGTCTTTGCTACTCCGCGAAAAGTCGCTAAACACACATCGTCGACTCCAAAGCATCCGTCTCAGCTCGACTCGTACGAAACCACCTCGGACATCAAAAAACTACTCAGCCCGGGCGGCCCCTACACGTCTCCAGCTCCTCTTCGCACAGCAATCGGACCTACCCCCCAGCGCGATGGAAAGGTACTTGGGCTCTTCGATCTGCTATCCCCCTCGGCTTCGAGCACCGCTACACCTTCCAAACGAAAGCCGTTTGAGCCAGCGGACGGGACGCATACGCCGTCCCGTGCTAGAGGGATGGTAACTCCCAGTCGACGCGATGGGTCTGCTCTCCGTCCACGGCGACACTCCTTGACGCCCGCATCGTCAGCGAAGAAATTCTTTCTTTCAAAGTACTGTGCCACTCCAACTACAATGCGATTTGCCCCTATTACAGAGGCAGATGATGAAAACGACGACAAGAATGCCGACAGTGAACGGATCGATACGCTTCTTTCCGAACAGAGTCCAGTTCGGCAACGGCCAGAACCTGAAACGCCAACGTTCCTGCGACGGAGGAACGTGTTGTTCGCGCAGCCGGCTAACCACGCGAGAAGCAAAACTGGGGCTGCCAGTCCCGTCGCTGTCCGGATGCCGCAGAGGATATTCGGCAGAGGTTTAAGTCAACTTGTTCGGGACCTACATGACCTCGGCGAAGAGATGTCGAACGCCGAAATGGAAGACGACATGGAGGCACTCCGCGAAGCTGAAGCTACGGAAAGGACTAACGAAGACCGAGGCCTCGTTGAAAACAGCCAGATTGCCGACAGTCCCTCGAAAGTTCAAAGGCAGTGGAAGAAGAAAGGGCAAAAGAGGACTACTAGGTTGGTTCATCTACGCCCAGTGCGCGCGAAGCCGCAGCGCGTCCCGGAGCCTGTTATCCGCGACGAAGATAGCGAGGATGAGCTTGATGCTGTATCTGAGCCGCAGATTCCCGTTTCTGCCGGCGGGGACAATGGGGTTGGTGAAGACGCAGTAAATAGTACAAGGCCCAAAGGGAAAGACTCAACTCAGAACAAGGAAAAGTTGGGCGGGAACAAATTAGTTCAAAAAGCGCGGAAGATAAAAGCTACAGCGCATGCCAACTATAGGGCGCTCAAGATACGGAGTAAGAATGGGGCCGGCAAAGGACGGTTTGGCCGAAGAAGGTGACAATACTACCAATATCATAAAGTCACTCTCCAAAAGGCATAGAAGCATATATATAATTCGATTCGAACAAAACGTTCAATCCTGGCAAGTACACATATCATTTTCTGGCTAGAAAGCGATTATACTTTCAATTGAAATGCACCGGAGAGTCAATCAGGCCGGTACCGCCTCTTTGCGCGCTCAATTCTTCTCCCCTGGACAAAATTCGGTGCATGACCCCGTGTTCTATGTTTCCTCACACCCCGTGGCTCACTTCTGTAAGCCCCGTCAGGCCGCCACTGAGCGCTGCTTCTGTTCGCTGGGGGACTCTCAACCTCCCGGCGATGCAGAGTTGGCAAGGACGGCTGTGAATACTCATCGTACTGCACTCCTCTGTCCCAATCCTGCAACGAATCAAAGGGGCTCCGCAGCCACGCCTGCAGCTCATGCAGAAACAGTTGCGCATTGTCTCTTCCAATGAATTCCTGCAGCAATTCTTCCGCTTGCCCTCCACTGCCTTTGATATCTACCGTTCGCAAAATCGCGATGATGTATTCCAACAGAAACTCCGCGTTGCGTGCGCGTCGAATGCGTCCAGCGTCATCACCGCCGGTAGCGGTTTCAGCTTGCTGCTCTCTTCCACCATGCAGCCCTTGGTTATTTGGGTCAAGGAAGGCGAATACTTGTAGCTCCCGCCGAATCCACTTTCGTGCACGAGAGACTAGATTTTCGTCCTTGTTGAATAACTGCGGGGTGAGTTCGCGGTATTGCGAAAGGCGATTCGAACCTACGCGCTGCGAGTATAGCTGCCTTTGGTAAATGTAACGTCGACGGGCTAAGGGATCATCGCGGGGTTGCGAAGGAGGCCCCCGATTAGACACTCGCGTGTTGGGACGATTCGCGCGGAACCTCGGGGTCTGCCGTTCAGAGGGGGGTCTAGCGGTCTGTCTTCGCGGCTCTGATAGACAAGGCAAACTAAATACCTCGGGGCCTGAAGGTGACTGGAAATTGTACTTGACCCCGGTGACTTCCGCTTGGCCTATGTAGCAAATGATAGATATCAGCAAGCCACCCTTCGCAAATAACAAATAGACAAGTAATAGACAGCACTCACATAGCGGACAAGCACGGCGTTGCTGCAGCCAGCTCACAAGGCACAGGAAATCAAAGCTCCCATGTTTGCAAGGGATCGTAACTCCGACATCCCGAACTTGCTCGAGACATATCACGCAGGGATGAGCGTTGTCGTCTGCCGCCTCGCCGGCGACCTCAGTAAGGGTTTTTTGGAAGATCTCACGTCGCAGGTCTCCATCGCATTCCATGGAGCAGCCCTCCGGTGCTTGTGAATTGAAGTCAGCGGGATTCGTCTATTCGACCGTATCACGAGTCCATGATCAACAGGACTGCAGCCGATAGTCATCTGTTCTTTGTGGATGCACTCGACTACTGTCACCCTCTGCTCTTCTGTCTCCTTGAATTCATCTCTCTATTAGTTAATCCCCGCCACGGCGCTAGTCTGTGCTTACGTGATCCAAGCTGTCGCCAGCGATTTTCGCCAGCAAACTCGACTTTTGTGGCAAGCGAGGGCGAGACGACTGCTCTCTGACTCTTGGAGCTGGACCATGTAGTGTGATGCTGAGGTCTGGCAAGCAACTTCTCTCTGCGCGCGCGGTCCTGTATTCCAAAATGGCCCCTCCTCTTCTCAATTCCTCGAACTCGTTTGATGCGAAGAGGTCGGTGACATACAGCACCACGGCACTAAAAAGATGGTCTTGCCTGAACAATAATAAGGATCTACCAGGTGTGCCAGTCGCGAATGTCATGTCTGTTCGCCTACTAACCCGGATACCGTAGCTGTCACTGACATCAAAGCTATCCATGTCTATGACTTTGACAACACCTGTATGTGATTCTCCATGATACCCGGGAGCAGGCGCTGATGGCTTATATCATCGCAGTATTCAACAGCCCCCTCCCTAACCCACAGCTCTGGAATGGCCTTACAGTTGGCTTCCTCCAGGCCTATGAGTCCTTCGCCAATGGTGGTTGGTGGCATGACCCCAACATCCTTGCGGCCACAGGCCAGGGCATTGAAGTAGAAGAATCTTTGGCATGGAAGGGCTGGTGGAATGAGCAGATAGTATGGTTGCGATGGACCTTACCGCTTACCGACTAGCTAACATGTCCAAGGTTGAACTAGTTGAGCTCAGCATGCAGCAGAAAGATGTACTCACAGTCTTGCTTACAGGACGCGCAGAAAGCTCCTTCACAGACATAATCAAGCGAATTGTGAAAAGCAGAGCTTTGGAGTTTGATCTTGTTTGCTTAAAACCAGAAGTCGGACCCAACAGCCAGCGCTTTTCCAGCACGATCAAGTTCAAGCAGATGTTCCTTGAAGATATGATATTTACTTACAAACATGCTGACGAGATCAGAGTCTATGAAGATCGAATCAGGCAGTAAGTGTCCCTCTCCAAGCAGGTATAAGTAAAATTCTGATGCCGTGAAGTGTCAAAGGCTTCCGGGACTATTTTGAGGAGTTCAACTCCCAGTTTCTCGCGCCCAACTCGCACCCTCTTCGCAAAGCCATTGCAGCAGAGGTTATCCATGTTGCTGAAGGCACAAAATATCTCTCGCCGATTGCTGAAGCTGCCGAAGTACAACGAATGATTAATTCTCACAACGCAATCGTGAGGGCAGCGTCAGGAAACATGACCAAATCTCCGTATGGCCGTCTGCGTATCAGTCGTCTCATTTTTTACACAGGCTACATGCTTTCAAATGCGGACTCTGAACGACTGGTGAAATACCTTACCCTGCCCATTCTTCCCGTGGGCCTTCTAGAATCGGGGGATGTGCGGCTAATGGCCAATACGATACTAATCACGCCACGTGCAGCACCGAAGCTCATCCTTAACCGGGTTGGTGGGATTGGCAAGGTTGTCCGTTGGCGAATCACAGACACGGCAGTTTTCGAGAACAAGATATGGGCTGCAAGAGTCGCACCCATATCTGACTCGGAGGAAATTTACACCGACAACCCTGATCCTGTGATTGTTCTCGCTCTGAGAAAAGGCGCCCGACCAATCGATGTGGGAAGAATACGCAACTGGAATCCGGTTTCTCAAGAAAATGCCCTCGTCTTCGACGCGACGGTTGGGAGAAAAGATGGTTTTACGAGTGGGAGAAGAAAATTCGGGACGACGGAGAGGATGGACCGAATGCTGGCCGGTCGTTCAAGCGCAGGCAGAAATATGACACACGTGATAACGAAGACGGGGCCTTTCTTACCACAAAGGGGCACCATTGGCGAACACGGCCCGTCCACGTGGGGGGATACCCATGACAATACGCGGCTTCGCCACGAAAGGAAATCAAGGTGACGACAGGACCCCCTCGGGCACTACCACGAAGGATGAACCTGGACCGTGGCCCTCCCCTTTCCAGGTTTACCGCGGAGGCGGCCGCGGGGCGCGGTGGCCGCGGTGGTAGAGGTGGGGGACGGGGCCGTGGCCGCCCCGCCAGGCGGTCGAGACGGGGGCGGATATGGCGGATATCGATCTCTGGATGATTACCCGCCCAGAGCTGGCTTCGACGGGGCCCATGAGGATAGAGGAGGGCCAGGGAGTGGAAACCCAGTCATGAACTATTGAGAGTCCTTTTTTCCAACGGCTGCCGACTCTCATGACTTTTGATATCCCGTTCTCACTTCAGAAACCCGGGGTTGTAGTGCGCGAAATGTTTACGGCGTTGAAGGTGAACAAAGCTGTCACTGTATTAGGTTCGCGGCTTCGAAAATGGCGTACGGTTGGGCCTAGAGAGTTCTGCAAGCATCACTTGAAATCGCGGCATCGTTTTACATAGCTACAAGCTATTTTCTTATTCGATGTATTTACTTACTTTTGATACCATTTATCCAACCGAGTTGTAATGGGAGTGAGTTCATTGAAGATCCATATCTACTCTGGGCATTACCGTGTCATTTGTATATCACTCCGCTAGCTGGAACGTATATAAAAGACTACATCTTTCCGTTGTTAGGTAGAGCATCAGCCGCGTCAACCCGTTGATTGATTTTGACCTTCCCGCAGTGGCCCTCCTCAAGTGACCCAACTACACCATCCATAACTAACTAACTAACTTAATGAGCCTCAAGCACGATTCACGAATCACAGACGTCATGTCTATCAAATATATTCTGAATATCATCCTACAAGGCACTTTGTAGGACTATTTATTTACTATACTGACTCTTTCCATTCGCCCGTTGCATTTGATAAAAGGGACGCTGAAATCCGGTAATCACGGTGCTTTTCAGATAGCCATCTCCAGCACGAAACGCAGTTTGATACCCCCAACCTCCTACAGAGTGTGGAGTACACTGGTGGTTCAAACCAGAGCTTCAATAATTAACCATCCTCTAGGCCCCCAAGTTGGAGTGCCTGGAGTCATCCCCCTGACCGGCTACCGGTCACTGCAATACCCAGATTGACCAAGTGAAAAATAAGCCGGGGATAGAAACACAGACGGTCAATGGAAGATGAAACAAGAGATTAAGTTCTTCTGATTCAAAGTTATTGAAATCGAGAACATCTCTTTATTGTGAGTTAACCCCCTGCGGGCTCGGAGCAGGCCAAAACTACTGGTCTTTTGTATTTGCGTTGATGTCCCAATTTGGAATATGTTCTCTTGCACAGCGAAATATAAAGTCACAACCACACACGCTGTTTCTCATCCTCATTTTTATCTTCCCACACAACGACGTGTTTCCTTTTGATTTCATCTCCTTTTGCCATCCACACTATTGAAAATGTTTCGCATCATCTCCTGCTTGCGAGCTCCTATGAGCAAATGGAGCTTGCCGCTCTTATGTACTGGAAAGAGAACCTTTTCTGAGGTTGTTACATGTCGCTCAACAAGCTCGAGAGCAGGCACCAACACCTCGAGTTCGAACATCATGTGCTGCCGTTCTCCAACTTGTGATGATTCAGACGAGCTGTCTCCTCTGGACCAGGGCCAGTTGGCTCAACTATTCTCTGGACGATTCCCAGCTGATTTTTCGGGCGAAGCTATATACGTTAGGACCTCGCGAAATGACTTTCATAAATTGGTTGATGCATTTGACAGAACCAGCGACGAGTAGGTTCATTCCCTTATAGAGGCAGCCCTTTGCTGTTAGTCGATGCATAGGTATACTAACATTGGATAATTTCTAGACGAAAACGGACAATCTCCCTCGAGTTTGATAAACAGTTTTCCACAACTACCGTTCGGTTGAAACAAACGACTTTGCATGGGTCCGTTATTGACTTCATTAATGATCAACTTAGACGCCATATTCACAGTAAAAGTATCTTTTACGCTCGAAATTATTGTCTTCTCGAAGGTTTATCAGAGCCAGATTTCCAAGTCCGCTACCGAAAACAGGGCTCTAAATTGAGCGACCCTCTCATGGCCTTCGAAGTTGGGTTCTCGCAACCAAGTGAGGAACTCGAACAAAAAGTGAAAGCGCTGCTCGAAAAATCTTCAACAAAAGTTGGTATAATGTTCGATTTTAAAGAGTCTCCTAAATATAAGAATCCATTCATTCTGGGTGTGACAGATATTACCAGGAACCAGACCGGCCGGCTAAATCGAGATAACATTGAAATTTTCAAATCACAACGCCAACATACCGACATAAGCAGTTCGATTTGCCTTGAGGATAGTCGCAACCCATACGGCCCCCAGCTGGTCTATGGTCTCCGATAGGTTGGAGAATTGACTGGACTTGTTCAAGTCTTTTCAAAAAACTCTACAACCGGGAAAGCGGTTGCGAAGACAAGAAAAATGGTGAGTGCTGGAACTAACATTATGCCATAGCGCAGTTTTATTAAGATTATCGATTTAGCTCTTCTACGGGAGACAGGAGACAGTAGATCAGCAGTGGAAGCAGAGGCCACAGATACAGAGGGCGCACTCTGGGAAGGATCTTGGGGAGTGTGGCGATCGTGCATCAAAAGCAGGGGAAAATGAAGGGGAGGTTCACAATGGCGAAAAAGGCATAAACGACGATGATAAGCAAAATTATGTCGCTGACCCCGAACTCAATGTCGCACTAGCCGACTTCCTCCCGTTCCATGACCCAATGGATCGAAAAGCACTTACTTTTGACTGGGACTGGTTGCGCTCTATACTCGACGACTGCAAGGGAGATCTGGCTGAGGCCCGTATCGCGAACGCTATCATGTTCCTGAGAAATAAGGGAGAGCAGGTCTGATTCGTCATTGACAATGAGATAAGAAATGAAAAGTCATACGTCTGTGTCAACTGCTCTGCTGGAAGTCCGTGGACTTGAAGAATCACTGCTATGATGAAGAAAGCGAGATCACATCGCTTTGATAAGATACAGAACGAGCTGACAGAGAAGAAAACACAATTATAGATGAATTTGTCAAGCCGTCTTCATGCCAACACTTAACAGTATCATTTCAGTTCCAAGTAGTTGCCTGAATATCTTCAAGTCAAATGTTACTCTATTAATGAGTTCTGGCATATTCTGAATTACTCTTTCTGATGGCCTACATAAGCTTGGATTTTAATTTAGTTTTTTTTTTTTTTTATTGTAGCTCATTGTCACTCTCATGGTAATTGATGAGAGAAAGGAGCTAAAGCCATCTCAAATACTTTATATTCTTGCTGCACAATCACCCTCCTACTTCACTGAGTAAGCTGATTTTCAGATTGAATACCGTAAAGGGGTCAGTATTATATCAGGGGGCCGGAGACTTTTGCCAGGAGTAGAGACCATTAGGCCCGGGAGGTACAAGTTGCTTATACCAATCTAGTGAGTCCACGATTCTTTGTCGTTCAAAATCTAAATCAGCCTCCCGACCTTCCAGTTTCCTGAACAATTCTGGAAGAATAATGAATGTGTATGGCCCAAGTAGCCCAAGTTCAAATTGTTGACGGCTTCGAGCAGTCTGCATCAAGTATTCTCGAGTTTCGCGAGATTCCAGGGAGGATGAAGGAAACCGGCATTCCCGTCCGAGGAACACATTCAGATAAGCGTCGCGGTCCGCGGCCAGTCCACAGACATTGTCGCTAAACAACCATGGGAAGACGCAGAGTGACGGCAAGGGCACAATAGTACCTGGAAAATCGAGAATACCAGTGATGTTGAACTCCTCGTCAACCTGGCGAGTCTCAGCAGTTGGTTTTGAAGCATGAGGGATTATGTCCTCACCAGGATATTTTGAACCGTTAAATCGTTATGATTAAGGACAAACGGTCCATTCTCATATTCTTTCACAAGAACCTTGTGGGTAAAGCTAGCGAGAATCTCGTAATCTGCCACTACCTCGTCTCCGTCTTCCTCGTCGAGGTCGTCTAAGGAAGCTTTGCGGTTCAACTGCGCCATGGCACTGTACCATTCTTGTACAGAAGAGAAGGGGCCCTTGTGTAGACAATCAAGGGACTTGTACGCGGTTGCTCTGTGCTGCGGGTACGCCGTGGAGTTCGGATCAATGTAAGGCCCAACCACGAAATTTCCTTCAGGGTCTTCCCGAAGGGATCCAATTTGGCTAAATTTGAAAGAAGCTATATGGTGGGTACACAAATCAGTATCGCAAGTGTCGTGGATTGCAAAATAGAAGACATACCTAACTCAAGTAAGACATCAGTTAGCTGCTCGTGTACTTTCTTTGCCAATGCGAGATCGTTCGGATCGACGTCAAGGCTCAGCCTTTCAATAACAGGCAATGGACAGCCTGGCAGCTTCTCCATGATGATATAAGATGCATTGACCTTATTATCTGGGTTTGACTGAAGGCAGTGTGCAAACACAGCTGGAACGGGTATGGCACTATTTCTCTTCAGGTACCTCAAAGTAGCGGCATACGAAGCCGTCACCTCTTCAGCTTGGAAGCAGTTATATGGAAGTGGGATGCGTGCCATCCAAACAACATCATCCGAGAATATCAGCTCGTAAACGACGTTGAACCCTAAGAAATGTTCGCGTATATCAGCTACAGTGTAGAACATGACTCTGGCAAGTAAGCGTTTACCTCCAATCGTGTGTGGCCCAAGGGTACAGGAAATACCACCCCGGCATCGAGCTGCGGCAGCACACAGTTCATCTAGTTGGACAGTCGTCATAAAGATGTCGAATTTGGACGGGGAACTTTTTGTCATCATAGAAGTGCGGCAAGACGTTGTCGAGTGCAGAGAGCTGTTAGCTTTGTAGATAAATAATAAGGGGAAGGGCGGTACTTAGCTCTAATAAATGTTTGTTGGGATTTTTATAAAATCGCAAATGTAGCCTATAGTAATAACTGATAATGAATAGTAGAGACGTCGAGTGGTATTAACTAGCAATTCAGCAATCTTGTGTTATGCATTCATTGAGCTCAGATCTGAGCCTTTCTTATGAGTGCTCAATCAATCCTCGTCTCGCCCACTGCTGTGTATTTACATCACCACAGATCTCACCCTTGATACCCAACTTGCGGAAAAGCAACCATTTTGTCTGAAAGATCTATCATGTCCACCCATGTGCCATTTAGCCATCTTTATAACATCACAAACATTTCAACTGTAAACAAAGGAGTCCAATAGATACCACCAACCCAGACCATAAAAAATGGAGGACCAAAAAACATAGACATGAACCATAATGCCCCTTTCATAAATCCATCCATAACAATAAAAAAAGGTTTGCAAATATCAGGCTTCGTCTGTCAGCTGGGAAATCAGAGTCAAACTCAAGATCATCACCAACAACCCAACAGTAACAACAACGAGCAAGCAGAAGCCGAACCAGCCTAATACCATTGCTGACGTCCCAACTCCACTTTTAACGCTCCCATTCCCCAAGTCTTGGGCTACCGTGCTTGCTGCCACAGACGCAGTGTGCTGCCAAAGTACTGAAACTAATACAAACACGGCTGAAATAAAGATGAGGGCGAGGGCCACTTGGGAGACGGGGCGTGATGGGAATGGCAGCACCTCCCGCTCGGAGCCGTCATCATTTAGTTCTTCATGCCATCCGGGAAAGGTGCCTAAAATGAGGAAGCAGATGAAAGCGAAGATCAACGCAACAATTCTAGGAAACAATGTATGTCAGCATACTCCCAAAGTCGAAAGACTAGAAGAACAACTCTTACATAAGGTATGGAAAAACGACGGCATCTTTAAATGTTGATGCAACCCAGATGAGGTTCAAAGGGTCATCTTCTGGCTGTGTATAGCCAGCCAGCGCAGTAGCATTCGCGTTACAGAGAAACGAGCCGCCGTCTTTTTGAATGCAAATTCCAAAGAACCCAACACGGACCTCAAGTCGAGCCCTACCGACAATATTTTCTATTGCCGTTGTTACCCCTGGAGCGGGCTGTGCTGTTGACCGTAGAGGAGGGTATTTCTCATAGAACAAAGATATTAGGAATATCGTCGGTATTTGGGGTGATGAGGAGGAGCATCCTGCTAATAGAAGCGCTATAAATGGGGTTTATGGTCAGTATAGCAGCTCACGCTAGTATGATCCCGCCGAAACTTACAGAGTAGAATTATGGCAAGGGCAATAAATACCATAAGTACATGGTGATATCCAACTAGGGTTAGAAACCCTACGTGCAACTGGTTAGCTCTCTCACAGAAGCCCGCGTCTTAGTAGAAAAGGAAATCTTACGGCGGAAGCCGGTCAAGAACCGTAGCTCAGGCATTTTGTCCGTCTGGGCAAGTCCTCCGGTCGGAAGCTCCGATTTCTCCCAACCTTGGGATTACTCACTTCTCGGAGCCCCGAGAAGGAGAGAGTTATGGGCTCAGTCAAAAGCTGGTAGCTTGCAAGCGGCTCTTTTTGGCTGAGTAGGGGTATTTTTCAGTGTCGCGACGGATCGTCGGGCGGCTAAATCCGTGGAATTCGGAGCGACGACAAAGGATGATATTCTCGTAAATGACTGTACCGCAGGATTAGGAAAGGGCAAAGAGGGATATCGCAATGTCAAAGGAGGGCATAGCAGGGCTCAGTTAAAATTAAGAGTATATGAGTAGCTCAGCGCATAAACCCTCTGTCAACTCCTCCTCCAAACTAAAACGACAGCGATCTGAATGTCGAGGCACCGAAACGAAGGACGAATCTCACGAAGAAGGGACTCGCGTCGCCAACGAGGTCATGATATGGGAATGACAAAACACAGGTTTCACGAGGCTCAGTCCCGATCAAAGGTCAAGTTTCTGGTGGCTGGATCTGAGATTGCTGGATGGCCGGCGAGGTGGCTGGGCCAACATGTTTACATCCCCGAATACTGCCCGTTGCCGGGGCAACCCAGCCGACCGCCCTGGCAGAACCTTAAACAAAGGCGGTGGGGCCCGGTGGGTCTGTCGCTGCGCTAGACCATCTTCGGTTAGCTCGCACCTCGGTCTGGACGTCCGGCTTCAACTTCAACTTCAACTTCATCGTGCTGCCCAGCAGGTGATATGGATAGAGCATCATATTTCTATTTGGCCATGGTTCATTGTCCAACATGGGAGCTATGTATCCCACAAGTGCCCTCCCACTCCAACGCCTCTGACACCCAATATTCAGCTCACCGCGTTTGACTCCAAACCTCCAACGCCCTCGAAAATCAAAATGATACACAAAATCGATAATACAAACCTCATCGGCTGGGTAAGTAACCGGATGCCGCTAATATGTGGACCTTCTCAAATCATTTGGGGCAAAATTCGAACCGTTTCAGGTCCAAGGCCTTTGACACTGACCCATCCTCACTGTCATCCGTGCTAGGAATGATCAAATCTTCACTGCCACTCGCTTGGTAAAACTGTCGGGCTGCTGAACTGCGCTTGGAATCATCCGAATCATATCCACTCTGACTGACTCCCTCTGAGACCACGTCCGCGTTCAAGGCATTCATGGATTTGGATCTGCCTAATGCAGTTTGCTGCAATCGCTGCAATGGAGTTAGTCGAGCTCTGCGGCTCTGTTTGCCTCGCTGACTACACGTCAAGCTTCCAGTCAACACGTTTTGCGGTAATGCTCGGGATAACTGTTGCCCCTTATCAGTGACCCGCTGTTTCGTGATTCCGACCTCATCGACATATGCAAATCTAGCCCCAAGGCCCAGTGGAGTCCTTTTTGTCCCCTCCTCATTTCCTTGACCTTTTTGCGCAATGGCCGGATCGTCGGAGTTTCTGTCCGCAGTGCCACTTGAACATTCTGCTGTACCCTGATCCCATGTGGCTGAGGCTGCGTTTCTCGAATCAGTAGCCACATGCCTCTCGCTGCGGTCAGAATATACGGATCCCGTTCCGGTGGCTGCTTGCACTGTTTTCTGGCCCATTGCAGATCTGCCTGCCGCTTCCATAGCATCATGCATCTCACACATGACCTTTTCCACACTGTCATCCGAAAATATTCCAAAACTGGCTTTCCTTGCCCTTTTGAATTGTCCCTTTTTGCTCCCCTCCATTCGGGAAATGTCAGCACTGGCCTGAAAGAACCGACTGCGTTCTGCCATGCCTGGCTGATTGTCAGCGGCATCAGAGCATAAGCGTTGCCTTTTTACAGGCAGAGGTTGAGCTAATGTCCCGGCGCGTGACAGAAATGTTTCTCGGCGCAAGCGAGGGGATGGTTGGGAGGCCGAAGCGGATCTTGAAACGCTACCCGGCATTGCCACTGGCCTGGCCGGCCATGACCGTTGACTGTTCTGAACAAGAAGGGCTTGCTGGCTTGGGGAAGGCGTTAGGCTATTTGGATCCAATTCGCTCAGCGGAACGCGCTTCGGCGTGAAGAAGGAGCTGATAGGTTTGTTACGGCCCTTTTCGTCAGGGGCGGGAAAGGTCTGTCGCCGTCCATACATCGTCCTCGCTCTCTCCAAGTATACTGGTTTTAGCTCGATGGGTTTTTTAGTTATGGGATCTAGTTCACCACAAGCGATCCCGATTGCGATCTCAGATCCGATATCGCTACCGATGAATGGAAGCTCTCCTTGGATGTGATGCGGAAGGGGATTAAGCGTGACTAGCTTGCGAGCTCTAGGGCAAAAAACCCGCTGGTGAAGAAACGTCAGCTCTGCACGCCTGAACTCTTCCAGATAATTCGAAGGCACGCGGGTTTGCCCTCCATATTGCACCATCTTCACGACCCGTTCAACAGTCTTGTACTTTCTAAGATTCCGATATGACGTTTTCAATCCTAAGCCCGGAATATTTGGAAGGTAATCACAACCGCTAAGAATGCACATTTGGCGAAAGTTCTCGTCCGTCCATCCAGCAAAACTAGCGTCTCGGCAGGCCGAAAGGTTATTTCGGCTGATTTCGATGCAATCGCCATGTTTATCCAATTTTGAAACCAAGATACGTGCACCAAATACCAGCATGTCTGAATCCTCCGAAATGATTCCGTTGATTATCCCCTCTTTCTCGAGGTACACCAACTGGGCATCAGCCTCATAAGGCGCAACGATGTATTGTATGTTCAGCTTTTTCAACTCTTCAATGAGCACGCGCGCCATGTATGGGGTTACGTCAATAGCCTTTTGCAATTCCTGTTGGGCTTGAGCGGCACGACCAGTGCGGTAATGCTCCAAACCCAAAGCTCTGCTTTCCTCGCGCCGGGCAGCTCTCGCTTCCTCTGTTGAGTCCTTGCTCGGCAATCTTCCGCCATCGAAGACGAGGTACGGAGTGACACCGTAATATAGAAGCATACGGACTCGATGCATAGCGAAATTGATGTATCTATAAAATTTAACCAAATAAGTCAGCGATACATAGGATTACCGGTGCGATTTGGCAATGGAAACCGTACTTGGTTGTTTGGCGATCAAGGGCCAAATCAAGAGCAAATGCAATGCTACCTCGATGCAGCCATCCATAGGCATCCACCCCAAGGGTCTGCCCTTTGAATTTCTTGATATTGCATGGCTTCTGGATGGACTTCAGAAAGGAATGGAGGCCTATGATTGCCGTCAACAGATAGGCCAAGCAGTAAGTGGTTGGTAGCATACCTGCAATACCCATACTAGCGATATGTTTACATCCAAGTTGAGCGCGTATCAGCCAATGTTGCAGCCGGGGCCAACAATATCATATCATTTTGGAAAGCTGAAAACGGCCAAATTGGTGGTAAGTATACACAAGCAAATAAAACAGAGAGAATCGAGGCAAGAATCACTGCATCTCGCTGGGAATGAACGACTGCAATCCGCAGCTTCAAACGCGTGTGCTGCCGGACGCGACTCCAGCCAATCGGCGCTTGGCGATCACGTGCTGCTGGAGCGTTGCTAGTTATTACATAAGCCAAGAACTTGATTGCGAATTACATAATTGGAGGGCACCGCCTTTTTCTGCCTGCCCTCCGAAAATTCCACATTTTTTGTGCGCGCAAAGTCGACCAGAGGAGACCATTGGCAAGGGCGGGAATCATGGCGAAAAACTTGCAAAAGGTCCAGAAGCAGATTTCTAAAAAGCGAGGTGGCCTCGATGCTCTCCACGCCAACAGCAGAGACTCCAAACGCTTACAGCGTGCAAGCGGGAGGGAAGGAAAACTGGCCCGGCTCGCCGCAGAACATGTGAGGGGAAGACAAATATACTGTGAGCAAGATTCCGCAAGTCGACACCGTAGCGCCGTGATTGGGCTAATAATGCGATAGTGGACCGACTGAATTTCTGCAAAGATTCTATCGAAGGCATTGCGACAGCGCTGTCAGACGAAGATTTGGCTCAATTGGTGACGAGGTGAGCAACAATCACTGTGCACTTTTTTCTCCATACTCTTCTACTCTCCTAGGGCAGTTTCTCATGCTATTGGTTGCGCATTTTTAGATACCTCGCTCGCTATACACCCGAGCTCACGCAGCTGCGGCAAGAACGAAGAAAAGGCAGGCCACCGAGTAAGCGGGAAGAAACCCTCACGCAGCGGGAGGAAGCAGAGGCCAAGGAGTTCTCCACAGGCTTCTGGATTCCAGATCTGGGGTCGCAGGATAATTTGCGGAGGTTGAAGGGGTGGAATGGCGATTGGTCGGCCCTGACCAATGTGGACTTCGTTCGGTTGAGTAGCGACGGAAAGAAACTGAAATCGACGTTTCCACCGAGGGGGCTTTCGTGATCTCCAATTGTTCGATCGGGTAGACTACCACCAGGGTACCTATCGTGGCGCTTCTCTAGCGCCGTGATTCCAGAATGTGACGCTCTCCAAACAAGTATGGGGTGCTGATAGCTTGCCCAAAGAGCATGGTTATTAGACGCTTGATCTCGAATACTGTGACTTGCGCCACCCCTAAAATCCGTGGCTCTGGGTCATTCGGTAGTTGATATCGGTCATCACAGGTATTCTGGACCCCTGCTAGATTTCCTTTATCACCTCACTGTGGCGGCAGTTGAAGATTTACCATCTTCTCGGATTTCATTCAACTCAGTTTGCCGGAAAAGCAGGGAAATTAAAGGGTTGCCTCTGAATTTGCGACATTAACAGATTACGAGTTGGCAAGGGCTGAACAGCAGGACGCGAAGAGCATTCCGGTCCCCCCGTCTCTCACCAGAACAGCCCATGTTTAAAAAGCCTACGAGCAGTCACTGTCCAAGTGGACCTTTGAGCCAGCCTCATTTTTCAGCAGGAGACAAAGAAATAGCGACTCTTGGCTTAATCTGTGATCTCGAATGAAGAGGGAAGACTGGCCATCAACATGTTGAATATGCCGATTCGCCCGTTCCATCACTCGGCATGATAATGTTACGAGCCACTTTCCAGCTTAAGTCCTTAATCAACTCGGGATCGTGGAAAAGGTCCAAGAAACGGGAAGCAAACGTGGCGTCCAGACCGTTTAGCTGGAAGTCGACCAGGTGTGAAGTTCTTAGTTTAGTCTTGTTAACTAGTTAACGAACTAGCTAGTCAAGTTACGATGTTGATGGGCATCTTTCGAGATACTGTGTCTGCTCTTGTTTCCGTATCCCGCATGTTGACAAGGGTTGTTGGTTATTTTGGAGTAGTAACGTCACTAAAAGTTTTCGATAGACGGCAGCCAGTTTTCGCAAGATGGACAAGCAACGACGACACGCTCCGGTAGCAATCATCAATATATCCTCCAAGCTTCGGCCAAAAGTCTGGGGAAGAACTTAGAAGACGAGGGGAACAAGCTAGTTAACGCAGAGAGCGGAGTTCCCAATAGCTTGTTCACCACCCGGCAACTCGCCGCCATATCCTTTCCCGGCTTTGCTGCCGTCGAGCTTGATCCTTGTAGATACCCAACCTTGATACCCCAGACCCCGGTCAAAGCAACCGTTTTCCGAGCTCAACCCGCCTCTGAGTTTGAATCCACGCCATGAGTTCTCCATCCTGCTCAAATTTGGCTCTTGTGCGGGGGACGGCTGCAAGTAACTACTACACCAGGTGCTGGCCACAGGACATTGCGTGAGGATAAGCTACTGACCTTGTGCGGGGTGAGAATATCCCCAACAAGCAATCAACTGGCGACCGTTTCATTGTCGTTATCATTGGTCTTGTGGCCGTTTGGCGTGGGAAACCCGCGGTTAACCATGCTCGATCGACGTGGAGTTCCGGACATATCAGTTTACACACAGGCGAGCCAATGTAACATCTCAACTCGATATGATCCGAGGCGTTTGAAGACTGGCTGAAAGGGGGCAGGGGTTATCAAACAATCCATACCACTCACACCACCAAGTTGACTGCCAATCGTTTGGCCGTCGCACAATGATAGCGAGAGGTCAGCGACATGGTTACCCCTCGATATATACACCGCACTTGCCCAGTTAAGGCCGCTCATGTCCTGTTCGCTTTGAATGGCAGCTGGCAGTTGATTATGCAACCCGATTCCCATGGCGTGGACTTCGAAATTGTTCCGCTCGGGAGGAGAGTCCCACGGCCAGGGCGAGGGAGGAGATAACCTCTGTTCAGGTTGATGAAGGGAAGGGGGAGGACTCAGCCCGTGGAGCGTGAGTTCGCCGCGCAAGATCTGGAAAAGGTCAGAAAATCCCACCGCTGGGACCCGAACTTGCCCACAGAACGGCTCGATGCAATTGATGAAGCTAGGCGGACTGGAGATCTTGAGACGATTACCCAAGTCGACAAGGCTTTCCTCGAGGACTCGCCGTATGAGGAGGTGCGCGCTGCGGTGCGAAATGTTGATGGCGAGGAGCCGGCCAACACCGTTCGTGCTTGGATTCTGGGAATGATCTTTGTCACCATCGGAAGCGGGCTGAATATGTTTCTAAGCATGAGGTTGGTATCTTGGTGCCTGGATTCTAAACTATGGGCTGCTAATATCTTTTCTAGGAGCCCTGCGATCATCTTCCCGTCCATTGTTGTTCAATTGTATTTGGATCACCGTTCCCAATGTCTCTGAGTTATTGCTAATGGTGACTTTAAGGCTGGTCTATCCCATCGGATGCTTTTGGGCGAAGGTTGTCCCGCGAACAGTTTTTAACTTGTTTGGTCTTCGCTGGACCTTTAATCCCGGGCCCTTCTCTATCAAGGAACATGCGGTTATAACGGTAAGCTGATATTCCCTATATAGTTGTGATTTTACTAACACGTTCTTAGATCATGTCAAAGTAGGTCGGAATTGAAAACTTGTTCGTACGAAAATGTGCTCATAAAGGTCTAGCATCGCTATCGACTATGCTTACAGCACTGATGCCCTGCTGGCTCTTCAAGGCAAACGTACGTCAGGGAAACCTCGACTAGCATTTTATGGGAACATATGGCTGACCATCTTCTTTTAGCATTTTTCAATGTGAACCTGGGATGGGGTTTCTCATTGCTCTTTACTCTAAGTAGTCAAATGATAGGGATGTCCTTGTCGGGAATCTTCCGACGTTTCCTTGTCTGGTCTGTCTAGCCTACTTTGTCTGTGCATCATCATGGAGGGCACATCTACTTACACGCTTCCTAGGCCCTCGGCGATGATCTGGCCCTCCGTATTTTCTAACACATCCTTATTTTATGCACTTCACGACAAGACTGTCTCTGACCCATCTCAGACCAATGGATGGCGAATCTCCCGATACCGCTGGTTCATGTATCTTATGGGGGCGGCATTTGCTTATTACTGGTATGCCCCATCTATCTTCGTGCTAGTACTTGAGGTTGCTGATAAATACCAGGCTTCCGGGAGTTCTGTGGCAGGGCCTTTCGGTCTTTTGTTTTATTACCTGTATGTTCCCCCTGAAGCATCCAGCGTATATTTTTTTCTCACGTTTTAATAGGGATACGACCAAATAGCCCTGTTGTCAATCAGCTGTTTGGCGGATTTACGGGATTATCATTGATCCCGCTCACATTCGACTGGACGTGCGTATTCCTCTGTCTCCTGCTAGTCCTACGTTAACAAGTTTTAGATATATATCAAGCTACCTACAAAGCCCACTCCTATCGCCCACACATTCCCACTTGAACACCTTGGTTGGGCTGGTGGTCTTTGTTATAATAACAAGTATCGGGATATCGTTCACGGGAGCCATGTAAGTGGTGTTGAATTACTCAATCCGGGCGCTAATATTCATGTAGGTATGCGGACTATCTTCCAATCAACACGTCGTCAACATTCGATAATACCCAAAACTTCTATAATGTGTCAAGAATACTCGGGCCAAACTTCTCATTTGACCTTGAAAAGTATAAGTCGTACTCTCCGTTATTTTTAGCCCCGACCTTCGCATTGAACTATGGGCTGTCATTTGCCGCGCTCACTGCTGTCCTCGTCCACATTGTCTTATATCATGGCAAAGAGGTTATTTACCGAGCAAAAGCTGCAAGGAACCAAGAACCAGACATATATATGAAGATGATGTCGAAATACCAGGAGTGCCCTGAATGGTGGTATGGGGTTCTGCTAGCGATCGCCTTGGGCTTGGGCTTGGCCACGGCTGAAGCATATCCGTCTCAGTTGCCATGTAAGTCCTTCTTCACAATTTCATTTACTCTCTTTACTGACTGTCAAATTAGGGTGGGCATTCTTCGTCGCCAGTATCCTGGGGCTTGTATTTGTCGTACGTAATGCCCAGGGGATTCTTGTGTGGAAATACGCTCACCCATGATCAGATCCCTACATGTATGCTTTTGGCCATTGCAAATATACCACTTGGTACGTTAACTTGCTTGATAAAAGGAATCTGGTGCTAACCGATGATCACTAGCACTTAATGTCTTGTCTCCGTTCATTGGCGGGTTTATGCTACCGGGAAAAGCTATTGGTGTTATGGTGTTCAAGGTCTACGCAACTAATACGCTTGGGCGAGCGTGAGCCGTTCTTCCAACCTTCTGATATAGGGTTATAGCTGATTCGTGCTTATAGGCAAACATATAGTCGAGATCTGAAGGTCAGCACACTCATTCAGGGGTATTCCCATCATCATTTGTTTGCTGTTTTTGACAAATATAGCTGGCACATTACATGAAAATTTCGCCAAAGACGACTTTTACATGTCAAGTAGGCGCCACTATCTGGGCAGTTTTTGTGCAAATTGCTGTGTTGAACTGGACTCTCGGAAACATTGATGGAGTCTGCACCCCGTAAGTACAAAATAGAAATCATTGCCATCATAGCACTAGTCGTTTACTCATCGATGCTAATTTATTAGGAACCAAGAGGCTCATTTCACCTGTCCTAACGGTAAAACATTCTTTTCGTCGGCTATAGTTTGGGGTAAGTTGGCAGACCTTGACTATCTCGTCGGCGGATGGGATACTAACGGTATCTACTCTAGGTGTCATCGGGCCACAACGAATGTTCGGGCCAGGATCCATCTACTCTGGCATTCAATGGTATTGGCTAGTTGGAGCAATTTTGCCAATTATCTTCTACGTCCTCATCCGACTCTTCCCTCGGTCGCCAGCCAGATTCCTCAATGCTCCAGTGTACGTTTAACCCACCCGCACCTTTGACCGGCTAACTGACAAATTCTAGTATGCTCGGTGCTATGAACTGGCTGCCTCCGTAGGTTTTCCTTTTCCTATTCGATTCTATAGCCAGCCCCCAGCTAACACAATGAAAAGCGCTACGCCCCTGAGTTTCGCCTCCTGGGCTATCGTTGGCTTGGTCTTCAATCACTGGATCCGCCGCAAATGGGCAGGCTGGTGGCATCAATACAATTACATCACCTCTGCGGCACTCGATTCGGGTCTGGTCATTGCTACAATCATCATCTTCTTTGCAATCACATTTCCCGGCGTCGATATCCCGAACTGGTGGGGAAATACCGTCCCGTATTCAACAATTGTAAGTTTAATAGGCTCGGGAAGAAAACTAGAGTGCTCGATTTTATGCTGACACGGAGAAGGATTATACATACGCAGCGATCCGTAAAACAGTCCCCCCGGGAGGTACATTTGGTCCAGCACAGTGGTAAATCGGTTGTTTGGTACCTGCGTGTATTTTTTGTTGGAACAGCGTTGACTATTAACCTGTACCTAATTTGCAAGTTGGATAATTTGTCAGAATCTTTCAGTCATTCCCAGTGATAAAATATGTGTTGAAAGGCAATGCCGCCGCCAAGCCGGCACCAACATATCCTTTCCTTCAGTCATTATGTTCATAACATAGTCTTTTAGGAATGGCGCCATTTGACAAGAAATATCATGTTGCGTTCTAAGCTAATCCTAGACATTAGTCCTAGAGTTTATAGACATAGATACGGAGTACGAGACGGGCAATTGATTAGTCTCGTTGTCACTGATCGTAAAACTTCCAAGACGACTTATAATCTGAAGTCAGGGGTAAACGCTGTATCAACGCCCTCAACAATTCAATCGGCATTTGATTCTCTTTCAAAATCCGGTCATGAAACTCCTTCTCTCCAAGCTTTCCTGAATCTACCACCTCCCGCCTCAACGAATAAAGCTGCAGCGCGCCCAGCATATACCCGGCCTGGTATAACGGTGAATAATCCCCGTTCAACGAACGGCGTACCTCACCTTCAGCCGTGCCGCGTTCATGCCCGACTTTCTCAACCAGGAAATCAATACTTTCTTGCGCTGTCATTTCACCAAGGTGAAATTTGAGGGAGAAGATAATCCGGGCGCAGCGATGCATGCGCCAGAACAGCATTCCAATACGGTTTTCGGGGGTTTTCGGAAACCCTTTATCCCAGAAGATAATTTCCCAGTATAAAGCACCGCCCTCGACCCAAAATGGAGTAGTGAAAATTCGGCGATAAGGGCGGAAACGAGAGTTCATGTAGAACTGTAAGTGGTGACCGGGGATAAGTTCATGGAAAACGACAGCCCGTGAGAAATGGACGTTGTTTGCATGTAGACTTGTGAGTTTGGCTGCATGGTCCATTGAGGAAGTAGGGAACGCAATCCGGATAGATTGCCCGCCTAGGAAAAATGGTGCTACTTTCTGTTGCTCTGGAGATAACATGAAAGTGCGCCAGGTTTCGGCAGCTAAGGGCGGAACTGTCACAAGGCTATTGTTAGTGACATATTCGATCGCTTCTTCCGCAAGGTCGCGAACAGTTTGAGGCTGTTTGCCGGGTGGGACATAAAGGGTCTTGACATGCTCCAATGCTTTGCGCCAGTCATCACCGAAGCCCAGTTCCCGCGAAGCCTTTTTCATTTCCGATTCACACCATGTATACTCTTTCTCACCAATTTGAATGAGCTCCTCTGGTGAGTAGGAGATCACTTCGGCTTCCAGATCACGTAGCAAACCTTCGGATCCAATCGGTTGTCCAACAATCGCATCTTCATCGCCGGGTGCCAAGCCAAGGATCTTCTCCTTAATCGCTGCTGCGAGCGCATCCAGTTTTGAGCCCACTTCAGGGTACGGTGTTGCATTCCACCAAGAAAACAGCGGATCATATCCATCATAGAAGCTAAACCATTCCTCGAGGAAACTCTTAAGACTTTCAACTGCTTTTGCGGCACGAAACGCGCTGAAGTTGTCTATTTCGATTTCACCTCGTTCGATCGTTTTTAGGAGACCCGATATCGCCGTGGAAACGTCATGAAGTCGTTGTGCCGCTGCTTGAGGGTCAATCGCGGTCACATTCTGCCTTGCCTCAAATAGTTCAATGATAATAGAAGCAAATGACCCCAGAAGGGGTTTCATTTTCTCATCCCGAGCCTCGTCCAATTCCAGACGTCGAAGACTCCGCGTTAGATAGTTTTTCAGGAGCAGAAAGTCCACACGATCCTGTTGGTTATAGGACCGAAACGGAACCCGATCCAGCTCGTCGAGTTGTTCACGATAGTAATTCTTTAATTTTCCGACTGTTGTTGGCGAAAACCCGATAGCGTAGAATGTTTCCAAGGCGTCTATGTCCTGAGTCACCCGTTCGATTCGCCGTTGAATGGTTTCACTATGATATCCGCCTGGGGTCACAGGTTGATGAGAGTCGCCGAAGTCATCTTGGTTAGGATGCGAGTCCGTTGTGATTCGTTTGATCATGGTGGTCGGGGATTCAGAATCTATCGAGTGTAAATGCAGAGACCGTGAAGACCCGAAGAGGTCTATCCCCAGCACGAGTTGCTGCACCAGCAGAAAGACGATTATAAAAATCATAGGTGTTTGCTGTGCTACTTCAACGGCATATGTTTTGTGAATTGGTAGCAGAGGGTTGGAGATGCCAGAGACAGACTGACTCTGAGGAGAGTATTTGTTGAATATAACGACAAGCCGCTTCAAGCACATAGAGCAAGGGTTTACCGCTTTTATCCGGGAATCTAATCAGCAAAGCATACCCAACCACACATTCCCGTACCTTTGAATGAAATCTAGATGCTGGCGGGCCATGATAGCCGCACTTCCCAAAGGTAGTCTGCATCTTTCATTTTGGACCGTGGCTATGGTGTAACCCAAGTTCCCTGCCAAGCAGGGAATGTTTTCGGCCCAGTGCTTATATTTATTAGTTCGTGTGCCATGCCGGCTTTGTTAGCCGGCTGGATTGATATGGCGTAAATGAGCTCAATTCCCAGAAGATGGCATGAGATATTTTCGGCTTCCAGCAGGGGAGCTGACTATGGTCATTGAATGACGGCCCAAGGGTGTGTCTCTGGAGTTGCCAGGAGCTCCAAAGAGCCAGAAGCAGCTATCAGATGGAGTAGCATGGGTTTTAGTGCGTGAACCAGATGCAATCTCCTCCCGTGAACGTCAAGGGTTGCAACTCGATGTTGTCGATCTCGAGTCGCTCCAGCCGAAACATTAGTCATCAGGGCCGGAAAATTAATCCTCCGTCGCTTTATTATTAAGCACGCATAAACGTCCCTCCGGCTCCGTTCGCTCGAATCCGCAAAACTTCGTTTCGATCGAGCGCCATCGTAATAGCTGTCAGCCATCACTGCCCAAGGCCACTGCTCTGCCCTCGGTTTTCTTCTCCTCCCTTGGATCGTCCCGTGTTCGATACGTGGCCCTTCTTTATACAGCTGCAAGTATTTAATCCGCCCGTCTCTTAGACACAATGGATCACTCTCGCGATCCCTGCCCCTGGTAATATTTTCCTGCGGTGAATATATTCAATGTAGTTACTGACTCGGGTCTTCGAAGGGTTGCCTTGTCCGATTTCGGAGGTGCATTCTGTATGGGCGTAGGTTCCCCATCTTTCCCGTGGCAAAATCTCCCGAGCGTCTGCTGATGTGCAATAGGCGATCGGAGGCGCTGTATGGCACGGTGTCAAAGGTTTCAGAAATAGTCCTTATGGCGAGCGGCGGATAGGAGCCATCACAGCGATCAAAGCGCGAGCACCTGTTTTAGGCGGCAATTTCGGTGTATGGGGTGGACTGTTTTCGACATTCGATTGCGCAGTAAAAGGAATTCGAAAGAAGGAAGATCCTTACAACGCCAGTATGTTGCCTTGTCCTTTGGTAGTATGATATGATATTGATTATCTTTCCAGTTATTGCCGGTTTCTTCACAGGCGGTGCGTTGGCCATCCGAGGCGGATACAAGGCCGCTCGAAATTCAGCGATCATGTGCGGTGTGTTCCTCGCAGTCATCGAGGGTGTGGGTATTGGATTCCAGCGAATGATGGCAGATGGGACAAGATTAGATGTGAGACCGCACTTCATACGCTACCTCTTTTGCCTGTCCTTGCACACAGTGACTAACCAGACGTCTTGTCATAGTTGCCTCCTCCACCATCGGAACAGGCCATTGCCTAACTTTTTCTTGTTCATCTTCTCAATAACGGCTATACCGTCATAATCCTCGCCGCACTGTCGAGCTGCTGTACCATATCGGATTTTATCGTTTCCTCTACTTCCGGCGTGTTGGGTCATGGGGTCATGAATCCAAAAAGGGCATGGCATGGTGTTTTTTTTGGTACATTATATTTTTGCGTTCCAGAGCCTTCAAAATATACTCCGTACATATTTGCTTCAGTCCCTCTTCACCTCAAGCCTTATCAGGCCCCTTACCGGGGTCGGGTTTATCGGGTATGAATGGGTATGGGCGTCCTTCAGGGCTTTGAGGGCTGGACCACGTCGAGAGGAAGAAATGCTGCTTAATGATTTCCTATTTCAAACGAAACGTTGTTCTTTTTGGACAGCTAGAATGTCTGAACAGTTGTAGCAAGTAAGCTTGATCCTCGATCCGAAGGTATCATGTACACGGCTTTTAGCTAGCTAGGAGCCAAATCATTGGCTGGTAATAAGAATTTCATCTCAGCAAAGATGATCAATGACACATACATTCAATGGAGGAGTTGATGTGCATCTTGAACCCAATAGTTACTGCGCTAAAAGTGAACAATAAGCCACACCATGAATATTTTTAAAGATCAAAACTACACCACTCAAGGCCTCGGTGGAACCCGACGGGCATAAGTCCATTTTGGAATGAGCCATGCTCTTTTTAGATACTTTATACGCCGCTTTCAACCCTCCGGCGTATACTCTTCGGGCATGCTGACAGATCTTCCAAACGACTCCAGCGCCGGACGCCCATCCGGGAAGTAAATATGGACAAGCGTTGTTGGATCATCGGGATGCTGAAAGCAAGGCTCATTCTCGATATATTGAACTGGCTGGCCTTTCCATGCCAACAATCTTTTGGTTGCCGGGGCGCGGCGTGTCTCACCTACAAGTTTGGGTAGTGGATCTAATTTCGAAGGGTCCTTTTTATTTCCTAGAGCGCTCGTAGCCGCCGTGGGTATAGGAGCCGCTTGGCTTACAGGTTGCGTAGCGATGGGCGTTGACCCAAAGCCAGACGGTTGGCTAAACGGCGCTTGTGACTGTAGCTGTTCGCCAAAGCCGGATGGTGCAGCTCGGGCTGGGGAAGGTTGGCCAAACGGATTATTCGCTGTTTGAGGTTGTCCAAATCCACCTGTCGATGGCTTTCCAAACGGTGATTCGACTTGAGCCTGACTTTGCGCCTGGCCAAAAGGCTGGCCCTGATTTGGAAGTTGAGTGAAGGGAGAAGCGTTGCTGGTCTGGTTAAAAGGGTTGGGTTGTACGGGGGCTTGAGATAGAGGTTGGGCGAAAGGAGACGGTTTCAGAGCAGAAGGCTGGCCAAACGCCGGTGCGCCAAAGGCAAGCTGTTGCTGTTTTCCAAGAGCTGAAGGCTGGCCGAAAGCGGTTTGGCCGAATGCCGGTTGCGCAAACGCTGGCGGGCCAAACGCAGGTTGTGGCTGCTGTTGTTGGCCGAGTGCCGATGGTCGGCCGAATGACGCTCCCTGTGTAGGCTGGGAGAACGCTGTTGGCTGGCCGAAAGCGGATGTTGGAGCACTGGTTGTTGGAACGCCAAATGGGCTTTGTTGACTAGGTACAGCCGCTGTGGTTCCTTCTGTGATATCAATCCGATTTGGATGTTGGTTTTCACCATCGATTATGTACTTGATAGCGCCATCAATGTCAGCTAGGGCTGTTTTGATTTGTGCTTCGCAGACCGCAAAAAGGTTATTGGCATCTTGGATGGCCTTTTCAGTGCTGCCAGAAGCAGCAGCAGCATAGTGTATAGCCCGCATTTCCTCAAAGCTTTGCTCCCTTTCTGGTCCACCAAAGAGCTGGCGAGGCGCATCTTTCCCTGGGCCGTAGGCAGAGAAAATCCATTCTGGCCTGTGTTTCCCTTTGGTGAGATCGTTTCTTATATCTTCAACACCCAGGGCGTATCTATAAAAATCAGTTAGAAACAAAGGTCAATGCGTTTCCGAACGTACTCACTTCTTCCGGGGATCTTCTTGTGCTTCGCGGATGGAGTTTGGGCCTAATCAAATCAGCATTCCTCCAAACGACACACAAAATAATTTCACTAAACTGTTCATCATGGCGTGTAGGCGACTGTATCAAGCAATAGATTACAATGGCTGGTGCGGGTGATAATCAAGGGGAGTGGTGACGGCCAGTGTAAAAGTACTTCAGGACAAATGTGTCTTGGGTTGATGAACACAGCCAGGTGCTAGAGCAAGACGAGAAACAATAAAGAGATTTGACTGAATGTAGACAAGGAGCCGTGTCATTGGCTTATGTGAATGAAATCCCGTAGGTCCATTGCACGCTTCACCCTGCAACACAGCCTTGCAGCTCACCTCCAAGGCCGCCACCCCCGCCGCTCTGGAGCACACCAAATCGATTTCCAACAAGGGCTCTATCTCCAGGGTGCTCATTCTTGCATCGTTCTATTGAACAAAAGTCAGTAAATGCATTCCAGGCAGGCGGCGGGTTGGCAATGAGTTTCTTACCCCCGAATCTGCATCTTCCTGCCTGATAGTATGAACATATCACCATTGCTGCACCAGCGACACACACAGCCTATGCGTCTGAAATTGTCCAATGGTTGTAGTCATTGACCGGCTGTCCAGAAGCATAAGGAGTTTATACAAAGACAGGATGTTTGCAGTTGGCAAGCTATGCGGACGATGGTTTCGCCAAGCCTTTTAACTCTCATCGCTGGAGTTACGGGTTTTACTAAGATAACTTACAGAGCAACGGACTCCGAAACGATTATTTTTTAACTGACTATCCTATTTGACAACCGCCTGTCTTCTTGGTGGTGTGTTTAATCGTCGTCCTCATGGTCCGCGTCTGCGCTGTCAATACTCGCGATATCCTCCGTGGGGGTCAGGACGCGCCCACCAGTCGCTCGTTTAATATCCTCCACAACCGTAGCGAAGGGGATGAAATACGATATCAACTTCTCAGAGGCAAAGAGCAGGCCAATAATTCGATTATAGGAGTCCAAGATAAGGGAACCTGAATCTCCTGGCCTTGAAAATGCTGTGCCGGCCCCCTCGTCGGACGAACCGATGATTGCCCAGGCAGAGCCCTGCACCAGGAATGAATCGCTGTTTTGCGCTTGTCCTTGCTCGACTTTCATGCTTATGATTGGCTTGATTCCGTTTATGCGGCCTTGCGTATACCCCGTTGCACTTCCTTGCTTAAACACCAGATTTTGCTCCCTCAACGGCTTTGACGACCATTGGATCCCCACCTCTTCAGAGATCTTCCTATGTGTTAGGATTGTAGCGTCTCTACCGCGACGCTCCGGAAGGCGAACCAATGCCCAGTCCACCCACCAGTCACGGCCATCGAGCTCCAGGGTCCGCTGCCCCGAAGTCGCAATGATTGACCCTGCTTCTCGCCTCGAGGTTCGGATTGCGGCATCATTGTTCCGTTGACAATCGATTAGATTAAGGATTTTACGGAATCCCGCCTTCGATGTGTCTCCCAGTCCCCTCCTCTCTGGGTCCCCGTCAATCAAGGTTTCAAGCAGTGCTATGGTACCCTCAATGGAGCTTAACCAAGCGTTGGTGTCGGAGTCACTGGGGAGACATAACTGGGTAGCGACGAACTCCTCGCGAGGGGATCACTTGGTTTGAAAATAACCATGCACTTGGGTAACTAGATCGAATAAATTAGCCATAATAACGGGGCAGCCGGAATGATTTGCAACTGCCCGAAACCTTCTGTAAGCCTGTCTTCGCTGACGACATGGTGATTTGAAAGTCCCAACCACTCCGTTTTCCCCATTCCGGC
>NW_003052497.1:184506-240055 GCF_000003515.1 Uncinocarpus reesii 1704 | reverse complement strand
AAAGCTTCTAATGTGAGCTGACCTGACGACACTTTGAGGAGATAGTAGCTTGCATCGGCGGTGCCTGAAGTAATCGGACTTGCAGCTCACATTTAGTATGATGCTGGGGAGGATGTGATCCCACCACACATCACTTGCTGCATCCCAGGCACTAATTATCACGGTGATGGGACACTCGCCCTCTTCAACTGCCGTTCCACAGCGGAAAACATTCACCGTCTGCCACTCTAAATCAGCGATCATGCGTAGCACTCGTTGCTCGTGAATTTCTTCCCACTCCTGTACTATCGGGTCATCTGGACAGATGCAGTGCAGCGGTGCGTTGGCTTGATCGTCGTCGATAAACTCTACCCGATACCGCCATCCTCTATTGTGGAATTGGAGACGAAGCTCCTCAAGGGCCGCGACCGAGAAGTTTTCCAAGCCCGTGCAATGAATGACCAAGGTAATATCTTCATGATCCGGGTGTTGCCCATCATTGAAACGCCTACATCGGGACCAAAACTGAAATTCAACCCCATGGAGTTTGAGAAAGCCCTTTATTTCCTCCTTATTGGGTAGAAGGTCTGGTAGCTCACGAGGAGATACAGCTTTAGAACTGAGAGGCAGGATTGGCAGAGGTTTGGGCCATCCTTTTCGATACGGTAGGCGAGTATCAATCTCACCCTGTGTGCTGTCCATTTTCGTCCGATATTGGTCGTCCGGATGTCGTCTAGATGCTCTTCTCGCAAATGATAGGGGAGACTCGGTTTGACGCCACTTTCGAGGCTGGTGTTTCCCCATTTATGATATCGCGATGCTTTGTTGCAATTCGTCATTGTGGGCTGCCCTTCATGGCTGGTTTCGGAACTACGAGTTGTGTCGATAAACGATCTCTTGTTCTCGTCCGCTCGCTTGACCGGCCGTCGATGAATTCTCCGTCTGGTAAAACCAAGTGGGAGATATTTCGCAGGAGGTTGATCCGGTTATAAATTGAGTACGCGTCTGCTCTAACATATGATACTGCTGGAATATTCTGCCTACTGATTCATTGAGTTGAATGCCACATCCAACTCACAAAATCAACTTTTTGGTAGGGAAGCAGTGGAAAATAGGCTCACTAGATGGGGTAGCAAACTAAAAGACATGACTATTCTCCGCTAGCCAGGGAATCTTCACTCTGTTAGTCTAGTGAAATAATTCAACAGGCAAGGTATTTTCTCTTCGCATGTGCCGGAGCACATCCACAAGGATAATGATGCATATTGTGGCATAGCCTTTCACATCACAAAGCTCATAAATATTGGGGATGAATGCCAGATGTAAGCATTGTCAGGGCATTAAAGGAAAAGAAGTGGATGCGCATGCTCCTTGTCGCCAGGTTTTGTGTCAGTTTGGTCTCTAACATGGTGACTAGAAAGGACTGATGAAGGAACACTTCACTGGATATGTAGTTATGGTATAGACATCCAAAGATGCAAATATTTCTCCAGCAACGATTGATCGTAGACAAGTCGGGATCAGTTTGATATCGTTGGTCTGCTGAGGGTCCGCAGCAAGGTCACATGATCGCTCTTTTTTTTTAAGTCAACTCTCTGGATGCAACCAGCTCTTCTCAGAGCTACTGTTATCAATTCAAGAATATCGCCGACCACTCCAGCAACACCGCCCAACCTTGCCTGATTTAGATTGTGCATTGTGTTGTTGTTTGGCTCCCTCTTTATTTCCAGCAAAATGTTCCTCCTCAGATCTCTCTCTCGTTCACTCCCCCGAACCGTCTCTAGATCTGTTTCAAGACCGCTCCGAACCCCCCTTCTAAAGCCTGCCTTTTTCCAACCAGCATTCGCCTCTCGTCCCGCATACGCCGCATTTTCTACCACCAGACCGCGATGGGAATCAGCTGGTCAAGGTATGTAACGGCGCCAATTTGGAGAATTTCCTGCTGCAATGGGCGACGCTGATCTGGTTTTGCACGCATGTAGTCGATGTTGAATTGGCAGCTAAATTCCAGGATGAGCTTGCTTTGGAGACGGAGAGCGGCGAAGTGGATAAACTTCCAGAGTCGCTCAAATATTTCTTGGAGAATGGGCCATTTGAGGTATTGACTACCCGTACGTTGTTGATTGGTATCTTGCTGATGGTTTCTAGGTCAAAGATACTCCCGGAGAAGAAGAAGTCGTTTTGACCCGAAAATTTGGAGACGAGAAGTAGGTGCTATTCCGCACTAAAGCGTTGAGGCTCATTGAGCCGTGCTAATCACGCGCAGGATCCGAGTTTCCTTTTCAATTGCCGACCTCCAGAATCTCGGCGCGGAAAACGAATACGACAACGCACTTCCTGATGAACTCGAAGAGGTTGAACCACAATCCCGTGCTATCAACGAAAGAGGTGCCAAGGCCGAGAATATCAAAGCTGTCCCGGAAGACCGAGTGGCTCCATCTGACCGCGAGGATGATCTTGGACTGGAAGAAGAGACGCCCGAGCCCGCATATCCTGTCCACCTTAACGTAACCGTCGAGAAGCCTGGCAACGGTTGCATGTACGCTGAATGCCTGGTGGAAGATGGCGTGGTGCAAATTTTGGAGCTTCAATATTTTGAAAAGGCAGATATTGCTAATGCTCAGACCGCCGACAAGCAGTGGGCGAGAAGCTCAGTCTACGCTGGCCCGCCATTCGGAAATTTGGATGAGGACTTGCAGATTCTTTTGGAACGCTATCTGGAAGAGCGAGGCATCGATGCCACACTTGCCTCATTCGTTCCTGACTACATCGACTTCAAGGAGCAGAGAGAATATGTTCGCTGGCTCGGAAGTAAGTTGACTAGTCTTTTGTTTCCGTCCTGTCACACACCCCACCAATTTGCTAACAAGTATACTTTGTCACAGACTTGAAGAAATTCGTCGAGGTATAAATCGCAGCATTTCTCGTTCGGACCCGAATCGACAACCAATATCAAGCCCTATCATCACGATGCCCTGTAGTTTTATCCTTTTTGTTTTGGCCCGACCCAGAAGGGAATTCATTCAGGTACAAAAAATATGTCACTCACAATAATCATGTGGCTACGTTTGGAGGGTAAGGAGTTCAGTGTTGTGGTTATGCTCAGCAGACAATCCTTCTTTTCCTCTTTGCTATATGTAACTCTAGTTGATTGTATGTAATATATTCATGAACCATTGATCGTTGTATATTTTGCAATATTATCTCTCTGTCATCCAACGAGACCGGTATGAAGAATACAGAAAAGCGAATATTTCTGCGGGAGCTGCATTCATATTCAGTTATTCACATGATGTCCTCGTTAGATATGCATCAGACCGTTAGTATTAAACGGCTATCCTTTCTATACCCGTCCAAAGGGCATACCCAATACTCCTAGGAAGCTTTCCCATCCTTCCCATCCTACTAAATGATATGCCTAGGACCAAAGAAATCCGAAAACCCAGAAATTCAAAACTCCATTTCATCATGATGACCATCTTCATCTCTCTCCCTTTTACCCGCCCGCTCATCTCGATTCAAGTTTGCAACAAACGCCCTAAAATGGTCAATATACGGCTTCAGGCTGGTTTTCTCGTAATCCTGGAGAGTATTCCTCTTTGTATCCCGATCTGAGCCGGGACCATGGTCCCCTTTATGTTTCAAGTCCCATGCGTTGATTTCATCTAGCAGCTCCGTAACCGTGGGTACCTCGAGCGGATTGAATTGCTCGACTTTGCGTATATCGATGGGAACACACACGCGTCCCGTGCCCGGATGCACGACAAAAGGCGATTTGAGCAAGTGTATCATCTTCTTACTCACTTCCGCGTCGAGTCGGGGGTATGTGTACTCCAACACGATGTCTTGCTTTGCTTCGAGGAGCGCTTTGGTGTCCAGGCTCCGGCCGCCGGAGGTTTTGGCCACCTTGTCGATGTCGGACCACTTTAACGAGCTGGCGCGTGAAGGGGCTGATTCCCATTTCTTTTGGAGGGAGTCCTTGAGGGATTTGTCGGGGATGAGTTGGAGGAGGCGGGAAGCTTGGTCCCAGGAGGAAAACGTGTCCTGGTCATTGAGGACTGTGGAGCCGAAATACGGACGGAGGACTTCCAGGCTGCGAGTGATATGTGGATGGAGAGGCCGTTTTACATTCACGCGTTTTCCGCTCTGCGCGCCCCCGCGCACTACTTCGAGGTACCCAGCGATCGCTCTCCTTCGGTCATCGGCGAGATTCCGGGCGCGCTGGTCGCATACCCATGCGTGGGCACCTCGACGGCCAGAATAGACCCAGAGGATGTGTTCAAAGCCAAAATCATCTCGCAAGGCACAGTCGATCACCTTGACCGCCATGGTCACAAACGCCCAACATTTCGAGCAGATATTTGCTTTTTCACAACACGTTCGAATATCATCATAGTCTGTTAAATCGATATCAAACACTAGCTCCTTGGAGACGGGTCTGAAAGCGCTCGATTTTCGGAGAGTTTTGCGGTCTCGTGGGTTTGTGCTGTATACTGGGCCGATTTCAAAGCGGGAGGGATTGAGGCGGAGAATATCATTGCGCAGTCTATCCCGCAGCCCAATTAGTTCTCCAAACAGAGCCGAAGTGGTTGAAAGACGGGTTTTTGCAACACTTGCCCTTCTGCTGTTGGAAATGATTGGTAGCGTAGATATGCGTCGTTTTGAAGTGTAAACGCGAATTCTCGATTCCCAAAGTCGACGGACGGTTTGACCCCATGGTTTAACCACTGAAATAGGTATTTGAATGGGAACAAACGCTGATAGAATGCATACATGGTCTCTGAGTCGATTTTCGCTGGAGGGGGTCCCGGCTGCCTACACTCGCGCGGTGTTATCATTCACTCGATTCTTCCTACACACGCGAAGGATCACGGGCGAGGACATACTCTGCAGGTTCAGCTTCAGAGCCTTGCGCTCCCGGCTCTGAGGCACTGGAAAATGGATAGTCGTCGTCATCGTCATCGTCAAACAAATCCTCTAGTTTCGCGGTGCTCGTTTCCTGGGGTGCAGCGCTGCCTTCTGAATGCTCATCCTGCGCATCGTGTTTGGGAGGCTGTTCCTCCTGGACGGCGGGGGGTGCGTCCGGGAGCACTTCGTCGTCAGGCATTGATGAGCGAGAAGAGGATGGAGTTGATGAATTTTGAATCTTTCGCATTCATCAAGTGGAAGTCATTAACTGGTTAATGAAGAACGCGACTCGACGCGACGCGCTGTAGTTAATGGCTGAGCGGCGTTTTAGCCTCACACCGCCATATGCGCCTAATCAGCAGCCTAGAACAATGCTGAATCGGAGATTTTGCTCAACAGCTACAGAGTACAGACTGATACAGCTACTGTCTATAAGTAGCTATTTAAAGGATCACTAGATCTAGAAATCCATAGATATTCGTTCTGGATGGGTATCAGAGCCCTGGCCCAGTTCTCATAGATAACGAGTTGACTACTCCGTACAAGAATTGATCGTCCAACACATCCATGAAGTGCCTGAAGATGGTCAACAAGCCCTCTTCTTAGTTGCATTTGATCAAAGCTCAGTTAAAAATGGACGTCCGTGTTCACGGTGAAGTTCTTCTTTGTGCTTCTCCAAGACCCACGCCCTACTACAATTTGCCTCCAGAGATTTTTAGACCCGGAATACCCGATCACAGTGGAGCTTGTCTGTCTGCGCCAGATCTTTTCTTCAAGAACCGCGCTTGATCTCGTCATGTCCAGTGCCAGCGTGAAAGAAGCAACTCGTTGGTCTCCAGCATGTCTCGTACATCTACGGAGCTCCAGCATCCGGCATTGACTCACCCGGCGAGCTCGACATCTCCCTCGACAAAGCTAGGAATCCAACTCGTCCCCCTGCCTGAACATGTCACCAACGACTCCGATAATGTCTCGCGGGAGAATTTAACTGGAGAACCGCTCAGCAATGCAGCGGGACCAAGCCCGGTTTCGGCACTCAAGGCAGGCGTGATCATTGCTACAGCCGCAAGCATGACACTGATGAATTCGTTGCTCACCGGTATATTGACTGTCGGGCTACCTGTGATCGCAAAGGACATCGGGTTGGCGGAGAACCTGCTGCTCTGGTAAGCCCCAGTGGTTTATGCTCACTGCTCTCGGCTGGGAATGGATAATTAATATGCACTTCCCAGGCCGGCATCTGTCTATGGCCTCGCATGCGGCTGCACACTCCTTCTCTCGGGCTCCGTGGGAGATGTGATTGGAAGCCGGCCGCTCTACCTCGCCGGGTGCGGTCTGCTCTCCGCGTTTACACTGGGCTGTGGTCTCGCCACAACGGGCATACAGCTCATCGTCTTCCGGGCAATCTCAGGCGTTGCGCTCTCTTTCAGCCTGCCCAGCGCCGTGAGTATCATCACCACCACCTTTCAGCCTGGAAAACGGAGAAACATCGCCTTTGCATGCCTTGGTGCTGCGCAGCCCGTGGGATTCTCCCTTGGCATCGTCTTGGGAGGTGTGCTGATTGCCGGAATCGGGTGGAGGTATGGCTACTACATCGTTGCGGCGCTGAATGTTTGCATTCTGCTAGTTGCAGTCTGGCAGATTCCCAAGGACCCAAGGATGGTTGAACCGGTTACCTGGAGACGACTGTACAATGAAATTGACTGGATGGGAACAGCACTCATCAGCTCTTCTCTCGGGATATTCTCCTACACTCTATCGTATGTCCCCGGTCTTCTCCTGAACCTTTTGCGGAAGACCACTATTAACATGCTTTGCTAGAACGATGACCGTCTCCATCCATGAGCTGACCAAGCCCGTCAACCTCGCCCTGCTCATCCTCTCATTGATCATCTTTGCAGCGTTCATCTTCTGGATCCTCCGTCAAGAAAGACTCGGCCGCGTCGCCATGGTGCCCCCCTCCCTCTTCAAGGCGGACGCAACCTCCGCTCCCCGCCGCGCACGCAACTTCACCGCCATCTGCATCTCCGTCTTCCTCACCTGGGCCGTCTTCAACGCTTTCCAGTACTTCACTTCCCTCTACTTCCAACGCATCCAGAACCTCTCCGCCCTCCAGGCCTCTGTCCGATTCATCCCCATGGTCATTTCCGGTGCCCTGATAAACATCGCCACCGGTCTTTTAGTCCCCCGCATCAAAGCCAACGTCCTCTGCCTCGCTGCAGCGATTGTATCCGCCATCGCACCCTTGCTCATGGCCGTCGCGCGACCAGAGTGGAGCTACTGGACCGCCCCGTTTTTTTCGGTGGGACTCATCCCCGTGTCGGCGGATACGCTGTTTACCGTGTCGAATCTCGTGATTACCTCGACCTTCCCTCCAAGAATGCATGGTTTGGCGGGCGGAGTGTTCAACACCATTTCTCAAATTGGCATGTCTGTCGGCCTGGCGGTTACCGCTGTCGTTGCGAATGCGGTGACAGGCGCGGCAGGAAGTAGCAATGGGGTTGGTAGGGATGCGGGAGCCGTAGATGCAGTGTTGAAGGGCTATAAAGCTGCGTACTGGATGAGTTTTGCTGCGTCGGCAGTGATTGTCGCATTGAGCTGGTGGGGATTAAGGGGCATAGGGCGGATTGGATTGAAAGAGGACTGAAAGCCACTGCTTTATCTCCGTCAAGTCAGGTGTTTGGGGAAGAGAAAAGTCATGGCTTTAATATGGACCGGAGATACTCCACTACATCTATAAATAGAATTTCTAGTTTATATGTAGTTACCAGGGGATCATTCCTTCCCCTCAAATAGTATCTAGAGAATAGATCATACACATATCTAGGAGCTTGCGTTAACATCATGATATCATAAACCTCACACATGATCACACAGAGTAATGAAAAAATATTGTTATTCTCTTCAATGAGCCGGAACTGGTTGGGTCTGGCTCTGCGGTTGACCTTGCAAAAGGCCCTGCGGTGTTTCCGCTATTTGATTATTGCTGGCCTGTTCCTCTCTAATCTTCTGCAGGAGGGCTGGGTACTATCGGGACTTATCAGTATGGTTGTTGCTTTTAGTGCTGGACATGCAAGAATAACTCACCCATCTTTCTCCTACGTCTGGGTGGCTTTTGATCCTATTCATCAATGTTGCTTCCCCCAAATGCCCCCACTTGCCTTTGGAGGAATGTAAACTCGATATCATCTGGACGGGATCCCATTCCTCCTTAATGACTTCTTCTCAGAGTGCTCTGACGTGCTCAGGCACCTCCATGCTTTCAAAAGTGGCATCGTAGCTGACACCCTGGAAGAAAGGGACGCTGTACCGCGCACCGGAACCCCGTGCCGGAGAGAGTACACGATGTGTTGTGCTGCTGCTTCGTTAGTAAGTGAGGCGAGTTGGATCAAGCGCAACTTTCGCACCTCTGGCAAACGCCCTGTGTCATAGCCTCCAGTCCCTGCCCAATCGCCACCACCAGCGTTCCATCAATCGGTGGGCAGTCGATCCACTCCCCGCGATGATTCTGGACCTGCAGTCCCCGATGATGACTCGCCTGCAGCAAATAACTCGTGAGCATACTATCCTTGTGTGGACCCACGCCCTGTTGCTCGACATCGCCGTTCACGCCCAGTTCCTGGAGGTCTGGGTACTTGACAATCTTAAGCTTGTGTTGCTGATCGGCGTCGAAGAATCGGTCGAATGCATCTGGAGAGAGCCCGATGGCTTCGGCGACGAGGGAGATGAATTCCATGCTGATGGCGCCCATCTTCTTCATGTACTCCTCGTAGACAGGGCGGAAGTTGGGGATGAGATGCGAGTCGGGCCATTGGTTGGGTGAGAGGAGGTTGTGATAGAGAGGGTCTGAAGGGGAGGGAAGCGGGTGATTCGTGGAAAGATCGATTTGCTCGCGCCAATCAGTCTTGAAGCGGGTGATTTCGTTGCCGAGTTTGCTGTATCCTAAATCATAGAGAGTGAATGTATGTGGTTAAAAGGCTGATAACTATAGGGAGTAGGGGCCCCTGTCAGGGTCCCGGGATGCAGTCAACTAGATGCCAGGATATCGGCATACCGAGAAAGCTGGGAGCGTTTTTCATCTCGACCTCCAGCTTCTTTTCAGGAGGCAGATCGAAGAACTTTTTTCCCTCAACAATGACATCTCGTACGAGCTTGTCGCTGATGCCGGCGTTTTTGATGTAGAGGAACCCAACTTCAAGCAAAGCATGGCGAAGATCAAGGAGGAAAGCGGGCTTCGTGGCGGCGTCCCGGGCCAGCGAGAGGTCCAGGACCGGAATGGAGTCGAAGGACATCACTGCAGACAGAGAGTTGCACGATCCGGGGGGGGTGGCTGTAGGGATTCAGTTGCATTCGAATCTGCTCGTCGAGCCGAGATGGTTGTCCGCGATGGCCTTTGCATGCGGGGAGAATTCGGGAAACACAGTGAACTAGTTATGAGCCGTTGCGGGGTCAACACGCCAAGGTGCATGCAAATCGCAACTTCAATATAACGCCTTTGGATGAAGGCATGCTCGAGGCGGGAGGCATATCTACTTTGCCTGGGGAGGTTCACTGACTATATCTATCCGCGATGGCCCTCGACAGCAGACCTCGTTCTTCAAAAGATGCCCGTGAGAGCAACTGCGCAGTGGTGGGTGTAGACATCCTCACAAGGACGCTCCTTTCGCATCTGCCAGCCCATCGATATGGGCATCAAGCGACTAAAGCAAGTCTGACTGTCACTGAGGGAAGCCAGCAACCAAGCTGTGCACATCGGACCGGGCCTGATGAAGCTGCAGGATGCTGAACCTGTGCATCCACGGCTAGTTATCTCGCCAGCTGCTTTTCCTAATTCCAAATGTGGCGGCCACAGGCTATTCGCATGGCAAACGCCTGCCGCAGGCGCTTCTTTAATACCAGGCCACATAGACGATCCCTAATTACGACCCTGGTGATATCTTCCATTTGCATACTTTTCTATCTTTGGCAGTCGGCATGGAAATATCCGTCACGCTCCAGGGCTCCCAATGGTGATGCACAGCTTGGAAGTCCTGGATTTGCTAAACCAAAAGACATGCCTATTATTGGCATGGTCTTTTTTGGGCGTCGCGATCGAGTCAAGACTTTGCATTGCTATCTGGAGGTATTCCGCTCTCTTCCGCAAATGGTCGTCGATACCGCTGACAGCTAGAATAGCGTAATCTCGTGGATAACGGCGGATGGCTCGACGAGATTGAATTCATCGCCAACACGGACATCAAGCAGGATTTGGAGTTTCTCGACGAGATCATAAAACGCTCTCCACGGTACAAGAAGGTGCTCCTTGAGAACCCTGTCTCGGGGCCGGAACAAACCAAACTTTGGAGAAACGTCAAGAGGGGGACGATGTATATCAAGCTAGACGATGACATTGTAAGTACCCACGGATCTTACGGTTATAGCCTCCACTGGGGACTAATAGAGGTAGATGTGGTTGGCCGATGATGCGATTCCCCGAATCGTTACCACGAAGTTGAGGAATCCCGACGCTCTCGCTGTCTCCGCAAACGTTATCAATGACCCTCCACTGAGCTTTCTACACTATCACCATGACGCCTTGCATCCATATTTTCCTGAGATCCCGTCATCGCCAAAGGGCCGCCGAAAAAAAGCACCGGACATCTCTGATAACGGATTCATGAGGCGCTCGCTTCCCCCCTGGCGCCCATCCAAGCATCCGTTTTGGCAGGGTCCTGCTGATTTTCAATGGTCACTCGAAGACCAACCGCCAAACGACGGCCATCGCTGGCTGCGCGTTCAAGACGACAAGGCTCTGAATCGTACGCCAGTTGCTAAATTAACATACGACTTTTGGGGGCCGACCTATGATAGCTGGGCTATTGCTGCGCAGCAGCATTACTCGTTGCTAGAGAACATCGAAAAGCATACTGTTGACAAGTATAAATTCTCTCCTCCGTGGAACATGCATGGAGAGCGAATCAGGATCAACGCTCTCGCAGTATTAGGCGATGATGTGCTGGACACAGACGTGCACAACTGGTCTAGTGATCGCAGCGACGAAGACATGCTCACATTGGATTTACCCAAACAGCTTGGAAGAAGTAAGTCGAGCCGTCCCCTTTCACTTTCAACCCATTGAATCCTCGCTGATATCTACGGGAAAGATGTCCTAATTGAAGGCAATGCCCTCGTGTCACATTTCAATTTCAAGCATCAAGACGCTCTTTCGAAAACGGATCTTCTCGATAGATATTATTCGTATGCATCAGAAAATATTTGTGTCCAGCCGTTCCTATCGCCTGTAGAATAACAGGGATTTGGTGCTGTCCAGACTTTGTGTTGGGAATATATGCCTTGTGGCTGCGGCGATTTAATAATTCAACGTATGATGCGAAAGAAGTTGGTTGCCGATGAATGATTGCCTGCCTTTTTCTCAACTCTTGCTTGTTTTGTTGGTATTGTTAACCCGTTCCGTGAACTAATAATTATCCTTAACAAACTTCCCCGAAAGAAGCTACGACTTTTGACTTGGGAATGATATGTCTATCATTTAGCTTTGTTAGTTTTAGATCGACTACCGTTGAAGGTGTTTTCAAGAACGTTCTCTGCAAAATCTCCAAGTCTATACACAATCGAAGTCTATTTGGTGCAAAAAAGCAATGGTATCATTGTTTGTGTTCCATACAGCACCCCGAAACTCGCTCCCAGTCCATCTAAAGCATCAAAGAGGACAAGGACCTCGTGTCATCTCGCCCAGCGAGCCACAGGCTCATTCTGCCATATCCAAATTCACCTGATCCTCCAGCAATCACCACCAGTCATTCTACGCCATTTTTCCCTCTCCCTCGCGATTCACGGGAGTGCTGTCGCCGCTGCTGTTTTCAAAGCTTTCCAGTCCAGCGCCATCATGCTTTTCAAATTCGCCGTATGACCCAAATCCAGATCCGGGTCCGTTTCCGGTGACGTTATTCGAATCATTTCTCGCCAAACCGTATTGCAACATCATTTCTCGAATCTCTTGCTCATTCAAGTGCGGCAACTGCTTCGCCGCACTAACGTAGCTTATATTCTCTGAGAAACCTTTGGCGAAAATAAAATCAATCTCCTCAAGGCTGCGCCGAGCCGTCTCGGGGAAGAAGAAGTAGATGATCGGCACAAAGCATGCGTTAGCGACAGCGAAGAAAAGGTATGTTCCCCAGCCGATACCGTCAAGCATGACAGGAGTCACCATGACAATGGCAAAGTTGAACAGCCAATTGGAGCAAGTCGACAAGGCGTTGGCCTTAGCTCGCGTCTTGATGGGTGAGATCTCGGCAGGATAAAGCCAGGGCAATGGAAGCCACGTGGCACCGAAAAATGCGATATACGTAAAGAGACCGACAGCGGCTCCTCTGGCAGTAGCCGGGGTATCAGGTATCAGGCAGGCAAATGTGATGACCATGGAGAGGCATTGGCCAGCGGCACCAATTAAGAAGAGCTTTCGGCGTCCAACACGCTCAACAAGGAACCATGAGGTGGTGGCGAAAATGGAGTAGACAATCATGTTCACACCGCCAAGGAGCATGGACATGGCATGGGTTTCACCTATCGAATTTTCAAATAGGATAGGGAAGTAATCTGTATGGGATGGTTAGCTGCAATTTTCTCAACTGCTCGCACGGAAGAGTAAACCCACAGATTACGGCGTTACAGCCACCAATTTGCTGCATGATCTGAGACAACACGCCCAAAAGCATTCTGCGGAAATGTTGCGTTTTACCATGGGTGAACACCTCCTTTAGCGGCGCGGGCTTGCCTCCTTGCCCGGACCTATTAGGTTGTTAGCATATCTGTCAAGCGACGAATACGATTCCGAAAACATACGCCTTGATAGAGTCGAGAACGATCGTCTTTTGCAGTTGAACATCATTGTGAGCTATCGGCTTGCCTTGAAGGGCGGCAATAACCGCTTCTCCCTCTTCTGTTCGATCGTGCATGCAAAGCCATCTCGGCGATTCAGGCATGAACCACATTCCAACAATGATGAAAACCCCAAAGACGACTTGGAACGCGATGGGGAACCTCCAAGTCAAGTCATCCGGTCCGTACGAAGCACCAAAATCAATCCAATATGAGATAAGGGTGCCGAACGCAATCGTACCACCTTCAATACAAATTAAGAGCCCTCGATTCGAGGTACGAGAACATTCAGCTTGATAGGTGGGAATTGTGGAAGTGTTCATTCCATTCCCAATCCCCGTAACAACTCGTCCGATAATGAACTGAGCCAGCGCTTCATGACCCGGCATTGAAGTGACCTGGATAATCACGCCAATCACCATAACGAATGCCCCAAGCATAATGGATTTGCGACGACCGAGCGCATCACCAGCCCAGATGATGCTCATGGCGCCGGCCAAGCAGCCTATAGATCTTGATTAGCCACGTTTGGTTACCCATGATATATGAAGTCTGAAGTCAAAATCTTACCGACTTCATAGATAGCTGTGACCAAGCCTTGCATTGTAGAGTCGTCTTTTGTCTCTGGGAAAGCTGCGTTGAAAGGCTCGGCGCTGATGATGCCGGACATAATACCCTCTATTGTTGAGATTCCTATTAGCTACAAGGAGAAAATGCTTGACTGGGTGTGGACGTACGATCATATCCGAAAAGTAAAAAGCCGCATGTCGCTACAGTAGAGACGGCTAGAGACAGCTTTTGGCCGGTCATGCCGGCAAAGCGTGGTGCTTCCTCCATTTTGCAGGTACGTTTCAAAGCCCTATCAAACCGCTGATCGACGTTGCAGATTCAAAGATCGTTGAACGGCGAGTCCAACCAGGTTTCCCAAGTCCTGCAACCAACAGCGCTCCTCCAGGGAGGCCTAGTTAAGCCAGGGTTAATCAAACGAAAGCGAGACGCGTTGGCCTAGAATGACCATCGAAGAAACCACCAGGGATGCTGGAAACAGGAGGCAATGAAGGTAAGGAAAGAAGGAGATGAGGCAATAATAGATCAAACCGGGGGAGAAGACGGGGCCTCCATATATATAACCCCCATACCGGACGTCCCTGATGGAAAGGTTTCTCCGATGAAGATCCGCTTGAGATGACCCTGTGCCATCCACCATAAAATCCACTTGATACATCGTGAAAAATATGGCAAACGAATTAACCATGGCAACTCTCCACGGGGAGCCCACATAACTCAAATCTCAGGTCCAATGACGACGGATACTTAAAAAGCTGATGCCAGGAACAGGCAGTCCATAAACCAAGCGATTTGCCTTTTGCAATGGAGTCTCTTTCATAGTAGACACAGTTACATAAGGATGACGATGAAGGGAGGCGGACGTGGGGAAGAGAACCCGTTAAACCTCCACAACGGGAATGCTCTCTGCCAATTATAAAACACATTTTTGAAAAGTTATCATATATTAGTAACGAAAGGAGGTATCCTCGGGATTATTGCCGGATTCGCAATTACTTTGAGCACTATACTCATCGTTGATTATTAAGGCTGGTTGAGTAGGTAGGCGTTTGTGAACTCGTAACCTAAGGCCGGGTGTCGAGCACCCAGACGCCGAGTAGGGACTCCTTGATTATCAACAGAATCCGGTTGGTGGCGCATGTGAAAATGGGTAAGTCGTCAATAGTTAAACCTCGCCAGCGGATTGACTGTAGGGAGTTATTTGTTCCGCATGTAGCATATTCGGACTCCGTACATTCTGGGGCTATATTCTGGCAGGGTTGCTGACGAGCTGCTGGTCAACCAAAGTGGCCAGTAGATCACAATAAAACCAAGCCTCTCCGTATAGTCGACTCTGGGAAAGTAGCCCACTTAAGCGTGGAGGCAAATAGCGGAGAAGGATACTGGGGCGCTTGGTGTGTGCTCCAGTCGGCAGTATATGATTCTCGGGCTGGCTTCCAACAATTCCATGGCATGTTGTGGCGAGAGGCATAGCTTGAACCGGAGGACGTAACCTACTGGGCACGACAACAGCTTTTCTTTTAAAGATCGAAAGAGAGCAATAGCTAGAAATTGTCGTTCCCTCAGCATAACGCACCAGGCTCATTCATCCCCCGGTGAGCATCTTCGCGGTCGGGAGACTTGCTGTCTCGAGCCTGAAGGTCCAAGGAGGTCGATCAAAAGAAGCTTTGCATGCGGTGAGCTTAAGCTCGACGCTAGTGCACTAGTTAGCTTAGAGCCAAGTCCCAGGGATTCTTGGCTGACATCACGTGGCAGAGCTTCTAGTCGATGACATAATATTGATATGAAGCCGAAGTTGCTCTGTGATAGAAGTTGTTCCAGCGCTTCTATTCAAAACGGAGCTACAGCCCACAAGACATCTTCGTCTACAGTGGGAAAAAGTGACAAAGAAGCTGAATGGGCTTGAGTAGAATACTCTCCCCCGTACAGTTTCTTTTCGCCTTCTGCAAGCAGAGTAATATGCTTAGGAAATTCTCCATCAATCCCATGCATGTACTCCGTAGCATGTCCACTGCCGGCGTTGTGGGCCTGGCATCGACTACGTCATAAGGCGTTCAACTTTTCGGGCCGCCTTCCTCCTTGATTCGGTTCAAGTCCGACTCGTGGAACAACAGACGCGGTACTCCGTACTGGATAACAGATCTTTGCATCAAAATGTAACTAGTTGGCTCTTTGCGTGTACTTTGTGGGAGAGTTGATGGGTTTAGAGGAGATGCGCATAGCTGCATCCTTGGCTGCGCAAATTGCGACCAACACCGCCCTGTCGCTGCTTGAACAGATCACGGTTGGCAATTTGAGAAGAAAATAAGAAGATATCAAAGAGAACTTATGGCAGTGTGCCATCAGCGTTGCATTATTGGGATGTACCAGCGGCGTTAATGAAAAGTTTGATATACATGAAGGATGTGAAGGTTTGGTTGATGTGGAGCAGTGTGTAGCCACGTCGAAGTTTTGGAAACATTGCCGAAATCAGGTGCAAGTTTGCCGAACTTCACGTTCAGGGGAGGTGCCGGCGCGTTATCCTTTGACTAAGCGCACCAGGGCAGCCACCTGTCGAACAGCATTTTGCCCAAACCAGGATCAGAAGTTAATGCGATGGGGTGAGAGGAGTAATGTATGTGTGTATGGACTGTAAGCGCACTCCTCGGTCATAAGAAGCATACTCAAAATTGTAAGGGGCAAGCGAGGTCGGCGAGTCCCAGCTAGCCTCGAAAGAAAGAAAATCAAGATATATTTTCAATGATTATCATCCTCACGGTAGAATGAAACAAGAAGAGATAGGGTATCGAACATGCTCGTAACAACCTCTGCCTTCGCCACACCGACGTCTAGGAATACTCTCAAGTCTGAATCGCAATGCTACTTCGCTGCATTGCTTCGTCTATCCTAAACCCAAACACCAACCGGTACAAGTCTAGCAACCATGCGTACTGCGCACTATGCTGGATCATCACCTGCACCGCTCTCGCAATGTCTGGGGCAGTAGCGCGTGCTGGAAGAGGTGCAGCACTAAATGCCGGATCAACAGTAACTAACTTCTTATAATTGACCAAGAGGGAATTTTGCCATGGTGCAGTACCGAATGCATCTGAGGATAATGCTTTGACAAATGAAGGGAAGGTATATGCGCCTTCGCGCTGAAAGCCGTTGTTCATCGCTGCGCGGACAATGAGTAGTTTGAGGCAGGTAAGGTTCGGGTCATCAGCCGGCGATTTTACCGTGTGTGTGGATGAAGTCGTTGAGGAGCGCGAAGAAGGACGGGAATAGCTAGCGAGCGTGGAGGTGGTGGTGGAATTCCAATGTGGATGCAAGTTCTGCGTGTTTCCGGCTCCAAGGACGAGTATATTAGGGACTTGAGCTTGCTCCGGAGAGAGCATGGTGGCAGTGTCATCGAATATAGTTGTTGGAGTCTCTGGATTTGGGGTTATAGGTTGGGTCTCGGGAGGTTCCGAATACGCTGCACCCTTGGCTTGGTAGAAAGCCTGGGTAAACGTCGTTTGGCTTGGCCTTGGTGTTCTACGATCTGGACGGACTTGTGTCCAGCCTTCTCGGAACAGATCACACAGATCCCAGCAGGCCTGCACTGCAGAACCAAGAAGCTCCACGTCGGCGGATTTTCCTTCCCTCTTGCCTTGTCGAAGGTTGAACAGCATTTCTGCAAGACCCCAGCAAGCCCTCAGTAGTAAATCGGTCTCTGTGACTAATTGCGTTCGTTGCTTCATTAAACGATGGCACAAGGTAATATAAAAGTCGAGGGTCCGCTCGCGAAAGGCCTCGGGCAAGTTGCGATCGTGGGTGTTGTAAAGATGGTTATTCAGCTCAAAGCTAACCCGGAGGATGGAATCTGCAATCTCATCATCTCTTATTCGAATCTCAAAGAGCGCCTGGCAAAACTCTCGACATAAATCTAGAGTTGGCCGAACATGGAGAATATGGTCGTCTTCTCGGTTTTCGTATAGATTTTGACACAGCTTCCAGCATGATTTCCAAGCTTGTTCCTGCATGCTACCTTTTCCAGAGTCGTGAAACAAACGCTCTCTATGTATCGAGCTTAAATTTGCCAGTGTATTACAGAGAGTCCAACACTCAGAAAGGGCAGTCTTCAACGCATTGATTTCATGACTATACGAGGGCAAAGTGGCAATGGGTACGTCGGTAGCTTCCGTTTCCTCTTCAGTCTCGTCTTGTGGGAAATCATGGTCAAAATTTTCCGGAATATCTATCCTAAATATTAGCATTGGAATGTTAGCCGGTAAGAGATATGAAAGATACCTTCCAAGCTGTTTGGCCGAGGCTTTCGACCGAATGCATCAATTTCTTGCCTGGTTTGAGCTCGCGGGGTTGCACGGTCAGACCAAGGTTCAACCTTCGTGGTTAATGGCGGAGGAGAAACCGGGCTCGTGGACAACTATACATCTATCAGCGAGAGTCATGGTAATCAACTAGGTGCTTCAAGTTAGAACCTTGTCTGAGTTGTTGCCGGGGGCCCTTAATGTGCGAACAGTTATATCCGAGTCATGTGCAGATGACCTCGTGGACTCCTGCGGAGAATCATCCGCTCGCTACATGGCTGTTAGTGCTGCTTCTGGAGGCCTAAAGACACGGGAATTGGTCGTACATATGCACCAAACCCTGGAGGAGCATGGATCACGGATTTTGGATCTTCCTCGTCCCCACGGGCGACGTTTAGAGGTATGTCCGTCGTTTGAAGCTGCAAATTGCCATATCAGCGCTTGCGCTAGCCAAGCAGGACTAAGAATATATCCCCTACAGTGAGCTCCTGAGGAACGGGGCTGGAGGGTTGCGATTCGCTGTCAGAGGTGGATATCTTGTCGCTGGCTAGCGATTCCTCGAGTTCTGAGTGTTGCGTGTCCGGAATCCGGCGCGACATAGGAGTGAAGTTCGCGGTGTCCAGCCACGCGTCGGGGCTTTGGGCGAGGGTGTGATTTGTGGCATGGGGCGGCGCGGTCATATCCGACCTGCAGTATAAAGTCAACGACTTATCGGTTCAGGTCACTAGACAGTAAACGAACAATGGAGACTGGGTAGATTTGCTTGGACTCGATGTACTGGACGAGTTTGACACTGAAGAAAAGACGCGATCCACAGGGGAGTGGGAGACCGCGTATGGGTGATTAATTGCAATCATTGTTTCCTCGACGAGCACTTAATCCTGTAATCAATGCCGGTCAGCTCTGAATAGTTAAATAATAAAGCGAGGAGCGTATCCCGTCGACGCGTGCAGACCAGAATCGCAGAATTCCAAAAATAGCGGCTGTTCAAACCGCGCAGAGGCACTTACAATGGTTAGTTATCGACGTGGAGAATTAGAGACCAGTGCTTCAGTCCGTTCTGAGGAAGCTCATAACGCGACCAAGCCTCGATGAGTTCGGGTGTCTAGCAGCAGAAGAGGAGGAAGCTATCCCTGGTGCACTTGGACGGAGGGCCACATTGAGGGACGGGTGGCCAAGAGAGCACCAACGACGATGCGGAGTGGAAACTGCACCGCCCGATAAGCGTCGCGTAGCTCCTTAAATTGCGGCGTAGTCAACGATAGAAGAATGTTGGAATTTTCGAGCCCGAAAAAAGTGCTCCCCAGGCTGGTCCACGATCGGTGAGACCTCGAGATCGAGTCAGATGCGGGAGGAGGCGCTGGAGCCAGCCATTCAGCGCCGACCCGAGCTGAGGACCACAGAGCAGGGATTCCGTCCAGGCGCCGACCTGGTGGCCAAGGCCCAAGTCGAGCCACTGGCGAGGAGTGAAATCCGCGTTTTCCATCCTGGCGGTCACTTGCAGGAGGCATGGCGATTTCTGGTTGGCCCCAGGCACCATTTCAGACTGCATCCTGCATCCAGCCAGACACTGATTCGTCACTAAGAAAAGACCTGCTGGGACTTCTCCAGTCGGTTGTGGTTTTCGGGTCCTAGCCGCCCTGGGGCCTCAGTCGTGGTACATCGGAGATCGAGCCTTTGAAATGACGTTCGCCGAACGAGGTTGTACCGGTTGATCAACGTGAAAAAAGGGGCGGCGGCGATGGCTTTGAATTCCGCTCGACTGGGACACGCGATAATGCAAATGCACCCTCGCAGGGAAGATGCCGTGTTGGCTACAAAGCTGCCCGTCCCGCGGATTGACAAGCGTTGAAGTTAAGGAACCCTCGCCCCGGTTTGGGGGCCTTTTTGGCTCCATTAGCACGGGTTGCTTTGACCGCTCCATGATGCCAGCGTCGGCCGCCAGACACCCTCTCGGTGCTCGTCTCCCCCTCCCAACATCAGCAGTACGAGGGACTCTACTCCAAAACAAAGAACAAGGCAGAAGTTGGTTGGATTGAATATAGTCCATATATCTACAATGTCTCCACCGAAGGAAGGAAAGCCTGCTCCAATCTCCGAGGGTTCTGCATACTCCTAATCCACTCTCGCAATAATGATATCGACTTTGGAAATGGAAGACTCTCCAACCTTAATTCTGCCGACCAGCAATCTATCAGATTCACTAAAAATGTATTGGGCTGGGCTTCCTCCGCCCCTCTTTCCTCGTGCCGCAGGAGGCGATTTATGTCTTCGAACGGGATGCTCGCAGATTTGCCAGGCAACTTATTGGCAGGCAGAGATTAAAGACTAGCGGGCTTCTGTTTGACGCTGATGTTTGGCTCAAGGGGGGAACTGTCGATATCGGGGCTCCAATCCTCGGCAGTTAGCCCTTGCGGTGTTTCTACCGCATCGTTCATGCAGGTTTGTATGAAGACATTTAGAGAGGCATTTTCGCTCTGTCACGCTCGGCAGGATTATATCTATGTAATTCGCACCAGGTTAGGACCAGGCCGCGCAGACTGGATGGGGTCGTTTGACTGACTTTAGGAGTTTCTCAATCAAATCAACATGTGTCATAAGCATTCGTCGGCAGCAATAACGCTTGCAACCGAGCTGGTCCATCGCGTCGCTATCCAGACAGTAAGAGCCAGGCTCTCATCGAACACGTAGCACAAGCTTGAGCTTACCCGTCAGGAACACCATCATCCAGGAGACGTAAATATCTCTCCCAGAGGTCTGCGACCACCTAAAATAGGAATATGGATAAGCGATTGGCTGAGAGAATCAATGAGGGAAAGCTTTGGGGGCTGGGGCTTTACCTTGCCGCAAGAAAAGCACCGGACGGGGATAATCATTTTCGAAGTCACTAGGCGAAGCGCCCACAAGAGAAACAGTGCTACTGACCACGCTCCCTTTGCGCCTCTCCGCTTGCTCACCAAAGTCGAGGTGCAAAAAGACAAGAAATAAAAATCCAGGGATCTGCTGATGTAAGCACGCGCTAGTCATTAGTTATTCGGACTAGCCTGGAGCTAGCCTAGAGCTAGCCGGGATAGGAATGGTGCGCGCCGAGCAGAGATTTTGGCTTTTTGAAGTTCGAGATATCAGACAGCGAGAGGGAGAAAAAAAGGAACAGTGACTGTTTGGGGAGCGGATGGCCAAGAGTCCAATTGACCGGTTCTTTCTGACTGCAGCTATCTGCCCTGCTGGCTAACGAGACTATCTTTTCTGCGTTTACATCCCGGTGCTGATCCGATCCTCTTCGCCATGAAGGAGAAGCGGTCTTTGCGGCCGGATGGGTCGCCGGACGCGAAACCTGCCCGTGAGGCTAAACGGCTAAAGCAAAGCAAGGATTCAAATATCTCTCCTGCGATTGTTTCGCGAAATAGGGATAAAAAGCTTTCAGGACAGGGTCAAGCCCCCTCCCCGAACAAGACTCCCTCGAAGAAGTCAAAGCCAGAGCCTACACCAACATTGGAGGTGCTTTCAGTTATACCTACCAACGCCAAAGAGCAAGAGCTAGGACAATTGAAGCGGTCTGATCATTGGAATCTATCATACCGCAGTGGGGGACGCTTCTTGAATCTGGATCCCGTCTTCTCAATAGACGAAAAGTATGTAATGGCAGCTCGTGGTGGGTGCTAAGAATTTGGGTTAATTAACTAACGTTGGCTTTTCTACACAGATATATCATCCTCGCCCAGGAAAATGCCGTGCAAATCTATTCCATGTCGACGTCTACGATTGTCCGGATCCTGCATAACCCGGACGAATTCCGCCGCATCGCAGGATACAAACTCTCTCCCTCTAACCCAGCCCATCTTTTCGTTGCAACACACTCTGGCCATGTATCGGAATGGAATTGGACGACTGGTGACCTGATACAATCACAGAAATCCTCGGAAAAGGTCATCGCCATCGATGTTATCGGGGACGTGTCCGGCGATTCCCCAGCTGATGCCTCGCCCATCCTCTACAGCATTTGCAAAACCAAAAACAAAAAGTACAGTGTATGTAAGTGGAGAAATACTGCCGGCACCAAAGCGCAATCGTGGAAACAATCTGTGATATACCAAACGTCCACTCGTATCGGCAATGTTCGCGTCGCCGCCAACGGCCGACTTATCATCGCAACTGCCGGTCCGTACGTCGTAATCGGCCAAGCTAGTATGCCGGCGTCACAAAATCAAAAGAATTTTGAATATACCTGGCGAAAAGTCCGGCTGCCGATAGTCGTCTCATGTTTTGATATTCGGGAGCCGGCTCAGCCCGATAAACCTACAGGACCCCAAAAGGGGCGTTCACCCCCCATCGCAATAGACCTCGTAGTTGGAAGCTCCGATGGTGCGATATTGATATATCATGATTTTGCCAATACGTTGTTGCGGTATGAGGGCCAAGGCGAACTGGATGCTGGATTGGTCGCCCGAAAACTACACTGGCACAGAGATCGGGTGAACACAGTAAAGTGGTCGAAAGATGGTAAGTGTGGCTGTTGCATCATATTTAGCCTCCCAATATACTAATAAGGCCCAGGCAATTATCTCATATCTGGAGGTTTGGAAACGGTACTGGTGCTTTGGCAACTCGATACTGGGCGAAAGCAGTTCCTACCACACCTTACCTCTCCAATCTGCACGGTGGTGGTGTCTCCGTCTGGGACCAGCTATGCTGTTAAACTCGCGGATAACTCTATTATGGTGTTGTCAACATCAGAACTAAGGCCAACAACAAGCATGAGCAGCTTGCAGCTACCCTCAAACGACGATATGAAGAACCCAGAAACCAAGGGATCGAGCAGCAAAACGATTGAAAGCATCCGTGAGCGGCCTATTGGTGTTCTTCCTGCAGTTTTGCACCCTGTACTGTCGGATTATCTACTCCTGGCGGTCCCCTCATCTCAGACGGCTCCTTCGACAGCCAAATCCCCAACCGCTTCGTTTCTACAGACTTTTGATACGCGGTCAAACCAACATATTTCCCGTCAAGCCCTTGCGCGAACTAACGTATCAGTACTACACACGGGCCCTGATGGCACCGAGTTGACTACGCCAGATGTCAAATTTGTTGAAATATCATCCGATGGAGACTGGCTGGTCACGGTTGATGAATGGGAACAGTATCCAGGATCTCTGAATATTTTATCGCCTCTTGATGAGCCTGATGCAAGGCAACGAAAAAGAGAAATATTTTTGAAATTCTGGCACTGGCATGAAACCAATCGCGAATGGGAATTGGTCACTCGAGTGGACGGACCGCACTTTTCGCCATCGAGTGGTTCGATGCCTATCCGTGGTTTGGTTGCCAACCCACAGGATTTGAGCTTTGCAACTGTTGGTGATGACGGGGTGGTTCGGCTGTGGAAACCCGAATATAGGTCTGCCCATTCACGTACGCAAGGCGAACACCGTCTGGTCAAGTCATGGCGATGTTCTCAAAATATCCCATTAGCTGGGTCCCTGTCCGCAGCCACTTCTTCGGGTCCGATGCATTCATGTTTGGGCTTCTCGGAGGATGGCTCGGCTCTCGCTGTATGCTGGGCTGGACCATCCAATTCCGGACCCAGCCTTGTATATATCATTGATCCCCACAGAGGCCGAGTTGCACATATCCGTGAGGGACTGTATTCTGGAATCCCCCGAGGATGCGGTTTCCTGGACCGATATTTGGTGGTTCTGTCCGATCACCTCGTCTCACTGGATACAGTCACCGATCAGATTGTCTTTGCGCTTATGCTAGTCGATAGGGACGATACCCAACGTTTCGACAAATACACCCCTTTGCTCTCCTTAAACCACCGGAACCAAACCTTTGCCATAACATATCCCACATCGCAGCCTGAATCATCGAAATCCGGCCATAAGCTACGTTTCCAAGTGGCAGTGTTGGAGCCGACGACGCCTAATCCACTGTTTGCAACAAGAGTCAGAAACGCCCCACGAGCACTTCTGTCAAGCGTCAAGTCTGGGGACTACACCGTTGTTGACTCAACAGCCCGCATACTGCAGCTCTCGTCGAGTAACCAAATGGCTCGTGTGCCGATTGAAACCAGTGCCATTGACCTACCCCTTGGAACTGGTTTGGAAAATATCTTTGGCTCTCGCCGGCTGTTGGCCGAGGCGAGCCAGTCTAAGCTGGACGGCAACCGTACTGAGGTTCAACATGGGCAGACAAGGAATTTGGCCGATATATTTGATATTGGGCCTTCATTTGCGCTACCTGACGTCGATGTCCTTCTCAAGGATGTGGTGGAGATGTATAGTACGAAAAGTGTAGAAGCCTAGGTGCCAGGTATTCCCCATGCGGAGGAAGGGTGTCCCTGCGTTTAGCCATTAGAATCCAAATAGTTACCTCCCGCCCAGAAACATTGTTCCAGTTATACCCAAGTCTAGAAACTGCAGATTCTCCACGTAGTTAACCTTCGACGGCTGCACTTGTGGGCTATCGAATACGAGAACTGAACGCTCGTATGAGTCATTCAATAATCCATCTCCAGTCCTGATAAAAGGGCGGAGATGTACTTAATCACCACAACACAAATACACATCCCAACCACTCTCGACGCAAACCGCCCAATATGTCTTCCGGGAAGCTCATCCAACCCCACCCAGGCAGCAGCAGAACCTTCTACCAAACCCCATCGCCGTATGAGAAACGGATCGGCTACTACCGCGGCGTCCGCCACGGCAACCACATTTTCATCTCCGGCACCACCGCCGTCGATCCCAACTCCCCGCCCTCGGCACCACAGATCCTGCATCCCGGGGACGCCGCGGCGCAGATGCGCGTCGCGCTGGGCGAATGCCTGCGTGTCGTGGGGCAGTTGGCGGGGGAAGCGTATAATGAGAGGCGGGCGAGGGAGAGCGTGGTCAGAGTGAGGATGTTTGTGAGTAGGACGGAGGATGCGCCCGGGGTGATGCAGACATTCAGGGAGATGTTGCGGGTCTGGGAGCGAGGGCTGGGAAGGGGGTCAAGTCGGTGCGGCGGCGACTCTGATTGTGGTCAAGGATGGGTTTGTCAGTGATGATATGCTGATGAAAGTGGAGGTTGATGCGATTGTCGATGCTTGAACATGCTAGAAGTCGCCCGAACGTACTTTGGATGACGATTTTACATTTTGAACCAGGACGCAATATTGCCAAAGCTGATTTGTTGCTGGGACACTTGACGCTAAATTGCGTGAAATGGCTCGTTTACTCAAAAGACTACTTCCTGACTCATCAGGCGCTCCACGACTTCTCTATCATGGCCACAACACCAGTTCCGCCTTGAACATCCGCTGCAGCCTCTTGATCATCTGCAAACTGTTGAACCATGCCGTATGATCACGGGCCAGCCAGCCATGGGGATGCGACATCTCGTAGTTCTCGGCGATATGGAATTGGTCCGTTGTGAATATAAACGTCCCGTCCTTCTCCAAGTTTACCTGCATGACGCAGAGTCCAGGCGTGTGGCCGGGAGAGTGATGGAGCGTGATGCCCTGGAAGAGGTCGAGATGCGGCTCGTTGAATGTCTGCCAGTTGAGCTTGTCGAGAGACATGTAATGGGAGAGGTAAACTCCTAGATCGGCTCCCGTTGCGACGGCCCAGCAGGCATGTTTGAATTCTTCCTCGTGGACATAGATGGGCACATCGGTGCCGACGAAATGCTCCAGGCCACCGGCATGGTCGAGATGCAGGTGTCCAAACAAAACCGCTTTGACGTCCTTGATGTCGTTGCCGGTAGCTTTGATGGCTTCTGGCAGTCTATGCTCTTTGTTATACACCGTTCGAGGGAAGATGTCCGTCAGCGGTGCTCCCCAGTTCTGGGAGAAATAACTGAGTTAGCCAACATCTCCAGCAGTTCTAGAAACAGGCTCACTATGTCGATATTCTCCGCGCAACCCGTCTCAAACAAAATCAATCCCTCCTGGGGATGTTCAATCAAAACAGACAGAACAATCAATTCTCGCCGCTTATTCTCAGGGCTCTTGTTCGTCACGGTGCTTGTATTCCCGGCACGAAGGAGCCTACCATATCCATACGGGTGAGCATAGCGATGGGAACTTAAGTCCAAATGCTCCACGTACCAGCCTTCGTCGCATTCGAGTGTTCCTAGGTCCAAAAGGTGCATCTTCGTGCCTGGAGGGCAGTTGAATGCCGGCAAATATGCCTGGGCGGCCTGACTAGCCATCTCGGAGGTCAATGTCATAGACATTTTTGCCAAAGCCGATCCGATATGTGTTCAAGAGAGCTCCCGTCTTTCAATCTCCCAGTTCAAAACTCAGGGTATAGTGCTTCAATGCACAGAAAATCAACTGGGCCCCAACTTGAGGATCGAGGCAATGTAGCACACACTTATGCGCCTCCAGCTGGATGTAAACCCCCGCTCGGCCAGCCATCACCGCTTATGCCGTAGTCTCCATCTTCCCCATAGGGTTACCAGCGGGGAGATGTCGTAGCCATGTGAGCGCGGGATTGTGAATCACTCAAAGTCTCCGAACCGTGGCACAAGCTCATCAGAGGGAGACATGCAGCATCGTAGGCCGGCTCTAAACCTCGCACAAGCCGCTGTGAAATGTATCTACCAGCTTCTAGCGTGCATTAAAGAGATAGTAAGAGGGCGTGGGCCCATAGATGTCCCCGCATTGCCTAGGGGGTTGTTGGTAGCTTGCGGCCAATTAACCCATTTAGCTCGGCAACCGGGTAGAAACAGTTGAAGCGGAGGAATTCAATGATTTAAAGCATGTTTATTGGAATGAGATATGATTCAAATTTGCATTCCTGCCTTTGTAACTAACCTACTAGCTACAGTTAGGGGCAGTGAGTGATATAAAGGTAGTAGTTACATAAAGCTAGTTGGTATCATCCATGCCCTTCGGCCAGCAAGAGGAATCGACAATTTTTAATTATGCAACTCATCCTCAGAGCTGGTTAACTAGTCAACTAGGACGACCCAACCTCGTTCTTAACACAACTGAACAATTCTCCCAAATCATGCTAACCAGTGGCAGACGGTTTAATCGGCCACGCGTGTAGACGATGACCGGGTTCATCTGGGAACCTCGTCCGATCGGCTTGAAATAAAGAAAGACCCCCTCGGGCGAACTTCCACGCCATCAACTGGCCGAGCCAACTTAAGTTTGGTGATAGCGCCGGCTTCTTGAGTCGGAAGAAGGAACGTAGAAACGACGAAAAATTGGCGCTCGAAAATCGACTATTTCGTACGCGGGGACGTCCATTCTAGGAAAAGCGATAGTGGAACGGCTGGAAAGCATTCCCAGTAGTTCGGGGGATGGGGCGTATGGCGGTACGAAATCCTTTCGAGTAGTTAAGGCCACTATTCAGGGCCAGGGCTGCGGACGGCGGACGGCGGCGACGGAGTCCCAGGTTCTTCCCAGGCTTTGAACCTCCATGCCTATTTTCTCGTTGTCATTTCATCGATTTTTTCATTGCCTCTTCTGCATTGCAGAACAACGGTCTGAGCTTATTCACTCTGAAAGTGACTCTTAAGATTAAATACTTTTATCAAATAAAAGTGAAAGCCAGATTTCCTAGCGACCTGAAGTTCTTCATGGGACGGACAACCGGGGTATTTGAATGTCCAGCCATAAGCTCCTCCTTGAGTCACGATGGCAAACCATGTTTCTAGATCAGTAGGGTCATTCAAACACCTTAATATCACCTTAATATCTCCTTAATATATCCTTAATATCTCCTTTGGTAGTTTAGGGTTCCCAGCGGAGGCCGAGCACAATTGCTCATTTTGAACAAATTTATATCGCCGCATGGAGAGGGCTCCAGCCAACCCAGGGGTTGGCTAGGGAAACTGTTCAAATTGAACTGCCTGCCTCTGAAACAGGGTTGCCCAGTTGAGGACCCATTGTAATAGTCGAGAAAGGTTAGCATTGCGATTTCCGAATTTGATGGTATCGACTGGAGGAGTTTTGGCGCTCAGGATCCCAAAATGTTCGCGACATCAAGGAGTGAACGAATCAAACCACATGTGGAGGTTGTGGGAGCTTGATATCCATACTGTCTTCCCACATTCGCCGCTTATAATGGCACGGCGCAAAGAGGAACTCGCCCTAAAGCCAATGCCTCTACCGTCCGCAAGCCGGCAGCATATTTATTGTGGTGGGAAGCAGAATGTGCTTGGAACACGGATTCGTAGGTAGTGCCGTAGCTTAGGTGAGAGAGGGTTTCTAGAACAACCATATATTTATTAGGCATATTAGTGGCTTTCTGCAAGCAGCAAGCTAATATATTTTTTATGTTGATCTTGTACTTGATAGGCTTCGCAATGGCGAGAAATGGTAAGAGTAGTCGGGGGCAACAAGCCTATAGAAGTTGTAGTTATTATAATAAGAGCAGAGTCGAAGCCCCTTGATTTTAGGAGAAATTTGGTTGGCTATTGGCACATTTATTAGTCTTTCGATCATGGTGCATTAAATTGAAAGCATACGTACCGACGTGCAAAAAGGAAGAACGTGACGTGAAGGTAAACTAACCCACAAAATTTATAATGTTGTATGTATTCAACTTTTATTATAGTCCGCCAACAAATGCTTTTGATCATTATAAGCGGGCTGCTGCAGTGGAATATGTCTGATACGTGCAGTGAGTATTGGATATGGATTGTTTCTCGGCATGTAAGAGCTGAGATAGTTAAGTGCCAGATTCTTTTGATGCTAAGAAACCGGTTAGCTGCTGAACAATAGCAAATAGTGCAGGTAATCTGCAGGATAATGATGCAGATCAACCCTAGACAGCACTGTCAAGATAGCACTAGAACAGCATCACCTACTAAAGCAGAACTGAGGCAAGACCATGATATCTAAGAAACATGATGGTGAATAAGCAAGATACTGTTGAACGTGCCCAGGATCCATCAGGCAACATCAATCAGCTTGCGAGAGCCGACTCTTATCAAAACAGCCTTTGGTTGCCCAGTGGTATCTTGCGCGAATCAGTGCGCCGGGATCATTTGATAGGAGCCAACTAGACGTTGCCGAAAAGGCCTGTTGATTCGTTACGTGTTGAGTTTCTGAAGTTCTGATATGGGAGCTGGAGTATTGCTTGCTGTCAGAATGACGAAAACTGTAGTCTGGTTCTCTTGGAATCTGATCAACATGTATTCAGCATTTCTATCTCGTTGTGTGAGGATTCTGTCCCAGTCGCCGGTGCTGAAGTGGAACAGTTGAACCGGGGCGGGAAACCAGCATTCATCAACAACCTATCGTGCCGCTTTGCTGTAACTCCTCCGTAGTGGCAAGGAAAGATAGTATTTGAAATTGTCAAAGCTATGGCGCACTAGAGAAAAGAAATGTAGAGAACTTGGGGAGAAGCACATGAAATATCTGGTGCTGATGAGGAAGGAAAAAGAGAAGAGAAAACAGTCAGGTTCGCAGAGCAGGATGAGGGTTTATATGTCTGGCGGTTGGAATCCCGTGAGCACGCTAAAGACTAGCAGGGCCCAAAGTGACGAGAAGGGTGAGCATACAAAGTGAAATACAAGAGCAAACTCCGGCATGCAGGGGTGATCGGGCAAAGTAAATGTGAATGAAGTGATATCATTGAATGAATTTTAAAAAACTCATGCCTATGGATACACGCAATATAGGCCAGTATACAGTATGTTACCCAATTGCTAGAACAGGACGTAACTCAGGAGAGATGACTGCAGATACCAATAATGTATCATATATGTTGGAGTGAGTAAGCTGATTCGAGGAAACGTGCACTAGCAATCTAGAAGTGAATGGCCTTGGAGTATGTGGCCATGGCCGCTTCTTTGAATGCCTCTGCGAGAGTTGGATGGGCATGGCAGGTGCGTGCGATGTCTTCGCAACTGGCGCCGTACTCGACAGCAAGTGTTGCTTCAGCGATCATTTCACCAGCGTTGGGGCCAATGATGTGAACACCAAGGATACGATCAGTCTGTTCATCCGCAAGGAATTTGACTTGGCCTTCCGAATCAAGGTTGGTCTTAGCACGGGAGTTGGCGCTGAAGGGGAATGTGCCAACCCGATACTTGATGCCCGCCGCCTTCAGGTCCGCTTCATTTTGGCCAACCCACGCAACCTCAGGGTGAGTGTACATGACACTTGGGATGGCATTGTAGTTGACATGGCCATGGCCCTTTTTGATGTACTCAATGGCAGCAACAGCCTCCTCTTCTGCCTTATGCGCCAACATCGGGCCAAACGTGCAATCTCCAACAACACGGATGTGTGATTCTTTTGTGCGGTACTGTTGGTCAATGATAACTCGGCCTTTCTCGTCAACCTCGAGGCCAACCTTCTCCAAGCCAAGGCCTGTGGTATAAGGTCGACGGCCGATTGCAACGAGTACGACGTCGGCCTCTAGAGTCTGCTCTTTACCGCCTTTGGCAGCTTCCACCTCAATCTTTACCTTTTCGCCACTATCATCACCCTTGGTGACCTTTGTGCCAACCATGAACTTCAAGCCCTGTCTGGAAAGTATTTTTTGTGTTTGTTTGGCAATTTCCGTGTCCATACCGGGCCCGCCGATTTGGTTGAGGAACTCTACAACGGTGACATCTGCGCCTAGGCGCGACCAAACGGAGGCCTAATTCAGAGTGGCTGGTCAGATAAAATAGTAGGAAGGTTGTCAAAAAGTCTAGCTTACCATCTCAAGGCCGATGATACCGCCTCCGATAACGATCATTTTTTTTGGAACCTCCTGCAAGGCAAGTGCTCCGGTGCTAGTAATAATTCTCTTCTCATCAATATTCAGTCCCGGGAATGGAGTGGCCTCGCTTCCGGTTGCGACAATGATGTTTTTTGCGCGAAGGGTCCGCTCTCCGCCTTCCAAGAGGTCGACTTTGATGGAGTGCTGATCGATGAATGAACCGGTTCCCTTGACATATTCAACCTTGTTTTTCTTGAAGAGAAATTCAATTCCCTTTGTGAGCGACTCAACGGAGGTGTCTTTAGCTTTCATCATTTGCTTCAGATTAAGTTTCACATCGCCGACCTCGATTCCACGCTTTTTGGTGTCATGGAGAACTTGGTGGTACAGATGGGAGTTGTTCAAAAGAGATTTCGACGGAATACATCCAACGTTAAGACATGTACCGCCGAGCGCGCCTCGTTTTTCGATACAGGCGGTCTGTGAAGTGACGACATTGCATTAGATATCCACAAGGGAAAAAGGCTGAGGTTTGCCGTAGTCTAGAGAGAAGGAACGGAAATCTAATACCTTTAAGCCCTCTTGGCCAGCCTTGATTGCAGCGACATATCCAGCAACTCCACCGCCTATAATGACCAGGTCATGTTCCTCTAGACAAGTGTTAGCAAAGTCACTGGTCTTCAGTGGCCGCTATATTCGGCGAGTTACCTGACTCTGTCGCATATCCGCGTTTCGATCGTCCGAGAATATAAACACTGGATACTGGAAAAGAGTGTTGAAAGGCGATCTGGGGAGAAGTTTTCGGAATTGCCCGCCCAGCAAGGCGCGGCACGATTGGACGGAACATTGTGAAGCGGGTGCGAACGGAAAAAGGAAAGAAAAAAAGGGCACAATTCAGCGATTCCCAAATCCCCAGAAGAATGTTAGGGCGTATGGGAAAGAGAATCCGTACAGAGAGCGATTGGAGCAAGGCGGGTTGAGAGGAAGAATGATGAACAGCTCCGGAATAATTCAACGTTTTGTTGAAGGCCGAGCGGTGCCAAATCAGGAATAGTCGGTTTGTTGGGTAGGCGCTTCGGTCACTATCGGCAATTCTCGGACTAACTTTTACACTGCTTATGTAACTATTTGGCGCTGACTAATAAGCACATCTCGGGTGAACTATAGTCCGAGAAGCTTGCTCGGAGTCCGGATTATATGTAATCCGATGACGTGCCAGACGCGAGAACCAGAGGACTGGGTTACCCTTTTGGTTGAGCAACCGTCGAGAGGAGATGTTTTGGCAATCAACGGATCTCAACTGCATCAAGTGTTCATGATGGCTAATTTTGAGCCAAACGCCATCATTCGAGGAGCACAGCTCACTCTTGTGGGAGGTTGGCATCTCAAACCTGGGTTGTAAAACCGTGACGGCTGATGGGATCTTGAATTTAGCACATCGAGCCCTCCAGAACCCGGAGCTGTTTACATCTGAGCACTACAGACAAGCTGCTCTTGCTGTGGTAGCTGGCATTGCAATCCGCATGATCGTTTCCATCCCGGTGAGGGCACTCAAGCTTTTTCTCCTTCCACCATGGGTTTACTAACCACTCATAGATTATAATGATCAAGTCTATCATATGGATAGTCTCCTTCATGGTTGACCTTCAAGCCGCAACATGGGACGACAAATTACTCAGTGGGCTTGACTTTATTGCCAACTATGTGCTGCAGGTTCCATTTCTGCTGATGACGCTGATGCGATATCTCACACCGACCCTGGATAAAGTGTGAGTACAAGCCGTGGCGAGCGTGTTTGCTTTCATTGACCATCCAATCTAGTTTTATGGAATCCGTCAGGTGGGTAGACTCGACATATATCCAAAAACACAAGTCCGATAACCCGGAGAAACTACGGGCAATGTACTATCCGAATTTGGTCTTGTATTCAAATAAACGTGACCGGCAAGTCGGCGACACAGCTGCCGCACTCCGGTCCTTTTTTACTCGGTATGGACGGCGAACCGCCTTATCCCTCGCCGTTTATTTGCTTTCCCTGTTGCCGGTAGTTGGGCGGTTCGTGCTTCCCGCAGCCAGTTTCTACACTTTTAACAAAGCTGTGGGACCCGTGCCAGCAACTTTTATCTTTGGATCTGCGCTCGTCTTTCCCAGACGATACCTTGTTGTGTTTCTGCAAAGCTACTTTGCATCACGCAGCTTGATGAGAGAACTGGTATGGAAACTTGACGTGCTTTCCCACTGTCTTTGTCGAGACTAAAATATATCCCAGCTGGAACCATACTTCGCTCGCATTAGGTTTACCAAACAACAGCGAAGAAAGTGGTTTTTAGACCGTGAGGGCGTGCTGTTCGGATTTGCGTTTGGGTTCTACGTACTGATCAAGATCCCATTGGTTGGCGTCCTCCTTTATGGAGTGGCGGAGGCGTCAACGGCGTATCTGATTACCAAAATCACAGACCCGCCTCCACCGCCAGCAGACGCTGGGAAGTTCAAGGAGAGCCAAATTCGGTGGACTAACAAGCACATGTTTCTGAAACTACCGATCGGATCCTTGGATCAATATAACATCCCAGATGATGACGAACCTGAGCATTCGAAGGGGGAATTGCCACAAAAGAGGTTCAGCTGAGTATTAACCGCCACTGTTTCCAGATTGAACGGCTGGGAGGATCCGGCTATTCAGATTTTTACTAGACTACTTACGAAGGCTATGTTCTAGTTTGGATGCTTACAAGCTCGGAAGCCAATATGCGCAAGTTATTTCTGCGATATAATCACTATTATATTGCAATCGCTGATATCTTACAACTCAAAGCAAAAAGTCCAGGGCTGCATGAATCGTCATAACATAGATAAAAATTATAAAGCTGGTGTCAGGTCGTCATAAAGGAACGCTTTGTATATCTCGCCCGACGAGATAAACAAGAAACCGCAAAACTTCGGACAAAAAAGGGGTTTTATCTGCTGCACGACAAGAGCGAGTCAGTCACTACAAACTGTCCTCCTCCGACGCGAACCAACTTACACCGCCAGACGCAGGTTTCTTTCCTCACAGTAATCCGATAGTCACATCACCCTTCACTCGCGCATACAGGTCAACCTCAGCCTCGAGATCCAACTCGATCTTGATCTTCAAGCTGCTGTCTCGCGTCTCCTTGGGCTGTGGGCGGTCCTTAATTCTCGATTCTCGAAGGGCGCCTCGTCTCTGGCCGCTTTCAGCAAGTTGTTGCTCTTGAGCATATGGATATGGGTAAGGTTGTTGTTGTTGCTGTTGCGGCTGCTGCTGCTGTACTTGTTGAGGGGCGCGCTGCATGGAATTTGTGCCGTTGGGCTGTTGCTGTTGTTGCGGTTCAGACTCGGACTCTGATTGAACCTCGTAGGCATCTCCTTTTCGATCGGTACTGGGATGCTATCAGCCGCTGGGTGGAGCAGAAAAGGGGCTGATCTAAGGGAAGACTTACGAGTCAGACATTTTCTATGGCGGGTTCGTAAATTCAGCAATATGTTCAACGATCTCGTTGTAGTATAATGAAAATAAGAGACAGCTAGTTTATCAGGATGTACAATATGTTCGACTGATGGAAATAAATGGTCTAAAAAAAGGACCAGTCCTGCCCAGGGCTGCAATATATACATCCCGATCTCCAGCGCATTCAAGTTTTTCTACTTTTGCCCCAGTCTCCCTACGTAACCGGATGGGGAAAATTTGGAGCAAAAGCACTCGATACGCGAAATATCCCCAGCTGTTTGGCCCGTGGATATAGCGAGTGTCCGCCGTCCCCTTTCCACGCCTTAACCTACGCGCAACCAGGCATGACGTCAGGGTGTGGCGTGCCAAGACCGCGCATGTCTGGAGTCTTTCGAGCTTGACCTCATCAAAGCAGGCGACAGGGCCAGTTGCAGGGAACATTACCCGTCAAGTTGCCACGAAAAAAGTGCTTGTACCTTAGTTGGCGAATGGCGGCTGGAAATATTTCACGATGGGGGTGTGGGTGATATCATCATGCGCAGTAGGGCTGACGGCGAGACGCGGATGAAATGTCAAAAATCGACAAAGCTAGCCGCTCCGCGATGTGTGCTGTCGCCAGCATTTTTGAAAGCGCTCGGGAAAATATCGTCGCGCGTTGAAGATTCGGAATTCGCTATTTTTTTTTTAACATCAGGGGCAAAGGGTTGTTCCCGTGTTGGGCGCCCCAAGTATCACTTGATATTCGCAGTTGTCTCGGTATCACCAAGTTGCTGCAGGCCGGGCCACTGTACATAGCATCGAATTTGAATGCAGCTCCCATTCCTCTTACCTCTGACAAGCTTATCATTCCCCGTCGCCTGTAAGCGTCTATAAGGAGATTTGAAATCGCATAGCACTGAGATGGTCCTCGGCGTCATAACGGCAGTGGCAGCTTGTCCAGCGATTGTCGGCACAACTGAAGCCATCCGCTCCAGCCAGAAAAGCCAAAGAAGACAAGAGCACCGAGGCAGGAAAGCCAACCTGATAGTATCCTGCTCCGACCCATCGAGAAAGAGCAAGGAGGTCGACGGGTGTTTTGTGGTGCTCAAAGATCACAAGGTACCGTTCCCTGCTTCACCCCGTTGGAACTGGTTATTGACTCTCTCGACGACATAAATAGCTCTGGGTAGCCACGCGACCCCCCGAAGACGACCACGACGACGAACCCCAAGATGATGCCGCGCGCTTCAGGCAGTCGCTGCATTACGCCCACCACTTTGAAGGCTACTTCTTCCCGCATCCCGAACACAAATGGCGCAAAGGCGACGGATTCGTGAGCACCATCACCACCGATCCGCCGCTCCTGAACTGGATCTATGTCGATGCAGATACCTACGAGTTGAAATATGGCAATAAGAAAGAGTCCGAAGGGCAGATGCTGGGCCCGTGGGACTGCACCCCGGTCGATCGCCGTGTGACATTCGACGGATGGGAGGGCTTTGCGGTGGCCGAGGAAAAGGACGGGGAGGGGCGATTGGTGGGCTGGGGGTTGTATTTTGACTACGATGATGATGGCCTGAGGGAGAAGGTGCCGTTGGATCGAAGAGTGATGGAGGTGGAGTTAGTGCGGAGAGAGATGAGAATCCCGCCCGTTGCAGAAGAAGATGATGAGGAATCGATAAAGAAATGAAAGAACTCGTTCGTTGCGCTTGTGATTTCCCCGCAAAATCTAGTATGGAGAAGTCGATGCATGATACCTTTTGTGCATTCCCATGGAAAGCATCGAATATGATTGGACTAGTAAAAATCAAACTAAGATATCGACACAGCGGTTCCCATGTAACCATAGCGCAAAACCAACGGAAAACAGGCCGTAAAAAGGGTCCAAAAAACGCGATCACACACGCCCAAAATCCAATCCAGGAACCCATGTCCATCCGCGCATCCACATGTACAAGTTCATTTTGCGCCGGTTTGTAGATCTATCGTTCACGATCCAATTCACTGCGGTTGTTGCGAGTATTGCTGGGGTTGTTGACCCTGAGGAATCTGTTGCTGGCCCTGCTGAGGAACTTGTTGGCCTGCTTGTTGAGGAACCTGCTGGGGTTGCTGCTGTCCGCCGCCCAACGCGCCGCCGACTCCCTTTGTTGCTCCACCGACAACATCGCCAACACCCTGGGTGGTCTGGCCGACTGCACCACCGACGCCCGAAAGGGTTTGCCCGAGGCCCTGACCGAGGCCTTGGGTTGTTTGACCAACGGCACCCGTTACACCTCCGAGAAGGTCGCCGAGACCTCCCTGCTGGCCCTGCTGACCTTGACCCTGCTGGCCACCGCCGCCGCCGAGAAGACCTGCCATTTTCGTGGGATGGAACGAGCGCTTCGTCTAAAATATAGGTTTCGAGACAGAAAACTTTGTTTATGAAGATGAACTTGGCGTCAATTGAAGTTCGATAAGTGGTTTGAAAGAAAGCTCCGATGGATGTCTGAAGGGCAACAGGAGAAAAATCCACGGCCGTTTATATACTTAATGTGGCCGGCTAAAACTCGTCGTCATGTACCCACGACATCTGGAATCCGGGCCAAATCCGCCACCTGGTCAACCAGATCCGATGGGAATCATGTTGGAGTCTTCCCATCGCCCACCGTGATGCAAGACGTCCACACAATCATGGTGGGGTATGCTCTGAGCTCAGTGCGCAATGCCAAAGAGCGGGGAAAGTTGGCGACCTGACCAAGAAAGCAGGAATCCTGAATGTTCATGGATGTTGCATCCATGGGATCCCAAAGGCGGGTGACGTTGAAAAGATGCATTCCCATACGGAATATAGTTTTGTGGAGGCATTAGTCTCGTCGTGGATTCTCTCGTGTCTTCATGAGATGTCCGCAGTAGTGCTAAGTAGAGTAACACTATGCACGGAGTAGTGTACATCCATCCGCAAATCACGCTATGTGTGGCTTGGCGGCTGTGGCTGTCCCCAGAATGAGGTCATCGCCTGTATCGCTGATTATATAAGCGTGTTTGCACCGTTTGCAGCCACAGCTTAGTCATGGCCAAGGTTCGTGTTCCTGAAACGCGCCAAAAAGGGGCTTTGACCTCCAACTTCCACCTTCAACAACCACCGTCCGAACGCCCAGCGGACTCGAACTGCCGCTGGGGTGGATGCGACCACTTCACTAATATTTAATTTTGCTCGTTGAACCAGGGAGGTCCTTGACAGGACTCTTGCTTCAGTCCCCCGCTCTATATGCCTTCAACATGTGAAGGAAACTGGATCCCCGAGGTTGTTTCCGAGTGAAACCTGCGAATCTTACCTCGAGATCACCGGAGACCCTTTTTATCGGCGCCTTCGGAACAATTCATTTGGTCAAGGGTGTGCTTGGCCTTGTTCGTGCCCCTGGAATCATCCGGCGTCAAACCATGGCCAAAGAAACCTGTCATCTTTGATCACATCGTTTCGGACCTAAACCCCCGAATTATTCCGTTTTTCTAGAGATGCCGAGCCGGAATCTCCTAGTCGAGGATCCTTTGGAGATCACTTTGGCGGGTATCTTGCATCTTACACGCCAATGCCTCGATGCCGATGGCTTGTGCGCAATTTGCGACGAGGATGGTTGATTAGCCCAGGGTGATCCGTGGAGCTCAGCACTACCAAGCTCAAATTTCTCGAACGTTCACAGAATCCCCACCTTGCACGATGGTCGATGGGCCGATGGCCTTATCCCTGCCAGCGGCCCATTTACCCACTCGGATCAGGAAAGGCATCTCGACATCCAGGGTTTCCCCAGTGGCGCCTCTGGTTGCCGTGATTGCAGGAATGATACTAATGCAAGTTCGGGCAACAATGCTGCCGAAAATTGCACCTCTATGTTTGTGCTTTTGCACTCTGCTTCTTGGTCAATGTGGTTAGTGCATTGCGCCTTCTTGAGCCGCTGCTATTATCGAAGTTTCGTCTAGGGACAAATAGTTTAAACGCCAAGCTGGCAGATTCATTCACCCAGTTGTTTGAAGGGCCAGCCCACCAGACATGGCGCCCTGTCGTTTCATGAACGGTCGCTATCTCCATATTGTCCTTTTGTTTATCCTAGCAAGGCTTCCTGCTCCCGTGCGATAAATTTGTGAATTCTCAATCCTGGGGAACGTGCTCTCGGTTTCCTGCCGATCTCCTGCGAGCTAACTTTGAGTTCAAGGCCCAGAAACCAATCCTCACCTCCAACTCTTGCAGACCGTGGCAAAGTTGTCGTCTGACCAGGACCACTGGAGTTTTATTCTATTCCAGGGTGTTCCCTGGAATGCCCCAAGGTACCTCTGATTGAATGCACCATCCAAATTGCTCCCGTTCACGGCTTCGCCGATGGACCCTCTCGAGGAGGAGAACATGAATCCTTCAGTAATGAAATCTTATCAAATGGTTTCATCGGAGGGGACTTCGGGGACTCAACGTCGACTGCGTTGTTAGACCGCAGCTCAATGGATGCGTGCAATTATAAAAGGGACGCATTTCCCTCGAGAGAGATGTTCATCATCCCATCCAAACCCAGCACCACCGCCCTTGCCGAGCAACAATGGTTTCCATGAAAGTTCTGTCTATCCTCTTTGCAGCCTTGAGCGCTGCCGAGGCTGCGCAGCTCCTCAGCGTCCAGAGCAAGCAGGATGTCATCGATGACTCGTACATTGTGGTTATGAAGGATGAAGTCCCGATGTCCGAAGTTAACTCCCATGTCTCGTGGGTGCGCGCGACACACAACAGCGGAAACGCCCGCCGAAACGCCACAATCACCGGAGTGAAAGCGACCTTTGACATTGGCAAATTTAAGGGCTACACCGGCGCCTTCGACCATGAGACTCTGGATAAGATTCTCGCGGATGACAAGGTAGCGTCTTACAGCCGCCTCCTTAATTCGTGAATACTGAACTAACTGATTTTCCAGGTTAAATATGTCGAGCCCAATCAACGAATGACCATTCAGGGAGTGGTTACGCAACGCAACGCTCCATCTTGGGGTCTCGGCAGAATTTCCAGCCAACGACCAGGAAGCCGCGACTACCACTATGATGACTCTGCGGGCCAGGGCATTGTTATCTATGGCGTTGACACCGGTATCGATATCCGCCACCCGGACTTTGGCGGTCGTGCCATCTGGGGTACCAACACCATCGACAGAGACAACCGCGACGGTAACGGCCACGGAACCCACACTGCTGGTACCTTTGCCGGAAACACTTTTGGTGTTGCCAAAAAGGCCACCATTGTTGCTGTCAAGGTCCTTGACAACAGAGGCAGTGGCAGTAACTCAGCCATCATTGAGGGCATGAATTGGGCTGTCCAACACGCGAGACAAAACAATGTTCTCGGCCGCGCGGTGATGAATTTGAGCTTGGGAGGTGGATACTCCCAGGCCACCAACAATGCCGCTGAAAACTGCGTTCGCGCCGGTATCTTCCTTTCCGTTGCTGCTGGTAACGACAACGTAAGCTTTCCCCCTCTAGATCCCCTGCTGTGAATTGCCGACATACTGACGACTGTTGCAGCAAAATGCTGGCAACTACTCCCCTGCCTCTGCTCCTAACGTTTGCACTGTCGGATCCTCCGATATCCGCGACAACCGCTCCTCTTTCTCCAACTGGGGTCGAGTTGGTAAGTCACACTTCATTGTAGAGCTCTTGAGGTTCGCAAATGCTAATAGTATGGCTTTCTAATACAGTTGACATCTTTGCCCCTGGCTCTGATATCCTCTCTACCCGCACCGGAGGTGGCACCACCACCATGTCTGGCACATCCATGGCTGCTCCTCACGTTGCTGGCTTGGGAGCTTACATTATGGCCATTGAGCGAACCCACCCAAGCCGTGTTTGCGACCGCATCAAGCAGGTCTCGATCCGTGCCGTTCGCAACGCTGGACCCGGAACCACCAGCCAGCTCGCTTACAACGGCAGCGGCAGATAAATCTTGGAAACTCCTACATCAAGACGAATCATCGCTGGGTGATTCGAATGTGCTCAGGCTTGGGTTTGGGTTTGGACTTGGGTTCCGATGGATACTTAGATTTTTCCTTTCTTGTAAATACATACCTTCATTCCAAACTGGCATTTGGAATGAGTTATCTTAATCAAAATGCCAATTGCACAGCCAATCTTTTCTGATCTTTGCATGAGTTGACGTCTAACCGCACTATTTTGCAAACACACTAGTCACTTGGCATTTAACCACATTCGGCTAAGCTCAGTAGTTAGTGAATTAACCAGCTGACTAATCAACACTTGCGCCTGCCACAGTCAAAAAATACTTTTGCCCAGCAGCAGTTCCTATTTACAGTGACACGCTTCAAGTTACCATGAGGTGAAATTTGCCTGGCAACTCATCTTTTTGAATCAAAAGAGACTATTGCAAACCAATCAGTCCCGTTCCTCCAAAGCGACGTCGTCCTCCATTCATCATGGACAGTACGGCACACGAGCTAGAGCCCTTGACGCGGCCAAAAAGCGGCCGCAAAAATCGGAACCGCAAAAGAAACAAACAAAACAAGGCTTCCCAAGACATCGTTGCGCCGGATGCGAACGATTTCAAGCATGACAGTGTCGACAACACCCACGTCCCTCCTCCCTCCACGCCATCCACCGCTCCACCCGCCTATACTTCCACCCCTGCTCCCGATCCCGCTCTAGTTCCATCTACGACGACGTTTGCGCCCGTGCCAGCGGATAGAGTACCGTCTCCAACAGCTCGATCGAGTGCATCATTTGAATCTGCGGATTCTACCGGCCACCGACGGCGACGACCACGGGGTGGGAGGAAACGGAGAAGCAAGGCGATGATAATGGACGATGAAGAATGGTTGGAGGAGATGGACCGCAAGGACCGTGTGAGTCAACAACCGGTCAAGGGAAGCAACATGCGGAGACGGATGCAGCAGCAGGGGGATGTGGAGGAGGTGATACAGAGGGACTTGAGTGAGGATCTGTTTGGGAAGGTGCTCTGGAGGAGCAGGAGCAGGAGAGGGATCAAGTGAATGGGGTTATGGTTTCAGAGCCTGGAATGGAGAGGGCTCCAGAACAGGAGGCGGAAAGGGAACACGCACGGCAAGAGACAGGGCTACCGTTGCGGCCTAAGGAGCAGGAAGAGGAGGCTGCGTCTCCTGCTTCGAGTAGTACGAAACCCACTCTTAACAGGGCCTTTGAAACTGGAGTGAAGGCATTCAATATCCGCAGGACGTCGACATCTCAGAATCGAAAACCCATCACGATCAAGACGGTACACGGCTCGCCCGACGAAGCTGCTGGTAGCAAAAAGAAAGAGAAGAAAGTGAAAAATAAGGAAAAGAAGAAGGGCAAACAGCAGGTTGCTGAAGCTGCGGAAGATGAGGTGTCTCCACGGCCGCATGAGACTGGTGAGGCTGAAGATGAGGCGGAGGAGCCTACGCGCGAAGAACCATCGTCGAGTGAACGCGAAGTTCGGATCAAGCTGGATTTGAATCTCGAAATCGAGGTTTTGTTAAAAACGAAGATTAAGGGAGAGATTATGATTACGTTCATGTAAGAGACCCTGCGTCTGTTGGGCTTACAAAGTAATAAAGGAGGCGCAATACTTCTTCTTGCGTGTTACTTTTTGAGGGAGCTGCTGAGCAGTGAGACAGGCAATGAGGTCGAAGTCTACCAAATCAATAACACCGTGAATCCCAAAAGGGAGACTGCATGATCCCTCAGTCCAGGAACGAGGTGGGATATTGTGTCTATTGGGCTCAGGACATGTGCAAACGTGTAGGATGAATAATCTCTATGTTCCTGGCGAGCATGGAGTAGATATGGAAACGGTCTCGTCTCGATGAGCCCAGTTTATGTGTTACGAAGTCTATATAGTACGGCGTGGAACGAAGAGTGCAACGGCTAGTTATCCGTAGATCAACAATCCACCGAAAATCAAAGCATCTGCATAAATTCGTTCTTAATGCCACAGCATTTCTCTCCAATCACAAATGATCTCAGCATCTCAACTCGCCCAAGTACCGGTACCTGTCGAGAATGACGCAACGCAAGGGATGATCGACGGGAGTGTCAATGCAATTTCCCGCCGCAAATCCTGATAATCGCGGGTTTCGAGCTTTTTGGGGATTTCGCCCCAACATCCCCCCGGGTTCTGTTGTTTCCCATGGGCCCAGGTGTGGGGATGGACCCGACGGATGGCGCACATGGCTTTGAAGTGACGTAAAACGTGGATGCAGAGGATCGTCACCGGTTGGTTTTTGGACGAGTATAGGGCTGAGATGCGGTTCCAAGGTGATGGGGCAAGCAAGTGGGCCTGTTTTTGTATAAATATAGTTGTTGGTTTTGGAGATGCAATTGGGTTCAGTTATCGGTTTGGATTGAATTGAAGATAATATTGAGAATATATTTTTTATTTTTCATTGAATATAGTTAGATATCTGACCACCGCTCTGAGAATCATGTCTGACTCCGCCGCAACGCAGAAGCTTGATGAAACCAAGCAGCAGGCCACAGAGCCGCAGGCACAGCAGAAGACAGACCAAAAGCCCGACGAGAAAGAGCAAGCCGAACATGACAAGAAACTCGCCATCAGAATGGCAGATTGCATCCAGCAATCGCTTGACAAGATCCAGCCCATCCTGAAGATGATCACAGAGGTGCGTACGAACATACAACTGGATTAGATCGAGTCCCCCCAGTCCACTGATCTACTTCCACCCACCCCACCAGGCCATCGACAACGAAGAACGCAAGCCCGAAAACGAGCGCGATGAGCAAAAGCTCGTCGACACCGTCAAGCCCCTCCTCGAACAGGGCGGACAGATCCTGCAGGAAGCCAACGGCGCGATTCGCGCGCTCGATCCCGATGGCCGGATCGCGGCCAACGCAAAGCACAAGACCGCGGCGCAGCAGGCGTCGCCGGAGGAGCATCGACTGGCGGATCTGCTAAAGGAGCTGACGAGCAATGTCACGCAGACGATTGAGAATGCGAAGAAGAAGGTGGCGGGGATGCCGCACGCGAAGAAGGAGTTGAATCCGCTGTGGGCATTGTTGACTGGTGAGTTTGGCTTCTCTCGGGCGCGTGAACTGGATGGTGTGTCTGGGACAATGCTGAATAGCGATTACTCTCTGATAGAGCCACTGGGGCAGATTCTGGCTGCGGTTGGATTGCTGCTGGCTGGTGTTCTCGGCCTTGTGGGAAGACTGGTGAGTTATTCGCTGCCCCCACGGGAGATACCTACATGTTTTCGCAAGCTGATGTCAAGGTAGCTCAATGGCCTGGGGCTTGGTGGCTTGGTGGACCAGCTCCTCGGCAGTCTGGGGCTCAAAAGCGTCCTCGAGGGCCTTGGGCTGGGCTCGCTCACGGGCGCGCTGACGGGGAAGTGATGGCGGTTTGCTTTGTTTGCTTGGTTGGCACATGACGTAACTAGTTTGCTCCCGGTTAATTGATATTCCGAATTGTCTTGGCAGGTACAGCTTATATAATCAAGTTTTCCATTTTGAGCCTTTGAGCCAAGTTCCTCCAGTTCATACTCCATACATATATCGTGGATTGATTCATGGACGTTGAGTCCCAAAGTCACAACACACTGTCCGACCATGCATACTCGTACAAGCTAACCCTAGTCTACATGAAGGCAGCCAAGCACGCGACGAGACCCAGACCCAGCGCCGTTGCAGCACCCTCGATGCGACCGGCTCCGCTATCTGTCTGATGTGGCGGCGGCTCCGGCATGGTGATGGTTGCGTTGGTCCCGGGAGTCGTGCTCGGGTAGGACCCGGTTCCAGATGCGCTGGTTGGGTTTGTCATGAGCGGAGGGCTTCTGGTCGTGGGTTCTTCCGTAGGTTCCCTCGTGGGCATCTCGGTAGGCTCCTCGGTGGGCTCCTCGGTCGGCTTTTCTGTGGGCTCGGGTTCGACCCAAGTGGTTACAACGGTGGTCGAGGTGGACGTCGTGGTGGTGGTGCTGGTGGTGGTCTCCTCAGTCGAGCGGGTCGGACGAGCAAGGGTGAGGGTCTTGATCGCCCGGCACTCCTCCAGCGTCATGTTGTTGGGACAGCAGCCGCCTTCCGCGCAGTACGTTCCCGGTGGGCAGAAGGCTAGTATTGTTTGCGCATAGTCAGCAAGTCTGGGTTATCTTTGCGCGCTGCATTGCCGGGCGCTAAACACTCACTTCCATTCTGGCAGCAAGTTTCTCCCTTGCTCGGATTGAAGCACATGTGGGCATGGACGCAGCTCTTGTACTCGGGCCCGCAGGAGTTTTGGCAGTTTGGCTCCGCGACATCCTTGCACTGGGTTGAGCGTCGCATCAGACCGCTCATGCCATTTTGCTGGTGGGAGGCGGCGCCAAACTCGAGCGCATGGGAGACCGCGACGGCACCGGTGAGCAGAAGAACAGACCTGAACAACATTGTAGAAGACGGGGTCAGCGCGTGAAGGGTAGAGACAGTGATATCAAATGATAAATGAGCCGAAAGTATTCCCTATCAAAGGAGTGGCTGTAGATTCACAGAATCTACTGAAGTAAAGGACTGACTGGACAGGATGTTTGTCGCAACAATCGCTTCTGCGCAGACTTTTTATTCTTCTTCGTTTATCCCTCACCCCAGGGCGACAGGGAATGCCTAAAATTAAACCACAGATCAAATGCGATTTGTTAATTTATCTCAGGGAAAGGAAAAGCCCTGCACCCCACCAATCGGTGATGACAGCCTATTAAGACATCTTCGCCGGCGCTTCAAACAGATCAGAAGCAGTGTTTCCATCACCGCCAGTCTTGGTGTGAGATTCTATTGCGGTTTTGATACCCTAGTTACTAGTTGACCGCAAGCCTCTTGTTGGATGGCTGTGTCAACCCAACAGGTGAACAAGCTGCTCTTCCTGAAACAATTCTTGAAACAATTGCCAGTTACCTAACTAGTTAACTACTCTGTTCGTGTTTCCACAGAACCAGTGGCTTGTCCCCTCTGTCGGATCTTCCCCTGGCACAAAAATCACAAACATCACAGTCACTCATTCACCACCTCCTGTTGACCGGCATACACCATCCAAAAAAACAGAAAAAATATCATGCTGGCTGATTTCTTCCATCTCTTCCTCCCAGTGACTCACCTTGAGTTTGTCGGAGACTCTTTTAGGAATCCGTTCCATTGCCCTCTTCCCTATAACGGTGCTTGCCAACCGCATCCATGGCCCCATGGATGTATATAAACCTCTCGTAGGAGGGAGCTCTACTGCTTTTCCTCATTTCTCTACCAAAAATCGTGTTTGCGATCGTCAAGAGCACCTGTGAATTTGCCTACCTTTACCACTCATCTTATTTATTCCAGCCAAATCTCTTGTCTTCCATATTTAATTTTCAAGTCTGTCAGCTCGCTTGATCAACCATGGAACCTACCTCTCCTGTCCAGCAAGTCGCAAAGAATGGCTGCACCATGGCCTCTAGCTTTCCAGCCTTCTTGCCCGAAGACCCAGCCCTGCGCCTAGGTCCTGAGGAGTTTGAACAATACATCTGCAAACTACTGCCCACCCCAGCTGGATCCAACCCCGAACTACACGACATGGAATCATCAACCGACGAGTATTCCTCTGAAACCACTGGGAACGCATTGGCTGATGCACTGCATAAATTAGCAACCCTCAACGAAAACCCTCAGTATCTCCCCCAACTCGCCGCCATCAATCGTACCATTACAGAAAATGGTGGCTTCACTTTTGCCTCGACAGAATCTGCTTTGCTTGACTTGTTTCATAGCTTAGATGGGGAATGGGCTCCGGAGGTACTCACTAAAAAACTGAAGGCAGCCTGGAAGGAAAACCCACTTTTGTGTCTGAAAATAATATGGAACACGCGAAGCATCCACCTCGGAAAGGGAAGCAGAAACAAGTTCTACATTGCCATGGGCTGGCTGAAGGAACACCACCCGCGAACCCTCTTGATCAACTTGCAATGGCTATTCCGCCCTGTCATCGAGAAAAACGCTAAGCCTTCACAGGACAAGGAGATAGCCACCGTGGAAAAGACCGGTGCCGCCCTAGATGACTATGAGGTTATTCATGGCGTCTCCCATGGCTACTGGAAGGATCTTCTTAACCTCCTTGCTCTATCCGCAAACGGAAAACTAAACATGACCAACCCTCGAAAGGTCCTTGAGAAAAGTTGTTATACTAAGCTTGATCAGTCCGAGAAAAAATATGGAAAATTACGAAGGGGAGAGGAGAGGAGAAAACGCTCATCGACCAAGGCCCGCAGCGAACAACCAGCACGCCTGGCAGCGTCTAGGGAGCGTCGAATCAAGTCAAGCCTGGAGCGCGATCAACGGGAAAGCCGGGACGCAAAGGAGCTGCGCCGCATTAAAGAGCAGAAGCGTCACCAGAAAATCATAGACCGGCTATCGAATGACCCCTTCCACCGAGCACTCCATCTAACCGTGGCACGCTTGTTTGCCGAAAGGCTTCAGAAAGATATGCGACTAGCCACAGGGACCAAGCAACAACAAAGTCAAGTTTCCCTTTGTGGCAAATGGGCTCCGTCTGTTAGGAAATTTCACGACAACCATACGCGTATAGCGACGACCATTGCCGAGATTCTGTTTCCAAAGGAACAAATTTGCCAACCAAACGATACGCGGGAAATGTATCTAAAGATGGCACGAGAGCAGTACCGTTTTGGAGCTACATCTAAATTGCGTAACGTTTTACAATGCGTCGAGTGCGATATATCCGCGAATACGTTCTCGAATATCAAGTATAACCGCGTTCCATCTCTTGCCATGGACCAATACAAAGATCTTTTCTTGAAAAAGGATACCGAACGATTCGAACAATATCTCGTGGATGTGGCGAACGGGAAGACAAGCATATCTGGCGCTGTCCTCATGCCTGGGCAGCTCATTTCGCAAATCAAGAAAGATGGGCTCAAGAGTGCCACTGAAATCGTAATCAACCTGCAGTGGAATGCTCTTCTCCAACGCATCAAAGACTGTGGTTCGTTATCGAGCTCCATAGCAATCTGCGATGTTAGTGGGTCCATGACTGACTCGTCCTCTATGAAAAGATGCAATTTGATGGATATTGCGATGGGGCTTAGCCTGATCATTTCAGATATCACGCAGCCACCATTCGGCGGGAAAATAATAACTTTCTCTGAATTCCCCGTCATCCTCAATATCGGTGGTCCTCATGACTCCCGCACTCTACGGGAAAAGGTTGTCGCCTTGGAATCGTCTTCCTTTTCACTGAATACCGATTTCCTCAAAGTATTCAGACTCATCCTGGAGTTAGCTGTGTCCAACAAGGTCAAGCCCGAGGATATGGTCAAGAGACTTTTCGTGTTCAGCGACATGGAATTCGATCAGGCCAATGAGCCCTCTAGCGGATGGGATACCCATCATCAAATCATCACCAAGGAGTTCGCAGCGGCTGGGTATGAAGTTCCCGAAGTGATCTACTGGAATCTCAGTAATGATGCATCCCGTCATACTCCGGTTACCCAAGATATGCCAGGAACTGCGCTCGTCGGTGGGAACAATCAAGCCATGCTGAAAACATTCCTCATGACTGGCTCAGTGAGCGCTAATGGGGAGGAGGAAGCGGACACGGATTCCCAGATGGACGAGGATTGGAGCTTGGTTGACGAAAAGGAAAAGAAAAAGGCAAAAATCACACCGTTTTCGATCATGATCAAAACCATCGGGCACGAGGCCTATGACATGTTGACCGTGGTCGACTGAGTTTGTGTACGACGAGATGTGACGCCTAAAAAGGAAGCCGGGTTTATGTTCTATCTGTATATTAATTTCCAGTAGTTGCTCATTGTAATCATGAGCCGCTGGATGGGCTCTCTTATGGGAAAAGAAAAATACCTGTATCCACTAGATATGCAACAAAAGCACTAATAGCCCATTTTTCTGCATGGGTGCTGGTGAATCTTTCCAGCCTGTGCTCGAACCAAGAGATTAACAATGAAGTTTATTGTCTAGAAAAACGTGCGGAAAATAATATTATCGAAAGGAAGAAAATAAAGTCATTGGTATTAAAGCAAGAGAATCTCCAATCTTATTCAAAAATACTCTACCCTTGCTGAAAGACAAGTAGCGGGTAGATAAATAGAGGTCACAACTGGCCTGCCCCGTTGACTTTGACCTTTGTATCCAAGCTACAGTTATACGCTTATTCAATTCGCGGGCCGTGATATTTTTTCCGAGCATAGAAAATCCAATTTATCCCAGTAAAAATAGCCATGCATCCCAACACAGCTGATGTATAGTCTAAATCCAAGTAGTCAGCAATGATGGGCTTCAGATAGCTCCATATTAGTGGACGGGACTCACTCATATTCCCACTCGTAGCTGGCATCACGAAAGGAAAGTCATAAAACACCAGCACCAAGATGCCAAAGGCGCATGTAACAACGTTCGCCGCCCACCCGAACAAGCCCAGATTGAATTTTCGATCTGAAGGGAGCCAGCGAGACGCCCGTTTCCTGTATAATACTAGAGCAATGGGGATAGAGAATGTGATTTGCTGCAGGACAAGGCCAGTCCCGATGAGGGCATTGAAAGCAGTTGAAGAGCCCAAATAGATGCAACCAATGATGAAGATAACGAAACAGTTGGCGAGGATAGCCCAGACAGGAACATGTAAAGTTGGATGCATACGGTTGATAAAGTTAGAGCAGACAAGGGCGTTGTCGCGCGCAAAAGCCCAGGTCAAGCGGGAGGCGGTTTGTTGGCAAGCATTAAGGGAGAGGAGCACCGCGATTAGAAGAAGAACCATGAAAACAGTGGCAGCAGCTTCGGAGCGCGTTGCTTGGTGCCATATTTCATAAATGGGGACACTGCGTTGTATCATTAGGCTTCTTACCGTACGTCGAATTATGGATAGAGTCACATACCCAGTGGCTGTTCCAAGGACTTTGTCAAAATCTGCCATGCTATATGTCATTGAAACCGCAAACACGAATGATGTTAGGAAGGCAACGCCTATGGTCGCCATCAGCGCTCGAGGCACCGCGACTGAGGCGTTAGAACATTCTTCTGCAAGATGAATAGCTCCGTCAATGCCGGCGCATATATAGTTCGGCGATACCAGACCGGTAAGGAAAACGATCCCATCGGAGCTCCACCCAGAATTGTTAATAAACACCGTCCAAACGAAATCGCTGCTTTGTTTGTTAGTTGAACGAGCGAGACAAGTTATGACCATAACGACAAAAGATGACGTGGTTAGGGTGACTGCGCCGCAACATCAGTATAATTTTCAAGCAAGAGTCGATTATAGTACTTACAACCAAAGTCTTGAATCCAGGAGGTCCGTTTAAGCATGAAAATGTTGTAGGCAGCAATAGCGAAATTCGCAGCTTGATATAATAGGAAGTAATGCCAGGGCTGTGGCTCGTAACCCGGGTTATAGAAAATAACCATAGCTAGGATTAGTTGTGGCACGATGATAGAAACGCCCGCACAAACTGATATCCAGCTGAAAATGTTCGCAGCGCCACATGCATAGCTCTATTATGAAATATGAGACACGGCTTTAATATTGATTTAGGGGCATCATACCAGTCCACGAGTGAATCTCTGGGGAGCAAGAATGCTGGTCCAGTGGTATTGGCCACCGGCCGTAGGATATACCGATGCGAGTTCTGCCAGACTGGCGGCACTACACCCGCCTAGGAATAGGACCAAGATGATACCGTAAATGATCGTAACTGTACCTCCGGATGCAATCGCGATCGCGATGGTAGCGGCAATAGCTGCCCACGCATTGCAGATATTCCACCCTGTACAGAGAATGGTGAAGAGTCCGATATCTCTCTTGGCCACCTCCTCATAGCCGAGTCTTGCCAGTGCTTCTCCCTCATGATTTACTGTCTCTGCAGGAATACCTAGAACGGGACGTTAACGACATTTGTTTTACATGGTTTGGGTGAGTCAAAGGTGAATCGTACCTTTTTCTGCTACCGAAGCATGATCTCCAGAGGCGCTACTGACCATGTTGAATGTGGCTAACTATTCTGTCTGTTGCACGTCGAATTGATTTAATCCATTAGTGTGAATGTGATTTGATGATATCCGTAGGATAGTAAACAGGCACCAGGCCGTCTATATAATCGCAACAGTTGAGACAGAAGGATGAGTTTTTGATATTATATAAAGGCGATTTGGCCTGAGTTGCCAAATCGAGGGCTAAATCGACAAGAAGAGCAGTCAGAAAGAGAAACTGCAAAGTTCAAGGGCTAGCCGGGCTTAGCACCAGAGCTCAACATCTGAAGAAAATCCGGGGTAATTCTGGGGTGATGGACCCCGCAGGACAATGCTGCCTCATTGAGAAATGGAATTTAACCCAAGCGAGAGAATAAAGAGAGTTAAAAGCTCCGGGAGGAATGTTATTCGGCAACCACTGGTATTAGTTGTTCGTGGGGATCTGGCAACGAACCGGGCAGAAGTCGGAAAGCATTGCCGCCAGGATGGCCGAAAAGTGGCCATCAAGGTCCTTTTTGAGCGCCACATTCCCCATCGGCCCAGCTGTACGGAGTAGAGTTCATCGATACCACGATAGCGCAGGCTTGGACTGTCGATGCTTGTTGGATGGACGGACGTTTGGCGGTTGAAGCGAAGTCAAAAGGCAAGGGTGCGCTAAACCCGATTCGGGGCATAAAAGGAGAAACCCGCTTGATGGACCTTCCACGGCTTCAGACAAGCAGCTCAACCCACAGAGACGCACACACAGGCCGCAGCAGCCCAGCTAGTTATATTCCACTGGCCTTTTGGTGTGGACTGCTAGAGAGACGATGGATATACTCCACCACGGTGTTGCGATAGGATACAGATTGCGGAAGCCATGTGCAATGCCGATGGCCTTCTCAGATCATTATCCAGGCACGGAAGGTATACAGAGGGGGCAACACTCTGCCAATGACTATGTTTCTGCTTAGCCTGCCTGGTAGTTATAAATATACCTCCAACGGCACGTCCTGCTCCTTTCCACGCTTCAGAACTTCAATTCGCAGTTTAAGCACTTAAACCCTCTGTTCACAATGCGCGGCCCTCTTCCTTCCGATCTGCCCAAGTCTCGCGACGGGTATCACTGGACGCCTCATGATGGCGTGAGCCAGGGCCTTCCGACACTTGCCGCTATCAGGCCGGAAACAAACGTCAACTCCCCCCGGCAGGTCTATGATGTTATCGTTGTCGGTGCCGGATACGCTGGCCTTACCGCTGCTCGAAATGCTGTTCGCGAAGGCTTGAACGTTCTTCTCCTGGAAGCTCGTGACCGTATCGGCGGTCGCACCTGGTCTTCCAACATCAACGGATATGCCTTTGAGCTGGGTGGGACGTGGGTCCATTGGACCCAACCACACACTTTCCGCGAGGTATACCATTACAACATGAAGGATGAACTTGAGATCTCGCAAAATTACACCACAGGTGTCAACCATTTCCAATTGATCACCTCCGATGGCGTCAAGACTATGAGCCATTTAGCCGAGGTATGTCGCCGAAATTAGTGCACCTTTGAAGAAATCCATACTGACATCCTTTCAGGACAAACTTCTAGAGAGTGCAGTCAAGAAATTTGTCGATATTGATGGCAACCTTGGGCGTACTGTGATGCCCTTCCCTCATACCCCAGCATACAACCCCGACGTTGCGAAATGGGACAAGCTTTCCATGGCAGACCGCATCGAGCAGATCAAAGATGACCTGACTCCAGCAGAGAAGGCTGCATTGGAAGGATTTGTTCTGCTTTGCAGCGGTGGGACGCCAGAGAACACTGGATTTTATGATATCCTTCGGTGGTGGGCGTTGGGATTCTACACTTACCAGGGAGTCATCGACACATGCGTGACTTTCAAATTCCACTGCGGTCAATCTGGATTTGCGAAACGGTTTTTCGACGAGGCGGCTGGCTCTAAAAAATTTTCATATATCTTCAACTGTCCCATTACCGCCATCAAGGACAACGGCAAAACCGTACAAGTCACTGCCCAGAGTGGCAGGCAATTTACCGCTTCAAGGCTTGTCTGCACAATCCCGCTTAACGTTCTCAGTACCATAGCGTTTGACCCGCCGTTGCCAAAAGCCAAGCAAGAGGCCGTCAAGATTGGCCAGATCAATCTGTGTTCCAAGGTGCACGCAGAGATTAGGGATCGAGACCTTCGCTCGTGGAGTGCCATCGCGCCATACGACAAGCTGGTGTATGCTTTCGGTGACGGCACCACCCCTGCAGGAAACACCCACATTGTTGCTTTTGGTGCAGACCTGAACCCTCTGCACCCTGAAGATGACATCGAAACCACCAAGGGAGCTTTCAACCATTTGGCCCCTATGGATGTACAGCGCCTTGTTTTCCACAATTGGGCACGGGACGAGTACTCACAGGGAGCCTGGTGCATGTTTGCCCCAAGCGTTGGGACTACCTTTTTAGACGCTCTTCGTGCTCGTCATGGCAATATTTTGTTTGCTAATTCGGACTGGGCCACCGGTTGGCGCGGGTTTATCGACGGGGCGATTGAAGAAGGGGCCAGGGCGGCGCAGATGGTCCAGCAGGAGCTAGTGGACCCCCACCCCACACCCCGGACCCAGATTGTAGGATCCAAGTTAATGTTTCCAAGCATAATTCTATATGAACACTCCCTTTTAGCGCCTGGCTACTCCCGTAGTTACCTGTGTTATATGAAACTCCGATCCAAAGTCCAATTGCAAGCCCCTGACCCTAAACCCTAAGCCCTAAAGCCCATAATTCAGGACAAGGTTTACCCCTCCCCCGCATTTTTGCTCCAAAGACCCAGAACCTGGGGAACCCTTGAGTTCTCACTTCGTTGCCGACTCCGCCCGGGAAAAGGACCAGATCTCAACCTCACCCAAGCCAGGCGAGGCGAGAGTCCCCGCGTTGGCGAATGGAGTGGGGTAGCATGACGTTCCTTGTGAAAATGCTCTGCGACTCGGGCGACGGGCGCATTTCTCTGCCTAAAAGAAGCTTATCCCGCCGAATCTAGGCCTTGGAGCTTGGATTTCGCTACGGGAACTGATTTCGCTCAATTAACCAGTCATGTGCTAGCTTGTCCATCGAAATTGATCTTGCTGCTTAATTCTGTCTTGCTTTTTGAGTCTCTGGGTCTGAATGAGACGACATGGTTCAGGATATAAAAGCGAGTGCGTGAACTGAACGAACATATTGACTGCCCCCTCGATTCTATAGCGCGATCTCGGTGATTTGGACGTCCTGGGCACACTTTTGGCCGGCATGGGGAAACGCAAAGGTTGATTGTTGCTCAAATACACCGAACGTTTTGCTGACTTGGGCTGGTAGGCTGCTTCGATTGCTCCAGACGGCGTATCATCTGCGACATGACGGAGCCCCGTTGTCTTAAATGCGCAAAGAAAGGACTTGTGTGCTCCGGGATGGGGATTCGGTACCGGTTTAGCCCAGGGATTGCATCGCGAGGCAAATTCAGGAATCGACAGATTCCCGTATTGGACGTCAGCGACAAAGAGGGCCTTGACAAGCTTAAAAGAAGTTCAACACCGAGGAAATCAGCCTCGCCGATAATTCCAGGCTACACTGAAGAACTGGATCGTTCCTTGCCAGTAGCAGATGCAGAATCCTCGTTGATATGCGCTACGTGGGGTGATACTGCGTATCCTGTTCTGGATAAGGATGATCGCACGGAATACCTGCAACAGATAGTACCGGAAATCCAAATCCTGGATGGGAAGACTCAGATGTTGTTTTCGCACTGTAAGGTTTTTAAATTATTTTTGCAGGCTGGTGACAGTTATGGCTTTCATTGAATTAACCAATGGTCTTATCCAGTTTCGGCTTTTGTTGCCCCTGCAATGGTCCCTCTCGACAGCGAATTCAACGGCTATAGGCGCATCTTCCTCCCATTAGCACACCAGGACCCAGAAATCAAAAGAGCCGTCTGCCTCGTGGCGGCGTTACATCTGAGCTCCAAAGTCCCCGAGCTGCGAGAAGCAGCAAACGCAGCGAGACTAGCATCGATTTTTAGTCTGAAGCGTCTAGTTGACGAGCATGATTGGGGTGACGTTTTAAGCGTTTCGAATTGGGCCGTGATTATTCTACTGCTAGCCGGAGAGATGATTCGAGGTGGATCGGACTTTACCTATCTCTTGAAGATGCTGATGTCATTGGTAAATGCACGAGGCTCGTACGACGAGGAGTCGGAAGTGCATTCATTCTTAATGCAACAGACTAAAATGTAAGTAGCCGACTACCCAATTTACGAATACCGAATGTTAAAATGCCCTTTAGGATTGAACTATTCGGGCGTCCATTCCTCGGCGAATCCGAAGGTATCCAGGCACTCAGCAAAGGCGTCAGCTTCTACTGCGACTTTGTCTCCCACACCCTCCGCTACAACCCCAATGTCTCTCGCCAACTCACCGTCTCACTCCTCATCGCGGCTATTTCACATGCCACGGATATATACCTTCGACGCGCCTTAGGCCTGCTTGATTCCTCAAATCCTGTTGACGACGGGGCGCCACATTATACCTCCACCACTCCGGCTTCCCCGTCCTCAAGCCTGCAGCATCTTAAGGATCTGGTATCTGAGATCCACGCTGACACTCCGGGCTCACACACGCTGGTATGGGTGTACTTTATGGGTGCAGCAGAGAGCAGCACCGACGAAGATCGAGATTTCTTTACGAGCAAGTTGCAAGGGCTGTACGGGTCGATCGGGTTCGAGAATATCATAATTGGATTAGCTAATTTGAAGGCGCTCTGGGACAGTGGTGAAAGGCAAGGAAACGGGGCCGAGGCGACCAGGTGGACAGAACGGCTGCCTCAAATTGAGTCTTTGGTTATGTGAATGGATTTCTCCAAAGGAATCTGTTCTTATATTCCTTGTGGAGGTCAAGGTACTCTGAGGGAGTGTTATTATGTTTTAACCATTCATAAGAGGCAGCCCTATACTTTTCAATTTACTAAGGTTGGGCCTAGCTAGAGTCCTGACTGTAAACAGGAGACATGGTGGAAGCAGAGCGCGACTTGTGTAGGCCATCCTTCATCCACCAAGTCCCTTCTTTGCGAACTACAGCTCGAATTGATAGACCAGTGGGCTGATAGGCAAAAGGTCACAGGGCGATTGTACTGGAACCTACTGGTAATACCTATAGTAGGCTCTGGAGGTTAGTGTTTGCGCACTGCTAAGCCGGCGGCAGTCACTACGTCCCGATATCAAACGTTAGCGAACCATGAGTGTTCCAGTGCTTGACGCGCCGTGATTCGCTTTGCAGGGTCCAGATTCATTAAACCCCGGATGAGATCCTTGAAGACTTCATCGCCAATATCCTGCCACTCTGAGAATGGCTTGTAGGGAATGTTATCCTCAAAGCGGTCTTCCCAGAGAATCCCGAGGATCTGACTATTCCTCTCGTCATCCCCGACAGTGTTGGCGGACGGGCCGTATACGACGCGCGAAGAGCGATATCCAACGCTGCCAGCCAAACGCGACCAACGTGAGGTCTCTCTTAAATCAGCTCATTAAGTGCAGACGCCATTTTGAGAGCATCCTTGCGAGTCATCCTGCAATGTTGTACTGTAGTTCTCAACGTCATAGCAGACCAACCAGCTACAAAGAAGGATGGCGAAAAAACAAACAGAAACCCGGGACAGAGAATGCAAGCAGGCGTTGGGGCAGTGAGATGGCACGAAAGAAAAAACAGTCCAACCACAGCAGGCGCACAAGATGGACAGCACAGCACTCGTGGCTGGATTATCACTAGCTAAGAGATGAAGTCGGAGTAGTGAGATTCGTCCATGAAGGTCTTTTCTCCTCAGATTTAGCTTCATTGAAGATCGTCTCCTCTCGGCT
>NW_003052497.1:161746-183479 GCF_000003515.1 Uncinocarpus reesii 1704 | reverse complement strand
TGCTGTGATCGACTGGGAATTCACTTATGCTGCACTTGTGAGTATACGGGTACACCTCCCATGGTGCTTCTCCTAGAAAACACCAGAGGACTGGACTTTAGAGATTGCAGACTGGAAAATCAAGTATGACCCTCGTTTGGATATTTTTCTACGCGTCATGAAACGCCAAGAGGACATTGCCATTCGTAACGGAGTATTATCCGAATCACAGCGACTTTCGGATCGAATGCGCGAGAATTGGAATAATGGTAACTTTTGGCTTTGCTACGGGATGCGGAAAAGTTGGGCCCTCGATATCGTCTGGCCGTATCTGGATCATAAACTCTTTGGCGGCAATGAGGCGCCGGAGGAAAGAATTGCACTACTTGACAGCGAAAAACGAACCCAGCTGCTTACCGAGGTAGAACTACAGGAGATCAAGACATTAACACGAAAAAAGATGGAGCAACGCCAGACACGGAAGTTGGATGAATGGGACGAATAGGACGAATGGAGGTTTGCCGGTTGAGACAACGATGCTCAAACTGGATTTTCAGAGCGGAAGCTCAGAGTAAGAGGAGGGTGGGAGCTGTTATTTTGACCACTCTTGTGATTGTGTCACTTGAGCTCACAGGGCAAGGCTCCAGGCCTTAGGGGCCAACATTACCAGCAGAAATGACCGGATCCAACTAACCATTGAAGGCATTCCGAGACCGAGGGATGATGCAAGGATGGACGCGGGTTCGATATACCCGCGTGAGCAGACCCCTTCTATCACATACCACAACAGCTCCATGAGAAATTGATTTCAACGGTATCAAGCATTACAATAACTATCCCTTGAACATTGAATACCAGTCGGGAATGAGGTGTATCAACGGATTGTCATCCTAATGCATGTCAAAACACTATATTTCAGGGGTTTCCATAGGAAGGGCTTCAGGCATTGGGCACAGTTCTTCTGGCACTTTAAAAAGCTTTATTCGTTTCATTATATGGACTGATACTCACAATCTGCAGATCTGTGAAGCAGTCATCAGTTATAAAACTTGAAGATATACCCCAAGCATTCCTGAACTGAGGTGAGCAGGTGGGTTTTGGGTTTCTATGATTGTTCCGATTACCAACATTGTTCGATCAGCTGGTAGATGGCATGGGAAGGGCCTGCGGATGTTTTTGTTCCAGGGGATCAGAAACTGCCAATAGCAGAACAATCACTGATAAAATCACATGAAACTGAAGGCAAGAAGGAAATTATCTATTAAAAGCCTTTCTGTTAAGAGCGAGCGATGGATTTCTGAACTCCATTGCTCTTAAGCAATATCAAGTTTATTAAAGAATCACCTGTCTTCAGCCTCTCTCACCTCGAAAGTGAACATCTCATTGGACTCGACGGCGTTTTCATCGATCAACTTGACCGCAGTTTCGTTTCCTGCCACCGGTACCCTGTACTCGAATCTCTTCCCCTCTGCAGGTTTTTTGCCATTAGCTAGAGGGTAGGGGAATGGCAGATACTCTGGCAGCAAGCCTAATTGTCGCAAAAGGCAGCCCTGGTCCCACCAGATGTGTTCATGGTATAGTCTGTCACCACGGACATTCACCACGGAGATCATGGGAAGCCGCACGATTTGGCCCGTTGGTGGGATTCCTGGCGCACTGTGGGAGACGACCGGACCAGTGAGTGGTCCAAACAGTTAGCCTTGAGAAGCATGCATGTATGTAGCTGAGTCAGGGAGTGAGTAATACAGCCAATCGATTTGCTCATTGTGAGTGAAGCAGAAGACAAACTCATCGATTACGCGGTCTATCCCCACGGTACGGCTAACCAGCTCAAGTTTTGTGTCTTTCGGGTTGTTCCAGATGAAATGGTAGCGGTAGAATTTCGAGAGTCGATCACGGCCGACTCCCCCAGTCATCTATTCACCCATCTATCAGCTCAAACGTTCAAGTGGCTCCTCACGCACCACAATAGACGGAAAAAATCGTACCGTAGGAACATGGTTGACATATGGTTCCTGAACCATCGTTCCCATTGTTTTAGCAACGGAGCGATCCCCGAACTCAAAATATGTATGTTCATCCCATATAGCCTCAAGGTCAAAAATCGGACCTCCCAGTTTTGACTTGAAGAAGGTTAGTGAGCGCGTATGCGCGACAGCTGCTGATGAGGCATGGAAATCCTGGTGCTGAGGAATCACAAACTGTGGTGAATTCGCCTCGGGGTACTCGTAGATTTTCGTATTAGCATGCGCAACGAAGGATTCCCCTTCATTCTTCCTGGGTAAATGTACAAGCTGAGATGTTTCAAAATGAATGGGGGACCCGTATGTCACTATGGAATTGATGAGAAGAGCTTCGAGAGAAGAGATCAGAGTTGACATCTCGCTGGGCTGGAAGAGCACCGAATCGTATACTAACTTGCAGAATCAGCCATTTTCGAAATCCCATACGGGGGCCAAGGCGCAGACAGGGATTTCAATACAAATCAATCCAAAGGCATCTTTCACATCGCACTCCTCCAGGGCAACCAGGCCGTCGAGCGCCAGCTTCAGTGCCCTAGCCAGAAACGACCCGTCACGCTCTGGGCACAGCTTGATTTCGGCCACTGCATATCCTTCTTCTGCCCATTTCTGTCGCGGCGCCCGGATCCAATGTGACTTGAGCTTCATCAAGCTGGAGGGATTCGGGAGTAATCACCACCAGCCCCGGGCCATATCCACGGCGGGAGAGTGGCGGCTGCAGGGTAACCTTTGTGCCAAGCTCTCGCACTTCTGCAGAGGGCAGCGGAACGGGATCCTCATCAATGTCCATGGCTCCGTTGTCAATTGGGTTTCCCAGTCGTATTGCGTCAATCGCAGGCGTGCAGTCGATGCACCTGGATGTTCCCCCCCGCCCAGAGCTGGTTCTCGGCGCCGGAAACGAGCGGCCCGCTTCCGCCAGCGTTGCCCGAGCCAAGGATCCCAAAACACTCGGAAGAGTAACCAAACCTCCAGGCAAGCGGTTTCTTTGCTCTATTCGATTACTGACAGTTGGAGAAGAAATAATCTGGGTGTCTGTGATGGAGAGGGCCAGCTTTGTCCTTGGCGGCGACAGGAGCCGGATACTATATGAACCGAATTGATTGGAGGCGAGCAACGGCCTTTCTGCCCATAGGATGAATGCATGACGCTGTCACTGCAGCTGGCTTCAAATATTCGATGGCTCGACTCGGAATGAAGTCTTGGACTGGCCCTTTTTGCGCCCTTCGTACGCCTTACTCGTATTGTCCGGTTCAACGTTTGAAAGGTCTGGGCTGGATTGATATATAAAAGAGGTGTCATCCGACGGCATTGCCATTGAAACAGTAACTATTCATTCTAAACCTGACATCGAGAACAACCTCTCTCTACCAAACAACAACCATGCATCTCACCACGCTCTTTGTTACTGTTGCTACTGCGCTGGCGGTCAGCATTCACGCGATGCCTGCGGATAACGAGGACTCAGCAATCTGTACCAAGCCGTGCTTCCCAGAGCCAACTGAATGCGAGGATGGCTTGGTAGGTTCCTCGTTCAGTTTTTATTCGACTTTTCGGGGATTGTTGCTAACGAAATATCATGAATAGGAACCGAGACTTCTGGTATGTCCTTCTGACCTCAACGCACTTGGCTGCATTCTTGGTATCAAATTCAAAGAAGACTGATGGCACAATATAGGGAGAATGTTGGGTGTGTTGCAAAATCGGCACCGTCTCTGAATAGACAAAATGGCGCAGCTCTGCCGCGGTTCCGGGAAGCGGATTCCCGTCGAAATACATTGAGCAATTAAGTGGAAAATCAAGACTTTGCAGGTATCCGTGAAAGAATTGGTTTGGATTGCCGCGTCAGGTTGCGATAGTTCATGGGTACTCCGTAGAGGATAATGTCAATTGGACATTCTCTTATTGTTGAGATTACAGAGTATATAAGTTAAAGGCTATAAAATAAACCATTGATCTTATGTCCATTGTTACCTACTTGCAAGTGAAGAAGAAGTAGAAACAGGGGCGTCAGCTCAGTGCTTTAGATCATGGATCTGATCCAAGAGTATTGATGTAGCTGTTAACTTCACTAGCTTATCTAAAAGGAGAGTGAAAATAATCATTTTATAAGAGATAAATAGACCATCACATAGCTGAAGAGATTAGACCAGGGTGACCTTTTATGTGTGCTCACAAAGACTTAGCATCATATCAGAGCAAGCATTTCAGTGTAAAGGGAGATCGCAAGACATCTGAATGAATCGCTTACAGCATGCTTACGGAGTATTATCTGAAGTGTGGTGTTAAATTTGAAATTATTAACTCTTTTGCTTATTCATGCTTTATATCACTATCTGTCAACTGAATTCATTCAAGGGACGAATTCCTTTTTATAGTGAAATCAGCAACTAACTATGCATTGCATTTGCAACCACTATTAGTGCAAATGGCATATCCGCACCAGCAGATTTTCACCTGTCCGTCGGTCATCTCAGCCCATTCTTCACAAAGAAGTCGAATATTGGTCTCCTGGTCCTCAGAAAACACACTTGAACACGCAATGGTGAGCCGTGTAAGCTGCGGCGTGCATTTTCTCCAGATAGCCGCCCATATGCCAATCTGCCTCAACACCCAGTCAAGGGAATCGTAGTCCACGAAATCGATGTACAAAGCTTGCAACGAGCTAGGGAGCAAGGAATAGAGGGTCACTTCGTCCTCCGGGCTACGCAAGAAATGTACCCGTATTTCAAGCTGTTTAAGTCCCTTGAAACCAGCAAAGGACCCCACGAACGAGTATTTGTTTAAGCGACGTTGGTAAGATTTAAAGGAGAGACATTCAAGGGTATCTTTGGCTGTCAAGAGTGAGTTATACAGCTTACCCGCACCAAAGCTGTCTTCTGTACCGGGATAACAATGCACGTATACAAACGACTTCAAGTTCTTGCAGCTTGTAAGGAATCCGTGCAAGCCGTTGACACAAACTTGACCTGTAAGACTGATATGCGAGATGGTCGAGTTCTCTTGTCCCCGCCATGGGCTGTCGTCGTCAAAGATTGCGGTGGCGTTTATGCTGCGTAATGAAGGCAACCGGAGGAAGGCAGCAAATTTATTTGAGGTGAAGTATCGAGAGCGGCCGATGTCAAGGATCCTGGCACTAACGAGGCGTGGAAATGTTGGAGATGTCCGGCCAAACGATTTTTCCCCCATTGATGCCCGTTCTATAACCTTCTGACAGTATACTTCGTCCCCTGCAGTTCTTATACATAGCTGCTCCAAGCTGACCAGCGATACTAGTAGTAAGCCAATATAGGCATCCGACTTTCCCTGCCCCAAATCGGATAGCCACTGCGCCTTTTCCTGTTCCGAATTGCTTGCATTATCCACGGCTCGTTCAAGGACTTGACTATCGATCGACACGGGTTTCGGTTTGCTGGGGTCGATAAATTCGTCCCAGGGATTCAAGGAGGTGGGAGTGGAAAGACACACGTCGAGATCGCGAATCCAATGCGCCAGATTCGAATTCAGTAGAATTGCACGAAGTAACCCAGATGCAAGGCGAGGAGACTCTTGCAGGTGAATTGAGCGATACGCTTGGGGAGTGATTATATCGTATAGTCGACGAGAGCCCTGTGACAGATTTATAAGATCCTTCCGAGCTTTGACGTTGCTGGTGACTTGCATAAGCAGCTCAGCCGGCAAGGTGTCCAACGTTGCTCCCATTTCCCTTCTTTGGACCGGGAGGTTTGCTAGTGACATTTAGGCTTGAAATCGCGGTATCTTTATTCTCCCAAAGATAAAATTGAGAAGTTATATTAGTGGGAACAGTATAATCTAAAGGATAATCCGAAAGAATGTAGTGGTAAAAGCAAAGAACCCAGGTGGTGCTTTGAAGCTGATAACTTAAGCCCTGAGCAATAGAAGGATGGAAATATATAATGGAATCCAGTTTTCTTTGCGGCCTAACAGAATTTCGCCCTCTGAGAGAATGGAAGTTTCCAGACATGTTATGAGACAATGCCCTTTGTAACTGATAGTGACAGCCGGCCAAAGACCAAGGCATATAGAGCTAGATGAGCAGATTGGACGGTCTACCATTTCTGTAGGGAAATGGTCCAAACAAAATACACGCATGCCTTGAGTTATGCGTTATGAAAACCATAAACTAGGAAGAAGGTTTCAACTGAGGAGCTATCAGTCAGTGCATGGGCTACAAATTCTGAGTATTAACTGGAATTGCTCCATGTCGGCGCCCTCCTTGTATTGAGTGAGAATGGGAACCAAAGCACAGACAAAAACATCAACTTGTGGACGCATCTGCGGCTATTACCCCTGGAGGGCCAACTTGAGAGCAGGAATATCCCAGTTCAATTCACGAAAAGACAAAGACTTTGCCTCTTGTGCGTTGCTTCTAAAATGGATCACGATAGAAAGGCCCAGTTGTTGGAATGGCATTGATATACACAGATGCAGCTGTGTCTGTGAGAAGGGTGCACTGATAAAAACACCAATAAATGCAGGGTATCAAGGAACTGCAAGCTGTTGCAGCATTTTATAGTTGAATGAAGCCGAATGTTAGAGCTCGAGGGTTGAGCAGTTAGATTGTAGGCACTATTGGAACAGCATTGGGCTGTTGGAAATGACTGCCCGACTGGTCAGTTATTCAATCCTTTTTAAGGAAATAGATATTTCCCAGAGAAGAGAGGCTTGCATGCAATGAACAGAAGAGAAAAGAAGAGAAAGAAAAAGAAAAAGGGGCTGGAGGTTGGATTGTGGGACTGAAATAAAGTCTCAAGGCCGAAACACGACTGCCTCAACACCACTCCCCAGATAACCACCCAGAGAGGGCTCGAGTAATGCTCGACGCATTGACGAGCCCAATTACCAATGGCTCGAGGGGGTAACGAAACTGACGAGTACAGCGCCATATCGGCAATTCAGCAAACTAGCCACCTGCTACAACGAGCCTAGCATCTCAGTCGGGTTGGCACAGATGAGGGGAACAGCCATGGATTGGACGGCAAACAGACAAAGTACCGCCGACCGACGCCTGGTCTCTCCCTCCATCAGCTGCGGGGCTGTGACTTGGAATTGAAGTCTCAAGAAACAGACGGCCATGGAGACAGGCTATAAAAAGGCCGGTTGGCTTCCCGGCTGAACCCAACTGCATACATCTTCCGGTTCTCGACCATAGCTTACCATCGTCGCGATTCTTAACGGCTCCGACACGTATCTGATCAGTTGCTCGTGCAGCAGTCTAGAAAGCAAATCATTGTCACCATGGGTCGAGAGGCAATTCGAACGGCAATGAGCGTTGACCGCAACAAGCCTGCATCGGAACATCAGGGTGTTCATGTATGCCCCATCTATAGTTTGAAGCAGTGATTTCATAGCTTGCTAATATTTACATAATCATCTTGATCTAGAACCGTTGGCATCCAGATAGTATGCTCTTCCGTCCCACCGTTATCTAAATACAAACCCCTAACGAACGAGCCGTAGTTCCCGCAGTTGCAACCATCAAGAACGGAGAGACGGTGAAGATTGAGTGTCTAGACTGGACCGGAGGACAGATCAAGAACGATGACTCCGCAGACGACATACGCGACGTCGATCTGACCGGCGTTCACTACCTAACCGGCCCATTCAACATTGAGACTGCAGAGCCTGGTGATGTCCTCGTCGTTGAGATCGCAGACGTCCAGCCGTTCGAGGACCAACCATGGGGATTCACCGGTGTATTCGCCAAGGACAATGGAGGCGGGTTCCTGTCGGACTTTTATCCTCAAGCGTGAGAATCCCCGCTTCAATAGAACTCGTCGTGAGTAGCTGACATGACCTGATCAGTGCCAAAGCCATATGGGACTTTGAGGGTATTTTCTGCTCCTCGAGACACATCCCCGGCGTTCGGTTTGCGGGGTTGATCCACCCTGGGATTCTCGGCTGTGCGCCGTCCGCAGAAATCCTCGCCCAATGGAACAAACGGGAAGCAGAGCTGGTTCAGGCGCACGGTACAGACGCCGTGGCGAAACTCCCTGAGCCACGAAATGCATATGCCGGTGCTGCAACTGGAGATCTCTTAGCTAAAATCAGAAAAGAAGGAGCGAGAACTATCCCGGTATGAAGCTAGTTTGGTCCCATTTGGAAATCAACTACTTCTGGAACTGATAGTTTTCACAAATAGGGCCGCCCTGAGCACGGTGGGAATTGTGACATCAAGAACCTCAGCCGCGGCTCCAAGGTTTATCTCCCCGTCCACGTCTCGGGCGCCAAATTCTCGGTCGGGGACCTCCACTTCTCCCAGGGCGATGGCGAGATTTCCTTTTGCGGTGCTATCGAAATGGCCGGGGTGATCACAATAAAATTCAACGTGATCAAGAACGGCATGGCGCAGATGGACATGAAGTCACCGCTTTTCATCCCGGGTCCTGTAGAGCCCCAATTCGGCCCCGGGCGTTATCTCACGTTTGAAGGTTTCTCCGTAGATCATAACGGCAAGCAACATTTCCTCGATGCAACAGTGGCATATCGGGAGACATGTCGGCGGTGCATCGAGTATCTGCGGCGATATGGGTATAGCGATTACCAGGTCTATCTCCTGTTAAGCTGCGCGCCGGTTCAAGGGCATATTGCCGGGCTGGTAGATATCCCGAATGCCTGTACAACGTTGGGCTTACCCATGGATATATTTGACTTTGACATCAGGCCCGAGGTTCCCGCGCAAAGAAGAGACATGGGCAGCTGTGCGTTTACAAGTGATCATAGAGCGTGAGGCATGGAGCGGGAAATTTGCAATCTTTGTTGTTGCTATGATCTATGGAAGCAGTAGTATTGAATCGCTGAAATTTACATTGCTGTTCCGAGAAATTTTGGGTAAAAAGCCTTGCTCGTGCCATTTGCTACGAGAAGCAATCGGCTTGGCAACAACCACTAGATATCGTGCAATCCCTAAGCCCAACGTAAAAACGCCTACTCCGTTCTCCGCAATGAATAGTTGAGCGATTAAAGGGCCGATATCCTTTGCTCGAGTGTGAAAAGCTCGTAATGTGAACTTTAGCTGATGGGGGGTCATCTCCATGAAAAAAGGGATTCCAGGAAAGCCATTGCATTTAAGAGAAGAATTTCTTCACGGCGGCTCTCTGCTTGCGGTCTTCGTCGGCAATATGTTTCTTGACACGAGAAATTTCATTTAGGATAGCAGCGTCGTTGGGGGCAAGCTTCAATGCCTCTTCGAGATCCTTGAGCGCTTCTTCCTCCTCTTTCAACCCACAGCTGGCAATCGCACGTCGGTAGTATGCTTTCGCCTTGTCAGCATCTTTAGCACTAGCATCCTTCGCGGTGTTAATCGCATAACCGGCCCAGGCGCGACCGTCAGTGAAACGCTTGAGCTTGTTGGCAAGAAGCGCGGAGTTGGAATTCAAGGTGAAACGCAACGCAGCCATCTGGGGAGGTAGTTCTTTCGGATCAGAGTCGGATGGCTCCACCGCTTCGTTCAGGTAGCGGAGGCCCTTTTGATATTTCTCCAAGCCGACCTCAACATCACCGCTTTTGAAAGCCTTGTTTCCAAACTCCTTGAGATCGACGGCAATTTTATAGGACTGGGCCAAAGAAAGCTCCTCGTTGACGTCTTCTGGGTAGTCCTCATACGTATCGCCAGTGGTATCAACGAAGCGCTGTGTAGCGTTCTTGTATTCGTCTCCAGTGAGCTCGCCGCAATCTGTAACCTTGACGTCCACCAGAGGTTTATCGTTCGGATTTGTGCGTTGCGATTCGATTTTGCGAACGATGCTGCGGCCATTGATGACCTCCCCAAACACAACGTGTTTTCCGTCAAGGTGCGGAGTTGGAACAGTGGTCACGAAGAATTGACTTCCATTAGTGCCAGGGCCGGAGTTGGCCATAGAGAGCAAGAACGGCCGGTCATGCTTAAGCTCGAAGTTCTCGTCATCAAACTTCTCGCCGTAGATGGACTCGCCGCCAGTACCGTTGAACTCGGTGAAATCACCACCCTGAATCATGAATTGCTTGATAATTCGGTGGAAAATGGACCCTAAGCAATATCATTGTGAACAGCTACTTCTTGAATTGCGAAAATTGCGCTAGAAAGGTGGTCTTACCTTTGTAACTCAATAGTTTGCCTTGCTTTCCAATGCCCTTTTCTCCAGTGCAAAGTGCACGGAAATTCTCCGCTGTCTTTGGAACAACTGCGCCATAATCTCAGTATATTACCCCAAAGCCCGTAGTCCAGTATCGATCTGGCAAGATCTACATACCATCGTTGAACTGTCAACGAACGAGTCAGCTTTTGACCACGATGTAGACGAGAGTCAACATGACTTACCAATTCGAACGCAATCCGGCCTTCTGGACGGTTTCCAATTGAGATGTCGAAATAAACCCTTGAGCGACCTGAGCATAGCTGTCAACATCTACAATATCCCGAATCTCGAGGATATTTAAGAAGCATTACCTGTAGAATCAGCCATTATGCACAAGTTCGCGCGGTAACAATGCGAGAACTATAAGGACAAGGTTGGAATCCTCAAGAGGGGGTTGAAGGTTTGTGAAACAACTGACAAGTAAAGAAAGAATGTTATGAGCTCTTTAAAGCTAGATGTGTTTTGGCAGAGAATGGAACTGAAGCGCCGGCAATGGAGAGTGAGGTTCAGGAACATTCCATCAGCGGCTGGACTGTCCCGCATCCAGCGCTGCAAACACGCCAAACAGCCCCTCCAGCCGTCCTGCTGAGCCCTAAGCCCTAATATCCGCATCTGTCGAGTTACGGCTACTTCCAACAGGCTACAAGGCATGAAGGAGATGGAAGACACCCTTGATCTACAATAATGAATTCTATGTATGTCGCTGCGAGTGTATATATCTAGGTATCTATGTGCACATCAGGGTTCCATTGTGGTGGCAGTTCTTCAAGTCTATTTGTTTATTCTGTCTTCTTCGAAGTATTGGTATCAAGTTCCAATGTCACCTGGTTCGAATCAGTAGCAGGCCCTAGAGGAGTTGAAAGAGTGCAAATTTGATGGATAATAGATCACGTACCGGGCCATCGTTTACAAGGCCAACTTCCATCATCGCCTGGAACACTCCATTCTTGACTCTATCAGGATCATACGATTCTCCGACCTTCGAGTAGAAATGTTCATAGAGCTCTTTAGCCTTTACAGCGTCTGCGGCTCCGTGAAAATCGGGTTTATTGCCCTTCTTCACCTTGGCAAATAATGTGAATTGCGACACTATAAAAATCAGTTAAATCGGCTCACGCCGGGGTAGCTGTTGAAAACGAACCGCAAAGGACCTCCCCTTGGATGTCCTGCACGCTTTTCTTCCACTGTATGAATGGTCAGACTGCGAATTGGAGAGAGTTTAAGTATTCCATGGGCCGCACATTTGCTCCGGAATCATCAGGCCACATCTTGAGCTTTAGGACTTTGGCCGCAAGAGCTTCCGCATCCTTCTCCGTATCATGTGGCCCGACTGCAGCTAGTACGAGCACGCCGCGGCCGATGGAGGAGATCAGTTTCTTATCAACACTGACTGAAGCGGAGGAAACCCGCTGTAAAATAGCTGCATATTCTGTCAGTTCATAGGCTTTGAAAGTATCACAGAGACCCGAACCTTTCATGTTGATTGGATATTAGGGCCCAACCCTTTGTAACAACCACAAGGCCAAAAGGGGCGGCCCGTGATAAGTAGTGGAGGCAAAGTCCTGCACCCCTGAACACATAGTTAATGATATGAGTCCTGGCCAGAGATAGTTCACAGCCTGTCAGCTGAGGTGCTGTACCTGGTTAATACACTGCGTGCCCAATCCCACCCAGCATCTCGCTCCTGGTTCCTCACATCCTGCAACCATCACGGTTTCACTTCGCGCTTTTCGTCGCATTTTTGATTTTCCGAGAGATTCCATTTTGGGTTTAGAACACTTTTCGACGGGCTTGGCACCTGGCTGCTTGGCCGCATCAGGATAGCAACACCTCCAGCAGAGTCTCTTGACGCTGATGCAGTTTCTTCATTGCAAACACCCAATTTGAGCCGAAAACTGAAGGTTAAGATTACCGGCAGTGGCCATTCTCACACCCAGCTCACCGGCCGCCCTCTACTGGTTTGGCCCTCTCTCCATTACCTGCGACCTCTTCTCCGTCTCGGCTGGACTGCTAACTCTCTCTCGCGCTACTTAATCCGCTCTGGTATGAAGAGCAGCCATGACGTCTCGAAAAACACAGCAAGAAATCGACCGGACCTTCAAAAAGGTTGGGGAAGGCATTCAATCCTTCGAAGGCATATACGAGAAAATCAAGACCACGAGCAACATAGCCCAAAGAGACAAGTTCGAAGATAACCTAAAGCGAGAGATCAAGAAGCTACAGCGCTTTCGTGACCAGATCAAAACATGGGCTGCTGGAAACGAAGTGAAGGACAAGGGTCCGCTGCTTGAACAGCGGAGGGCTATTGAAACAGTGCGGGACCCTTTCTTCGACGAAGCTATCTATATGACCTGCCGCGACGCTAACTGGATACTGTACAGTGTATGGAACAATTCAAAGCCGTCGAGAAAGAAATGAAAACCAAAGCCTACTCGAAAGAAGGTCTATCAGCCGCGGCGAGATTAGATCCCAAGGAGAAAGAGCGAGTAGAAACTTGTGAGTTTCTCTCAGCGATGGTGGATATCCTCCAGCAGAAGATCGAGGCTATGGAAGCGGAGGAGGAGATGATACAAGCGTCAATGAAGAAAGGCAAAAAGGACGTGACAAAGACGACAAGATTATCAGATATTTCCAGAATATCGGAACGACATAAGTGGCATGTCGCGAAACTTGAGCTACTACTTCGATCCTTACAGAACGGAAATGTGGAGACAAGTCAAGTACTTGATGTCAAGGAAGCAATCAAATACTATGCTGAAGACGGCCACAACTCGGACTTTTGTGGCGAAGACGAGACGATATACGACGACATCGAGCTTGGAGACGATGAGGCACAGTTCGGCATGGGTCTAGATAACGATCGCGTGTCTTCGCAAGATACTCAATCGATACAGGAAGATGAACCTCCAGAAGCCCGAAGAAGCAAGCAAGATCCGGGCCCTCCGAGACGGTCATCAACGCAGATGAAATCACCCTTATCAGCTCTCGCGACCCTTAACCTAAACGGACAATCGTCTACACCCGCCCCTACGATGAAACCCGCTCCCCCACCTACAAGATTGCCTGGAGAGACATTAAAATATGCCTCAGCTGCGGCGGCTGCTGCTGCGAGCGATAAAAACGGAGTTGGAATAGCGCCTCTGCCGCCTCCGCCCGGTGCAAGTCCCGCAGTCTCCAACGCTCAACCGGTTTCTAAGCCCCCGTCCACCGCATCACCCCAAGTAGCACCCGTGCAGCCAGTTCAAAGACTGATATCCAATGCTGCTAATACCGATGATTTGAGCAGCCAGTCCAAGTCGCCGACTTTGAGTAGTGTGGCGGCGAGTCGACCGGGCACTGTTCCGCCTACGCCAGCGATTGCCAAGGCTGAAACTGCATCGCAGAAGCAGCCGCAGCCGCAGCCACCTGCGCAGCAGCAACAACCGCAAGTACAACGGCCGCAACAGCAACAGCCCAAAGACCAACCTATCACCAATGGCGAAACCAAAGAAGAGCCGAGCTCAGAAGAATCAGTTTATCACCTTCCACCTGGACTGCAGGACTTGATACATTCTTTTGAAGTTACAAAGTCCAGAGCAGCCGCACCACAGTCAGGTTCCACTCAACGATTGCTCGTAACATCGCATAATACTTGCCCGGAGCCCACCGATGCCGAGAAGCCTCGCCACTACAAGCCCCAAACCCCCCTACAACACCCCTCTCTATTATCCCCAAGATGTGCTGCCTATCTTCGACGATCCACGGCTCTATGAGAACGGAAAGAATTGAAACAGACACCCTCTTTTACCTTTTCTATTATCGCCAGGCCACGTACCAGCAGTTCCTGGCCGCCAAGGCTCTCAAGAACCAAAGCTGGCGTTTCCACAAGCAGTACCAAACCTGGTTCCAGAGACATGAGGAGCCAAAGACGATTACAGAGGAGTTTGAGCAAGGAACATATCGATTCTTCGATTATGAGAGCACATGGTTTGTTTCACCTCGCTTTCCGTCAATTTGCTCCGTGTGACTGATTTCAAGCAATAGGATGAATCGAAGAAAAGCCGATTTCAAGTTTGTCTACAAATTCCTTGAAGACGACCTTTGAATGGCCTTTGGGGCGTACACTTGGTGCCGTTTGTGTTGGTCCATCTCGCGGCAAACACTATTTTTCTGATTTACTGTGTTTTAACAACGGGGGGGGGCAACGGAAACGGTCATCTTTCAACTTCTTTGCTCGGTTCAGATTTTGTAAACCTTTGGCGCAAAAGGGCGGGAAACGGGGACGTCCTCTGCGTTATTTTTGAACAGCCCTGGCGGGAGTTGTGGTGGTCTTGTTCTGCCCGCTCTACTTCGTTACTCGGAGGTCGGACGCGTATCCCTTGTCTTTTTTTTTTTTTCCTTTTTGACTCGTAGTTATCCGGGGGCTTCTGGGTCTTGCTTTATGCGGTGTTAGTTTTTTTATCTGCGCACTGCATAGGTTCCCGGATGGGTTTTCACTTGGCCCTTGTCGTGATGACGATGTGATTTAGCTAAACTACATTTTTGCCTGCTCTTGCATATGGGCTTTTAATGGAATGTACAGAGCCGAGACGATCCCCCCATTAGAGCCACAGATTGCTGGGAGTGGTGTTCCTTTCCTGGTTCCATGTGTCCGACAGTATATACCACCACATGTTCACAAAGAATGCGAGTCAATAATAGCTCCTAAGTTCTGCCCGTAGGGTGAATCTTCGCGGCCCGTCTCATTCGGTCCGGAGAATGAGTTTCAGAGAGGACAATCGTTCGCCCGCGTTGGTTGGTGTGGTTGGACAGTGTTTTCTGGGATTTCTGTTCCTGCATTAAACGTGTTCGATCTGTATCCGGGGTGTTTATAGGCTCTTACGAATTGGGCAGTAACCCTCAAATGTACTACAGGCCCAGCAGCCACATAACCAGTGATCTCTCTAGCAAACAACCAGACTTTAATTGGGCAACACCCGCATAAAGGAACAAGCCTGGTAAAACGGAGCTGCGAGGGTCAATACTTGAATGCAACCTGCCGGGTCGTTCTATCATTTGCTAGCTACGCCATGCAATACCCATCTTTCTAGCTGTCGGAGCAGCCAGTCACAGCCTGGTCCTTGGTTCCCTTTGCGGCCTCTGCATCCTTGTTTCCATACTTAGCCCATGCTTCTTCAATCCAGTTGTTGTCGCTGCTCGTCCGCCAGGAGGCGGGAGTTAGCGCCAACCTGCGGTAACTGGTCTTTAGCCTCAGGTCTGCACCGTTTTCAAGTAGGAGTGCCGCGAGATCCTTGCGCAATCCCGCTGCGTTTGCGACGATGTGGAGTGCGGTATAGCCAGATTTGTCCTGCTTGTTAACGTTGGCTCCGTGTTCAATCAGTAATTCAAGGCATTTGAGGTCGTCGACGGCAGCTGCGGTGTGTAAAGGAGTGCTACCGGTAGATTTTTCAGCTTGAACGTCTGCTCCATGTTTCAGCAAGAGTTTAGTCAGCTGCAACTTTTCTTTAAAATCCCTTTGGCTGAGCATGTTATGTAGCGGAGTGGTCCCGTCATGCTGTTTCGCGTCAACCTTGGCTCCGTTATCAATCAAAAAGAGAATGGCTGAAGAATCCTTCGCCAGGGTTGCGCGGTGGAATGGGGTACACCCCAAACTATCGGTCCAGTTGATATTGGCCCCATGGTTCAGCAGGAATTTCAAAATCGGTGTGCTGCCTTCGCGGTTTGCCGCCAGCATGAAAGGTGTCGTGTCGTAATTGAGAGGCTCAACAACTGCTCCTCGTTCAACGAGTGCGCGAGTTGCCTCTTCGTTCAACTTATTCGCTGCGATATGCAGCGGTGTCCGAGATCCACCTGGCATATTAATGTCCAAGCCCATGTCGACTAGGAAGTGGATGGTCTTTGCACTGCATGCTCCGGCAGCATAATAGAGTAACGTATTCCCGCTGTCACATACTGCATTTATATTTGCACCGCTATCAATCAACAGCCGAATGATTTCATCATCTCCCCACGACGCGGCTATGAGGAGTGCAGTTCGACCAAGGTATTGTTCTTTGTATTCAAGATCAACGCCGCTATCAATCAGGAGTTGTATCATCGAAAGATGTTTCTGCCGTAGATCTTGTGGCAGCCTCTCGTCGAGATCGCGGAAGTATGGTGGTCTGTCTACCGCCAAGAGGATGGGGTGGGTTGTGTTGGAATTCCTACCCAAGCTTTTGACAGGCGCATTAATATCAGCTCCAGCATCTAAAGCCTTTTCTATAGTTCCCTTCTCGAGATGTTTGATACCCCAGAAGAGGGCAGTGGATTGATTGTGGTGCACGTTGTGGGCGTATAGACGCGACGTAAGAATATCATTGAAGTAACGGTTGGTGCGCGCAAGGCTGTTGATATCACATTCGCGAGTTAGATTTTCGGCAACAGAGAGGACGAGCTCGGCGGGCATAGATGCCAGGCCCACTGGGGCTCCCAAACGTAGCGAGGCCATGAGAGGGTGTGGATTATGGAGACACCATGTAGCAAGGGTATAAAGTCAAGGCATTGGAAGAGCAAATAGTATAGCAAAGCAGTCTAAAGGAGCAGTCGCTGCGTGGCGCGTGCTTTGTCACAACTCTCGCGTCTCAGTCCTGCATTGTAAACAATCAGGCAGCAATCCAATCAAGCCAGAAGCCAGCCAGATTCCACCTCTCAAATTGGCTAAATATTGTCCTTGTCTTTTCTGCTTTGGCACGCCTGACCTGCTCAGGGGGTGCCAGGTCTCTGCTCGACCGTGGTGACTCTGTCTCCTTGCTGAAAGAGTAGAAAGCCCAAGGCAACAGTTTTGCCTCACTTCGCAAGTGTCGCCAGGCATCAGGAAGAAGGCAGCCACACCGGCGCCAACAAGCAAGAAGGCTCAAAGCAGTTCGTCTGCGATGCTGCGTTTGCAGTGTTTGCAGCTAGCCTGGATGAGTCAGCAACTAATTGCATACTAGCCGTACTGGGATAAGCGCATAGTTCATTACATAAGCTGCCTGGTTGGGCCTAGCGCGGGAGATGCGCCAGTGGTGTTGAGCCACATCGCACAACGTCAAAGCATCAACATCCCAAGACAACCCAAGCCGAGCCGGCGACGACGACGACGACGAGCACGACGATGGGGGGGACAAAGCCAGCCAGTCTGGCTCATCTGCCCAGTCCTCTCGCTCGGCTCGGGCCTGACAGCTCAGCATTACTTCTCGAACCGTCTTGAAACAGGCCCCTGGGATCTCCACGACAGCTCGCCTGCAGCATGGTTGAAACCCTTCGATCGACTTCAGCCTTTCTCTCGGAGCTAGTTCGAGTGAGCACACCCTGGCTGCGTGCCATCTCTTTTTATCTCCGACTGGCTATAACGCCAACCATGATTTGCTCAAGTCAACCGCAGCGTGTTTTCACGACAGTGCGTCCACAACAGACACCGCAACCACTTTGCTTCTCTGTTGCTGGCAGCGTCTGCCGGTTTCAACCAGCTTCGCACCCGACTTCTGACGCCAATACGGTGTACCTGACTCCATCATTATGCACTTCCCCCGGCCTCTCTTTTAAAATAACTCGCACGGGCATTCGCCGGTCAGCTCCGATGCAGACCCTTCCCCAGACCAGATCTCCCGGCTACGGCGTGCGATGAAATGAGGCGAAACCTGCCCACCGGCAAGGCTTTACCTCTCTCTGTTGCCTAATCGTTGTCCATTCGATTAGTTATACCTCTGCCCATCAAAAGCGTCCGGCTCTTTCATCCTACTTGTTTTTCGAAGCCTCGCCAAATGCGCGGCCCATCCCCCTCTCCCCTCGTCACCATGTTGTTTCTGATGTCTTTTGTTTCCAACTGCTTCCTTCTGCCCGCTCTACCATTGGATGTCTGACCATCGCACAAATTCAAGGCGGGGCTGTGTACCCGGACCTTTTATCTCCACGTGCGAATTGTTACTCTGTGCAGAAAGCCTTCATTCGCAGATTCGCTCTCTCGTGCTCTGCTTGTGTAATCATCCCAACCCTTTTAGAGTTAATACCCTCTTTTGGTTGTTCGTGGGATGACGGACTTTGTCTCTTGCTTCACTTTCTCTTCGCTGTCTTTAGTGCTCTTTCGACCATACCATATCCCTACGTCTCCTCCATGGACCTGCAGGGCCGAAATAATAGTCACGTGGAAGGCTCTTCCGAAGCCTGGAGCCCTGCTCTTCGACCTCCTCTGGGTCGCCATCCATGGATCTCTATCTTGACCATGTTGTCTCTGCCCAGACACACAGACGTGGAGTAACAGATCTATGTTACTCAGACATATATAGCTCTCTCGGTTTCCCGTCTCGTTTCTTTGTTTTCAGCTTTCCCAGTTTTTCAACTGGTATATAGCCTGATTATCTACTTCCTCGAATCCTTCCTTCACGTCTTACCCATTAAGAAATACGACAAATTTGCTTCAAGAGACACATGTCCTACTCCTATAAGCAACATCATTACCCTCAAAACAAACCACGATCGCTCTTGTCGCCTGCCTCTCAAGACGTACCGGCTTCGACGATGGCCTATCAAGATTATATCTCCCCAGCAATGTCACAGTATCCCCGATCGTCGATATCATCTTACGATCGGTCACCAGCACCTGCCATGAGCTACTCCGTATCATCGGATAGCAACTGCTCGAGACAGACTACATCAAGCACATCATCCGCGTACTACCACGCAGATAGCAATGCTTCGTACACACATTCACAAATGAGCTATCAAAATCACGGCGCACGCTCGAGCCAAGAAGCCGATCCTAGCTGTCCGCAGGTCAAACGATCTTCATCTCGATCATCAAGACAAGATTCACAGCCGAGGTAAGTTCCCTTGTTGAACTGGTGAGAAATAAATATTAATATGTGCCCCAGATCAAGCCCACGGTACATATGCGTCCATCCAGGCTGCGAATCCAGCTTCAGTCGCCCGGCCGATTTGAGTCGTCATCAAACTTCAGTCCATTTCCGCGACGGTGTCATGTTGGACTGCCCTAAGCCTCGATGTACCCGAAAAGGCGATCAGGGTTTCTCAAGGCAGGACCATCTGATTGAACATCTACGCCAATTTCATTGTATGAAACTCGCGAAACGCTCTTCCAAATCACAACGTCGCGAATAGTTCCATTGGAACCGGAACGTATCTTTTCCTCTTCCTATTGGATTTCCTTCCATGCTTATCAGTTAGCATCCTTGACTTGCTCGGCTGGCCCTCGAGCATTCCGTCTGGCGCAGCATCGCCGATATAGCAGACAATTTTTTAATCTTCTTCTTTTTTTATTCGCTTAATATTTGTTGCAAATATATTCATTCCTGTATTTCTACCAGCGAGCACTCTTTGCATAGCGTAATGTTTTATGAGCTTTTCCTTTGCGTGTTTCTTTCTTTATATATGATAGATCGCTGTGTTCTGTTCCCAGTATTCTACTTTTCTCTTTTCCCCATATTTTGTACTCTGAGCATGTAATAAGATTAGCAAGGATCGGCGTTTTATCATGTTCGTGATTGTGTTTTCTTTCTGTCCATCCACTTATTAATAAATGGATGGACGTGCGTTCAATTTCTTTTATACATTCCGCTTGAAAAGTTTCTTTTGGACTCGTTCAACTCTCTTGACTGTTTGCTGAATCGATCTACTCCAAGGCATAATGAACCTCTCGGCCCGAATGATGCATCCCCATTGGCCTTGGTGGCAACAAGACAATACATGGAGCCTACAGAGTGCAGGACAATTGCTCTCAAAACAACCTAGGAGGCCATCTCTGACCAAAAATTTCGGTTTTCAATCGCATCGCGTTGCTGTCGTCTAGCAAATATCGTGCACTTCCAATTTCGTACGGCATTTCCTTGGTCTCGATTGATAATACAGAGCTTACTGCACGATGAAGAAGCTTCCAGCATACGCTATGAACTCTTCTGTCCTTTCGGACCCGCACGAACTTTTTACCCAATACTTCTACATGTATACCGTCGATTTATTGGGGCCGCCTCTGCAAAACCTACCTTTTCGCCAGAGACCTTTCCTCATGCTTTGAGAGAACTGCTTGTGAAGACCATTTTTCACATTGACTAACATGCTTACAAGTTATATATTTGCATATATTTCCCAACCTAGTCGCTCGCCACCCTGATGATCAATCAAAAACTCCCACCGGACCAAGGGTAAAAATAGTACAGAAAAAGGGGAAGAAGATAAAAGAAAAGAGAAAAGAAAAGGGGCGGTAATAACGTCTTAAAAATCAAGCTAGCGTCCATGTCATAAGTGTTCGCGCCTTCAGTTTTCCTTGATGGGATATTGCCATCGTTTTTTCATGTTTTCCTTTAGTACACTCGTCGACCAAGAGGGTTGAAGCTGTTGGTTGGAACCGCGGTAGCGGCAGTAATATTCTCAGTTTGAATCAGCTGGTCACCCTCCAAGTCCTGAAGCCTATCCCGGTCGTCATCCCGATCCTGATCCTGATCCCGATCCTGATCCTGATCCCGGTCTTGATCCCGGTCTTGATCTCGGTCCTGATCTTGATCCCGGTCCTGATCATCGTCCCTGTCCTGATCTTGTTGCCCATCCCTAATCGAGGTCTCAGTAGCAACGACATTTTCGGTAGTTGTTGTCTCTCCGAGTTGTTGAGTCTCAGTCACGCTGAGGGTTGCTGCTTCTGTCTGTTGAACATCGTTAAGAGTTTGGGTAACTACTTGCGTAACGTTACCGTTGACGATGGTGGACACGATTTCGGTTTGTCCTCCAGCCTCGCCGACCGGGGGCTGTCCAGCTCCTGGCTGGCCAATAAGCTCAATACCATTTACAAGGCTTGCGCAATTTTGCGTGGTAAGGCCGATATTGTGCATTCCCGACAAGAGAATGTTTTGTTTAGCTGGAATAGTTTGCTGCAGGAATCGAGAATTGAACCGGGTAACACCTTTAAGTAAGTTGAAGGAATCGACGTTGATAAAGAGCGGCTGCGTCGCGATGAGGAAGACCACGCCTTCCGTGCAAGGAGGAGTAGTCAGGCTTCCGGTGTATCTGAACATTGGCACAGAGGAAATAGTGCGAGAGAGCTGACTGAAGTCGAAGCCACGAAGTCCGACTTGTTGACCAGGCCTGCCGATGCGTGAAGATTGGAAAATGACACGTTCGATGTCGGAGAACCCCCGGCGACCAGTCACCTGGAACAGAAGGACAACAACAGCAATCTGCGATGGATTGCCTGGGAGAACTTAGTACTGCTTTTCATCGTTGAGGGAACGAAAGCAAAACATACCGATCTGCGAATGAACCAGATGCAGTTCCAAGGGGAAATGCTGCCCAAGGATCCGATGTTCACTTGGCGTGTGAAAGTGGAATTGCTCCAATTGAAATTCACCTACTCCGCCAACCAGGGTGGTCCCCTTCAACACGACCTCTGCGGTTGTTCCGAGATTCTGGAAGAGGACATCTTGTCTTGGAATGTTCGAACGGAGAAAACCAGCGGGCTCAATGGGGATAGACCGGTCTAGGTTGATGGGAGATTGTTGCAATCCAGTTGCACAAAGAATGTTGTCTCGGGAGATAGACTGCCAATTGGCGGGACCCCGCGTGGGGCCATAGTCGAAGTTGGGGAGCTCACCAATG
>NW_003052497.1:128012-161646 GCF_000003515.1 Uncinocarpus reesii 1704 | reverse complement strand
GCTCCACCAATGCCCGCCCCACGGCGCGGTGGATGGAAGGTATGTGCCCATGCGCACACGAGGCCAAGGGCCAGAGGGGACATTGAAGAGAAGAAGAAGGGGGAGAAGGAGGGCCATGGTAGAAATCTTCAAGCGTCAAATAAAAAGTCTCTTCCCTGAGAGAGCGAGCAAGGGAAAGACGAAATGAATGAAGGGAAAGGAAAGAAAAAAAGAAGGAAAAGAAGTAGTAATTATAATAAGAACAAAAGAGCGGCGAAGACCAGTTCGATATTTGTTACCCGCACAACACTGACCACCTGCGAACTGACGGTGCCAGAGAGCAGGGTGGAGCCAACGAGGGTCTATATATGTCTGTTCTCCATCGAGGATGCGACTCTAACCCAGATATGACAAGCATACAGAGTTCAGGCCAAAGAGGGCAATCAGGCCAGGGCCTGGCAGGAAGGATGTGTCAAGTGTGCATCAACGCTGATTCAACCAGCATAAATCCGGCAGGCCTAACGTGTGTCCTCCCCATCTCTGGGTAGCCGCATTGGAGATAGTAGCACCTGGGCAACTCGAAAGAGGAATGGCTTTGCTCTGGAACTTCTTTCGTCCATAGAATCCGGACCCGAAAAGGGCAGTCTGCCTCTTGTTTTGAGATCCGTTTTGGAAAACGCCAACTTGCTCGACCCGTGTCTGAATAGTGTCGGTTTAATACACCAGTACTCGACCCCCGACGCAGGTTTATGCCGGGAGGCGGTCTCCAGCATCTGACAGGTTTGCGGTGACGTTGCATCCGGCCGAGCTTCACACAGGAAAACGTTGAAATAGCGCCAAGCAGGAGAACAGCGCCATGGATGGAGGAAGGCGACTGGATTCGCAGCACTCTTCCGGTTGGAAACTCGGGGCCAGGGGTTCAGGAGTCATGAAGCATTCCGTGTTGAATTTCCTCGGAAGCGGCTTGGCAGGCGGCGCCGAGCCCTCCGCCGAGAGTCTTGACTGCCAGGAACGCGGAGCTTTTTACAACTTCCAAGTGCTTGGGAGCCGGAATGGTGAGATCTAGGCATGTGGCGGGCTTTTTTGATGGGCAAAATCACTTCTTTTCTCGAGCGGAAAAGAATCTCCAACACTGCACACAATTAAACTCTTCCGCACGCTTCCATCCTCCCCTGCCCCCATCCTCAAGATTATCTCTCGACCCTTGCCGCCATCACTGACCCCATGTCCGCGAAATCCCGAAAGATCTCTCCACCGGCTCTGCCCTTCTCATCAAACACAACCCCTTCGCCTTTCAACAGCGCCGTTTTTTCGACAGAATACTCACCCCCGTTCCCCCATTTCCCCTTATAACCGCCAATGGTGCGGTCCGTCGCAAGGACGCGGTGACACGGGACCTCAGGTGCAAAAGGATTCGTCTTCATTGCATTGCCGATGGCGCGGGCTGATGACGACAGGTGTGCGGATAAAGTGGAGTACGTCGTCCAACGGCCTGCGGGAACGGATAAGAGGGTGCGGTAGACCAGTCGGCGGTATGGGGTTAAAGACGGATGGCTGGAGATACGACGGAGAGAGCGAGCAACGGCTTCCTGGTCCACTGGAAATGGATAATGGGTGATCGACGAACTAGATTTTGACGCTTTAACGACATCAGGTTTAGTCGATGAGGGCCGAGTCGAAGACCGTCGTTGTTGCAGACTCTTCGCAGTCCGACGGGCGTTCACTCTCGTTGTTGCTGTTGCCTTTGACGCGGCCATCTCGCTGGCGCATACAAGACCACCAAGCAATTGTCGCTCAATGCTTGGTATCACGGTTGACACAGTGTGACACCGAAACTAGGCGGAGATCGACACAAGGATCGGCTGCCGATGAACACCAGAGGCTCCCGATGCAACGCAGAATGGTATCCCCAGTAGCGAAGCGACAGTCGGCTGTTCACACTCGTCCTTGGAGAGGAAGTTCTATCCTCCAGAGGGCGCCCTCGCTGCCCAACGCGCCGTATTTCTACTTGAACGCGACTCGGCAGTGCGGCTGAAGTGACAAATCAACGCGTCGCCCCACATGACCTGAATATAGCCAATCACATGCATGCCGTAAACCAGCGTGGTGCTAGACCCAGAGAGGAAGGGCCAAACCTTCCTCAGCCTGAAGAGGAAGGCGTTCTTAATGAGACGGTGCCTGTCGCGAACTTGTTCTCCTCAGCATCAAACAGTTTGATGGTGAGGAGAAGTGAAGGGCTTCGATGCAGGAGAAACTGAGGATGTGGAACACGTGGCCCGTCTCTGAACAAGGTGTTCACTGTCCAAATTCTTGAACGGTCTCAGTTGAGCAGCAATCCATGTTGGCAACACAGAAATGCTCGAGTGATATTGCATGGCTTCATTATTGAGAGCAGCTAATGTTGGGAGCGAATTTGAGGAATATATCTATTTCCCTGAGCTAGCAGCAAGAGAGAAGCGATGGCTGGGCGCGGATTATTGACAGGTTCCCCCTGGCGATAATCAAGGGATGGCTTGCATCGAGGATATTATCATGAATCCAGCCAAGCTCCCAAGCTTCGCGTGATTCCCCTCTTAATTACTGCTTTTCTGCATCTCCTTGGACGCTGCGACTTGTAGCTTCCCGGCCTCCTCATCCAGTTCCCCATTCTTCAACTGCGCCGTTGCCTGGGCGAAATTAGGGTTCTCATGTTTGAGCTGCGCAAAGGTGCGCTCCGCGTCCCAAGCCCAAGGGGAATCCGCAGCGAACAGGAGATCCATGTCTTCCAACGTACGCTGGTTTGATTCGGGATAAAACGCCCAGACCATAGGGATGGTGATGACGTTGCTGATGGCGAAAACATAGAGAGTCTTTTCTCCGATCGAATCGAACATCACGGGACAAAGTAGGGTCTGATTCCTAATCCCTTTAGCGTTTTTTATCGAGCATGAGGGCAAAGTCTCAAGAATAATGCGTACCAACCAGCCGTTCCCAACACTCCATCCCACCACTCCCCATGCATTGCCCTTCCCTCGCACCGCCAGCGGGAATATCTCGGCAGGATACAGCCAAGGCACAGTCAGCTATGTCGCTCCAAAGACAAACGTGAAAATGAAAATCATGGATGCAGCTGCAGCTCCGAATTGCGATGCCTTCGAGGCATCGCCCGCGTTCGTAGCATTGATCGCAATTCGTGCGAAACCACCAGCAAGGAACATCGCAATTTCTTGCCCGACGGAGCCCCAATACAGCGTCCATCGGCGACCGATGCGATCAAGGGTAAAGACGCAAATCAATGTCGATATCTGTACAATATTTATTAGCGACTGATGACGCGAGCTCGACAGACCATGTTTTCTACCATGTAGAAGATTTTATTCAGTCCACTTATCCACTGACTTTTCATAACACCGAAACCCGCGATTCGGAAGATTGTAGGCGCGTCTGGCGAATGATCGGTCAACACTTGCATGCGATCTAAACGGAAATTGGGTAACTCGATAACGCACAGATGGTGACTCCAGCTATACCAACCCATTCCTGCATGATTTGTAGCCAGACGACTAGCTCGACCCGTCTTCCAATGTGTAGTTTCCCCGAACCGCGGCCCGTAAACATCGAAAAGTAAGATGTGCTATACGAGAGAGTCTTCTCGAGCTCTGCGACGTGTTTGATATCTTGGAACTCTGCTTCTGCTCGAGAGACATCCTCGCCCTCATCGCCGCGAAGACGGGCAAGGATGAACCGTGCTTCTTGATCGCGACCCATTTTAACCAGCCATCGAGGCGATTCAGGGAAAAACCAAACGGCTCCAAACAGAATGAGAAGTGGAATTATTTGAAATGCAATGGGAAATCTCCATCGAAAAGCTGAAGCCCCATTGTCAATATACGAAAGGCCACTGCGCAAAGGAGTTAGTTTCTAGACGGCCAGGGAATGTGTAATATAGAAGGCAATCGACACCAACTATTCGAGCCAGTACGCGACGACGACGCCGAAGATGTTGAGAGTAAATTCAATGGCGATAAACTGCCCTCTTGAAGTGTGTTCCGCCGTTTCAGTAGCCCAAACAGGGACGATGGCGTTCAGGATACCAGTTCCAAAGCCGTTGATAAGTCGCGCTATAACTGTAGGTCAGCTTCCGCTTGGTCGGCTTGCTGGTTAGTTTCCCGGTTGGCCATCAGTGGACCTACCGAAGATCATCCAGACATGGTTTCGCGCTGAGCACTGCAATCCGGCCCCGAGAATGCCCCAGATTGAACCCAGGGCAATAGATTTGATTCTCCCAATCCGATCGCCGATCCATCCACCGAACAACGCTCCTATCAATGTTCCTAAGTAATATACGGAGACGATACCACCCTGCAACAAGCTATTAGTGATGACTGGCGTATGGGGTGAGCCGTTGACCGTCGCCGTATGGCCAAATTTCATGAGGTCGATGTAATCTTTCGCATTGTTGACGCCGCCCATCATTCCTTGATCATAACCGAAGAAGAAAATAGATAGAGCGGCAATGGTGTTGATTGCGATAAGAAGCCGACATTTCTTGAGCCGATTGGCAACATTCCATGACGATATTGGACTCTTCATCATGAACAGCTGAATATTCTTGCCGCACAATACAAAACAGGTCAATTCAAGGATAGGTTATGGAGCTTGCACGGCTAGAAAACAGTATAGTTAAAGGTACCGCATGCTGTATATATTTCCAAAAAACTAAAAATAATCTTTCTTTCTAAAGCTCTTTCACTGGAGAAGCTTTTTCATCCTTGGATATGTGGATCGTGTAACCCAGCACGGTAACTATCTCGAGGTTCAAGCCGCGAAAGCGATGTGCAGGCGTCACTCCACCAGGCAATCATGTTCCTTAGGTTTGATAGTTGCTGGTTCCAGCTCCGGGCCATGTTTCCTGGGGAACGGCGGTGTGAAATCGTCACACTGGAGTCTGGCATGTGCCACCATTGTTCCCAGGACGAACTTGGTGGGACTCTACTCGGCGTGATATTTCAACCGGTCATCGTGAAGTCTCTTGAATGAGTCCAGGCTGAGAACGGCGTGTATGACAAGAGAGGCAGAGAAAAACGGTTCGACCACCACGAGTCTACTTTTGCCTCTAGCAGTCTGGAGTGGAAACGGTGTAGGATGTCGATGTTGAGATGTTGCATCGCAAAGGACGGTCGTCGCGGAAGCCAAGCCCATTCTGACAGATGTGGACATCCCGCGGCAACCATTCCCATAACGGCAATTCCGGGCCGGAAGCTTGACTCAAAGGGGTTCAGGAACTCGAGAACCTTAGATCAAGAAGATATCAACACGGTTAAAGCTGGGGTGGACTGGGCAAAAGACCAGAAAATCTATTGATAAGTGCTCTGTAGTGGATAACTAACTAGTCACTTAACTAATTAATAAAGCCCTTTATGTCTCCTAATCGCGTCATCAGCAAAAGATCCGGACGGACCGCTCAACCGCTTTGTATCATCCCGATAAATGTTTCTTATCGTGCTAAGCCTTCATGGTCGGGAGGTCTCTTTCATTCTGCCTTTATGAAGTAACCCGTGTTCAAGTGGCAAGTTATTTTTCAAGCCAGTGCAATGCATCCGAAATCCAACCGTGGTTGGAGTGACGAGTTGCCGTAAGAAAAAGGGGGTTTTTTAATAATATCTGTTCATTAGTAGGAGTAAATAATATTTTAGGGCTTTCTTTTCGCTCCTGCGTGCGGTTGCTGAGGGAGCGAGGCCCTTTCTGCAAGCATACAGACTTTTGACCAGTCCATTCCCCATTTATCGAGCAGCATATCCATATAAGCATCGGGGTCCACACCGACATCAACCTCAGTTGCCTCACTCTCGCTTTGTTCATCCGAATATACCACAACTTCATAGAACTTGGCTAGTTCCCTGACGGTTTTAAGGGCGGCTTGTGGCCCTAGAAGATATGTTAAAATATCCTTGGATGGAGCATAAACTTGTGGGACGTACTATGTGGTGGTAGGATTTCAGCTTCTTCCTTGGCCGACTGACCTAACTTGAAGAGGGCTTTCATGTGTTTGGGCATCTTAGGATGCGATCGCCACTCGTACTCATTGGAGCGAATGAGCTTCAGGACTTTGATTGGATTTATGGGCTGGTGCAATCGGCGAAGCAGTCCATTTGCTTTCATGGCTTTGTCGTTTGCCAGCTGAGCCTTGATATCACGAAGCTCTTGTTCAAGTCCTTCGAATCGCTTATCAACAGCTTCGAACCTCTCATCCATCTTTTTCTCAACTTTTTCGAACCGTTTATCGACAGCTTCGAACTTCTCATCTATCTTTTGCTCCATTTTATCTAGTCTTTTGATATTAGGAAGTTCCCTGAGTTGATCCACGACGAGGTTCATCTGATGCCGATGCCGACGGTCCATTTCCTGGCTATGGTTGTCAAGCGACCGGCCTAATATCCGTAGGCTGTAATCGACGTATGTCCAATCATTGTTAGTCGGGGGAGGAGTCTGTGCATTTGTTCGAGCCAGTTCAGTTATCACTGCGGTAGACCGCGGGAATGTCTGAGCCATGATGAAGGGAAAAGACAAAACTCGATGTGATATATTCAGATGTGAAGCACGTAAGAGGTTGATGATAAGTTGGGCTTGAACATTGGAGATTGAAGAGAGAGTCGCGAGGGTTCAATGCCCAGGCAGCAACGCGTGGATTATGTAACTACAAAAGCCAGAATACCATACGATACAGCGTTACTGCGTAGAGATCACTAGAGTGATGGTACGATTTCGTAATAGTTGCGTATTTTGGAAATCGGCTGCTAATTTGTATAGAAGTGCGTGAAGGGGAGGTTTGTCCCAGATTTGATTTTTATTATTTACGTAGAATGAGTGCACAGTGTAAGGTGGATGGAGCATACCAGGGCTCCAAACCATCAGTTCACACTTATATGTAGCACTAGCTACGTATTTTCGGCTTTATATGTGATGATCACTTCGTTGAAGCCAGAGGAAGCGCAATTCTGTTCACATCGCCCTGAAGCGGCCGGAGATTGCCCCTTAAAATGCCATTACTGAACTTGGCCGCTCTTGGGTATGTTGCACCGACTGGATGCTACACCGGATGGGGCAAATAGTACGTCTCCTGCACGCTAGATCATCAAATGCCCAGGAATACGGAGTACCTGCCATAGGGATATCGTGTGCAGAGCGATCTTGCCTCTGCTTATTTGAGTTGTTTAATAGCGTATCACTAAGAATTTTCCTCTTGTAGACAAACACTTAAAATCATCCAGCCCGTATGCCAGGCCGGCATATATGCCATTAAAGCGAATTGTGAAGATTATTAAACAAGGAGGAACAGTGGTAAGGGTTCCAAGTAGTCGCAGTTCGGGGCGAAGGTGAGCAGGCTTCGAGAGTCGTATTCTGAGTATTTTAAGAGAACCAGCCACTGAAACCTCACGCCCTGCACGTGGATACCGTCGGCTTGCGTGGGTGATGCCTCCAGGTACGAGTTTCATGCAAAGTTTGCCGTCGTTGCAGTTGGAGCAAATAACCCAAGGGACTGCCCCCGGTGCCGGGTCCAAACCAGCACACTGAGTGTGTTGACACATGTAACAGTATGGGCAATAGACCCAGTGCTTCTGAATACTATTATTCTTTCCGCAGCAAGACACGGAGTGCTGAAAGGTTCGTACCGAAAGCTTTTGAATTTGCGGAATTGTTGAGTAGTACCGTTCTTGAAAAATAAATGAAGCTTGGGACAATGCCAGTGCGTCCCTCGAAGTGCAATATCCAAGAACCAGATCCAGAACCTCGGGTGGTAGAGCAACTCCAAGCTGCTCTCTGTAGGCAAGGGATGGTTTCCAGCAGTATGAAGATAGAACGTAGCATAGTAAACGAAAGCCAGGAGAGCAATGCAAAGTCGATGTGTTGGCAATGAGGGGAAGAATCTGGGAGCATAAAACAGATGCGGACGAAATTTCAACAAAGGCAACATGTCTGAGTGATAGGATAATTAAAGAAGCAGAGTTCTTTCGGAGACTCTTTAGAAAAAATTGAGCCTTATAAATGGCTGCCGAGATTGAGGCTCTTGTGTCGATATAGCTGTGAAGCATGACAAGGTATCCATGGAACCAGAAAATATCGGCTTGAGGAGCCTGCCAGCGAGGAAAGTTTGTGCCATTAATCTGATAATCAATCTGGGTGTTGGAAGAACCTTCAAGGTCCCAGGCCGCAATACGTAGTAGGCCAATGGCAAGTGTGTTAAATGACATAGATGGGTAACACCAAGTTGTTGGATCGTCAATAAAAGCTCGCCATATAAAACAGAAGTCGAGGAAAATGCAAAGTTGTAGCTCGATTAGGGCAGTGGGCTGGTCAGGCAGGATATCAAGTCCTTTCAGCGTGATTTGCGGTATCACATCTAATACCTCGTCTTCAATTTCAGACACCCCGCCTGGAACTTTGGCTAGGGAGTCGAGCACCAGTCCACACGATTCATCCAGGCAAGAAAGCAATATCTGGCGAGGGCAAGGTTGGGGCAGGCCATCAACGCTCTCCCACCGAGTGATTATCAAGATTCCCGCGTCGACATCGATGGTGTATATGTAGTCCAAATTCGATTGCAGCGGGCTGGGGAAGGCCACCAGCTCCCAGCCATTTAATTTATCCAGCGAAGTTATGATGGATTTGATTCGGCTCACGGTGCCCCGCTGGTCTGGCGAGCTGATACGGGTCCTCTGGTCGTGGAGTCGATACCATTTCCCTTTTGGGCACTCAATTAATCCCAGCAGTATCAAGAAAATGTATCACGCACCGGCAAAACGCAAGTTCCATAGGCCTCTGGTTCCCATTTGCAGCGAGCACGAAAGAGCGGGTCACCGTCGGTTGGGCGCGCGTCCGAGATAGACTGAAGTGGGTAAATTCCAGAATTCAGTTGATTTTGTGCCAAAGTTCTGGGATCTTCTCCAATCCTATTGGGGTTCGATCTTTGTGAGATTTTGTAATGAGTGAAGTGCTAATAGTTAGTTAGCCGAGGAGAGGACAAGGCTTGTTGTACGCGGTTATCCACGAAGAGGAACGCCCCCAACCGTGTTGTCATTTCGATGGCAAAGTAATGAGATTCACTCAAGTGATGCTCGGGACCGGCATGGGCAAGGACTGTTGTTGGCAACCCCTACAATTTTGGATACTAAAGGGGTCTACAACTTGTAAATCGGATATCAGAAGATCTAGCAGCTGTGCTATGCAACAATTCCTCGATGGTCTAACGGTTATGATTTCCGCTTGTCAAGTTAGTCAACTAACAAGCGCGGGAGACCAGGGTTCGACTCCCTGTCGGGGAGGAATTTCTTTTTTGGCCATTTGATGGGCAGAAATGCCTTTAACCGGGTAGCATCCTGAGCGAGACCATAAAAAAGTCGTGGAATTAACTATCATGAGATAGACTGCGAGTGGAAGATCGAGACATTCATCACTTTTGCTCTGTCGCGAAATCAACCCCTTGGCACAGTATGACCGGCGCTTGTTAGTTCCAGTCGTCTAAACGCCCATTCTCCCCGCCAACTAACTAGTTGGTTATCCGGGGCTGCATGAGATGTTCTTCTCCCTATCAGATGCGAATATGCAGTTGCGATCCCGACACCTTGGGCATCAGGTCTATAATCACGGGCTGCTCGCTCGATGCATCTCATAATGGCGGAGTCGATCCAGTCCCTCAAACGATCCTACACGGTTCCTTCCAGACCTCCGCATCGCATGCGGCACTCCCTGGGCTCATACGACACACCGCACATTTCCATTCCCTCTGACGATCTGCTGTTCTACCATCCCTCGGCGACTATCGTTAAATTCGAACTCCCGCAATCCTCCAGTTCTAGCCCTATTCTCCCCGACCTAGACTACCCTGTTGATGCTATCGAGACGCTGCCTTGGAAGACGCGGTCTGAAACAATTGCTGCCATCGGGGTATTAAGGATAGAAAACGTTGCTGGGTCGGCGGCCTTCCTTAAATCTGGCAACGTGGTGTATGCCCTCTTAAAAAACTGCCAATGCTGGTGCGTTGATGCCAAATCCAAATTCGTTCTGCGTGTGAGGAAGCTCACGTACTACCGGATCGAATTTCCGCATGAAACGGAGGAGGACGCACACAAGGTGGAAGAGTGGAAACAAGTTCTGTCGAAGATAATCCGGTATGAAATAACGCCCTGTCCTTTCAAACGAGGGTTTTCCGTCCAACTCCCGGAAGAAGCGAAAACCCCCAAGAAGAAGCGAGCATGGCGCCCTAAAACAACATTCAATCTGCCTGTGCGCCCGCTGGACTTTGAAGGGAGCGTGTGCTCTGATGACCGCGAGTCAAGTGATTTTGGGAGTGCCGGAGATGAGATAGACACCCACAGTGAACGGAGCGGCAGCCTGCCTCCTGTCGGGCGGCGCTATTCTTACGACCATCGATCATCACCAATACCCATCCCGAAGAGGGCGAGCTTCCGAGTAGTCTCAGAGCCGACACCGAATTTTGAATCTTTGCTCGCACGGTTTCAGCCCGGGCCCAGGTCCGACAAGAGCAGCTGTGACGAAGTCGGGAGCATCGCCTCAAGTGCGTCATCCTTCCATTCGGTGATCGATAACTCCCCGTCTCCGCCTTTAGAATCCTATTCCACTCCGCCGTCTCCCCGACTACCTGCGTCCGAAAGCCCGCCGCATGTGGCTACAAAGCCTAGCCATACTAGAGATACTTCCGTAGCGACCGTCGTCCCTGAGCCTGCAGACGATCCTAGCCCTTTGTCACCGCCACCACTGTCACCCCCGCCAACTATCCACGACCAAGACACCTCTACCAACTCCCGCACATCAGCTGAATTGGGCTCATCTCCCCAAGCTCCAACCCACAATGATCTAGAGGTCCCTGTAGAGAACCGAAACTCAACTATCCGCCGACGCATTCGCGCTTCAAGGCAGCGCTCCTTTTCTCCCTTACCACCATCATCGACGCTATTTACACCCACTCCAAGGTCTCCTATTAATAACTTGATTGATGCTGTTTTTGAAAAGACCTATACCTTTGTACTTGGTCCCCCTATACACCTTTTAGTGATGTTTTTAAGACTTGCAGCTGAAGTGGCTGCGGGGGATAACCCTCGGGGCGCAGCAGGTCCTGGCCCGAGGAGACCCTCCTTTCGACCTGAGACGATGGACGATACTGACGATATTTGGAGTGAAGATGACTTTGGCAATCCGCTTTCTTCAGCTGCTACAAAGCAAAGCAGAGATTATCCGTCGGGCGCGGATTCTTCAGACGAAGTGGACTGATAAGCGAAGATACCAAGTCTCCATTCCAGAGCTATGAAGTTTATTGACATTTCTTGAAATCTGTTTTAATTATCTTTTTGGCGAGAACCTATATTGATGCGCACTGGTATAATGGGCTTTTCTGGTTTATCTTGGGCGGTAACGTGGTATGGCCCCGTTGACGCCCTGAATATGTAATTCTAGCTTTTCGTCCTTGGTATTTTAACATCGCCGCCTCCATTCCACAGGCTGCATATCGCCCGCTCGCAAATGATCATGGTATTCTATCAATGAAGGCAACTCGCGATTGTTGCATGTCCAAAGGCGCAAATTTCTCCGTCTAAACACCGGTTGATGCCAAATAAATGCACCGGCCATAAAATCAGTGCGTAAAAATTCCAGCGTATCCGTCGTACGCGGTTGTCTTCTGTGTCCCGTGGGCCCATACTCCGCACCAGGCGTTCCTCTCCCACCATGAACGATCTGTCATCCTTTTGTGACCTTTCCCTTTGATTTCCCCCTTCTTCTTCCCACTCCGATCCCTCCTTTTCAACCCCACCATCCCCGCTTTACACAGCTCCGCATATCGTAGGTAAAATGCTTCTAATTCCTCCGGCTGGACGACTGTGGAAGCCTTCACTTTGGCAGTCTTATGGCGGCCATTCGAGGCGCGGATAAGGATTGGCGACTGACTGGGTGGAAAGGTGGTCGTTGTGGTTGTTACATCTTCGGATGCAGGGGAGTCATTGCTAGATGTCGTCTTCGTGGTCGTAGACTGGCTGGACGGTTGAGTTGGTAAGAGCTTTTGTGTAAGGAAAATGGACCCGCGGACGGAGGTGGATTGGTTGGCTAAGAGGCTTTTTAGATGTGTAAAGAACTATTGCTTGGAGGTTAGCTATATGCAAGGCAGGCCGAGAAGCGATTCGACATACCTCATCGTTCGAGAGGTGGTGGGAAGTCATGGTAGTGCGGTTCTGTGAGCAAGATATTCGAGCAGAATGCAAAAATATATACTTGAAACTCTTCGGGGCTGAGAAAACTGCATGAACCGGCCTGTTGTGCACAGTGTATCCTGTGCTTTTGAACGCTTCCGGTTGATGTTGCCAAGACCTGGCCGTCCAGTGCACGGACCACTTCGTTCCTGAGGAACAAAAAAAGTAATTGAAGACTTTGACGCCGGACTGTGTATGCGCAAGCCAATAAGTGGCAATTGTACGACAGAGATTCCCTCCTGTGGATATGACCCGGCCTTCGCATAATACAACACTACTCCCCCGGCAACTCCGCGAAGAATTAGGCCTCAAAGATACGTCCCAAACTGGCGCAAGACACAGTGGTGCCCGCAACGAATTGTCGCGAAAGGAGCGTCGGAAAGCAGAAAGATCGCGGAAAGGAACCGGACCACAACAGGGGAGGAGCCATAATCAGAAACGGAAGCAGAGAGACGAGGCTTTTGACGATGGCCATGGAGGAAAGCGAGCGAAAGCGAGGCAACCTGATAAGCCACAGAAGCTTAAGTCGATTTTGAAAAGGACGAACCCTGTGGAGCCGGAATCCGAAGAGTCTGACTTGGATAACTTGGACATTGACCTTGATGAAGGGGAAGATGAATACGAAGACTCGGAAGTTGACCCGGAGCCGAATCATCGCAAAATACCTCAGGCCGTTCAGGACAAGCTCACAGAAGATGATGCTGAGATCGCGGCTTTGGAAAAAAAGCTTGGTCTTAAGAACAAAAAGAAATTACCCAAAGTGTTTGCGGAAGACGGATTGGGCGACTTGCTAGGCGATTTAGAATCAGGATCGGACGCTGAGGAGAAGAAGCGCAAGAGAGAGGGAGAAGAGTGGCTACAACGAAAAAGACAAAAGGCACAGATGTATACTGAGCGTGCGGGCGAACATGCTACGGATAGTGAGGAAATGGATGACGAGGACGAGGAGGATGAAGGAGAAGACTTTAGCCAGAGTGAGGACGACGAATTTGAGGGCTTTGACGATGATAACGACGAATTAGCGGCTCAAAAACCAAAACAAAGAGAGAATCCCTATCGGCCTCCTGGCGCTGCCAGTGATGTAGCCGCTACGAAATACGTCCCCCCATCCAAACGGATACCGTCCTCCGAATCAGAATCCTCTTCACGGCTAAGAAGGCAAATTCAAGGCCACTTGAACAAGCTGTCAGAGGCTAATATGATATCTATTCTCGGTGATATTGAGAGCCTCTACCGGGAACACCCTCGACAAACTATGACGTCCATGCTCATTGAGCTATTATTTGGCCTAGTTTGCAGCGGGGGCACTTTGAATGACACATTCATCATTCTTCACGCGGGTTTCATTGCTGCCTTATATAAGGTTGTGGGTATGGAATTTGGTGCAGAATTTATCCAAAATATTGTGGAACGCTTTGATTACTTGTACGAGATGGAGGAGAAGGAGGAACCGAACAAGAAGAGTATGACGAATATGTTGTCGTTGCTATCTCATCTTTATAATTTCCATGTCATCGGATGCGGCTTGATGTTTGACTATATTCGTTTGTTCTTGAAAACTATCAACGAGTTGAACACCGAGCTGCTCCTGAAAGTGGTGCGAAGTAAGTTCTTACCATTCTGTTACTCGGAACGAGCGTATCCCAATTCTTGACACTAACATGTGATAGACTCTGGCCCACAACTCCGGCAAGATGACCCTTCCGCTCTCAAAGACATTGTGCTCCTCATCCAGCCGGCCGTAGCCCGGGTTGAAGAAGCCACGCTTTCAGTCCGTACCAAGTTCATGATCGAAATGATCACCGACCTCAAAAATAACAAGCTAAAAAATGCCCCGGGGGCAAGTATCTCATCAGAACATATCACAAAAATGAGGAAGATTCTCGGTTCGCTCAACACAAGGGCTACCAGAGCTACCGAACCTTTGCGGATTGGGCGGGCGGATATCCACAATTCCGATAAACGGGGCAAATGGTGGCTCGTGGGTGCGAGTTGGAAAGCGGGATCAACTAGCAACGCGGATACTGACATGGCCAATGTCAATCCACACGCGGTTCTCCCAGATACCCTGGACGACGATCTAGGCGACGGCCGGGCTGTAGATCTGGCTCAATTGGCTAGAACACATCGAATGAATACCCAGGTTCGCCGGTCAATTTTCGTGGCAATATTGTCTGCGTCCGACTGCCAGGATGCTCACGTACGCCTGACGAAACTGCGCTTGAAACGAAATCAAGAAACTGAGATCCCGCAAGTTCTCATCCATTGTGCTTCGGAAGAAGGTACGTATAACCCATATTATACGTTGATCGCAAGAAAGCTTTGCAGCGATAGAAGAATGAAGATGGCCTTCCAATTTTCATTATGGGATGTATTCAAACGGATGGGAGAAAGCGGCGGCTCGGCGGATGACGAATTCGATGCGGATGAAGATGAAAACCGAGCCCTAAGCATGCGAGCCGTTGTTAATCTTGCAAAAATGTACGGTTGGCTATTAGCGGAGGGAGGCCTTTCTCTTGGAGTTCTGAAAACACTCGACTTCCTATATCTACAACCAAAGACCAAAGCTTTTGTTGAGCTGCTGCTCATAACTGCCATCCAACAGTCACAGCAAAAGTCGTTACGCAAACAGCAGAAAGCCGGTGAGACCGGGGACGGCGGTTTTGACGAAAAGCCACTCGTGGACATTTTCTTGAAATCGCGAGATACACCACAGGTTGTAGCCGGCTTAAGATATTTTATTCGTACGGTCGTTGCAAAATCGGATGTGGTAACTTCGAAACGGGATAAACGGCTGTTGAAATGGGGCTGCAAGCTGGCGCTTGACACACTTAAAGTGATATCTGAAGGTGCAGGGTCATAATAGGCTTTTTGGGAGTATATATGGAATATCTGACCTGCCTGAATGTGAAGACGGTGCAGGCGAACCGTTCAATCAAGCATACGAGTCAACTATCGTATTTGATTTGCAATAAATGGAATAGCTTATCTAGGTCGGGAATCGAGTGGGCTGTTTTCTGCGCCTGCTCTGGCACCTCGACATCCCCTCTCAGCAGTAGGAAGCTTCCCCAACCTGCATTCCTTGCTCCTTCGTAGTCATCGTGATAGTCGTCTCCAACATGGACGCAAAGGTCATTTCCGGCGGGGAATGGACAATCAATATCAGCACCACATGTCCTCAAATGCTCTTCGGCCCGTTTTCGAGCGACATCGAAAATATGTTTATGAGGCTTCTCTTTTCCGGCTTCATAACTCGTCACGATAAAGTCAATGTCGTTCTCTCCCTCCATCGCGCCATATGCCTTATCAACAGTGGGCAATAACTCCCCGCTATTTGCCCACGCACTCCCCACGTGTAGGCCGAGTGACCGTAGAATCGTTGGCACCCTGTCGTCCGCATTCGAAACGACTCCGATGACAATTCGATCCCAATCTTTCCCAGTATTCCCAGACCTTTTTGCATCCTTCCAAGCCTGCAGCTTCTTGAAGAACGGAATTACATCGTCGTACAGTTTATATCCCGAGTCCCCTTCAAACACACCAATCAGCGTTTCCACCAAGCGATCCGGTATATCATTCACAGTGCTGTCACGCCCTTTGACGTTTGCAAAGCATTCTCGGATGACATTCCCCCACCATACCTTGGGTCCGCCAAAGCCGGGTGTATCCCGGCCATAGTTTGGGTAATGTGCGCTATTGTGCTTGAAGGCAGCCTTGAAAGCGGTTTTGACCACGTCGTGGGATATGTCGGAGGGAATGACGCCGAGGTCTTGTGCAACACCGGCGTATATTGCAGGAATTGGCCTGCGCGGGTGAAATATGGTGTTGAAAGCGTCGAGGGTTAGGAGGAGAGTCCGATGGCGGGAGAGCGGGGCCATGGCTGCGGAACGGAGGTTGTGAGGAAGGGTGGAGTGGAGCGGAGCGGAGAAGCTAGAAAGCTGTTTTTGGCAAGTTGATTACTAATCCAATCAGAGTCTCCCGATGTTCAACATTAAACGTCTTTGGCATAGTATTTATTCAACTGCTGCCCATTGTGACAAGGCTGCTGATGTGACGGAATATTCTCTGTTAGTACACCATATAGCCCTAGGGTTTATACTTGAGAAATGATAGGCGATTCGAAACAAACACTTTCTGCATTAGTTAATTACTATTTCAACCTCATAGAATGCATCAACCTGTAGAAAAAGACCCTAGAGAAACCCAGTTAAGAAATCACAAAGCTCAATTTATTTACTGCAATAGCCCAGAAATATAAAAGCCAAACACCGCATGGGGGACAAATCAAAGGAATCTATGCAAACTGTAGCGGACGAAACACCCCGACGTTATACCAGTCATAAACCGTCTTTAAGATCATGCCAGAAGCCACCAGAGCCTGAGATAGAGATCTTGAATGGGGGTATCCAGTCATAAAAATCAAGGCATTAAAAGGAGGAGAGTCATAATGTGGAACCAGGAACGCCAAAACGAGCAACAAACCAAGGCAAAAGCGGGTGGGAAAATAAAATGGAAACACAATTGGGTAAAATATGCAACAACTGAACCATGTAAAATAACAATTGCAGACAACACCCCTGACCCTAAACCCATGATCGTTGAGTATTCAGAGTTGAGCCCCAATCCACATAAACCGTTGAGGATCAGCGGTAACCGATTCTGTTCCGACACCACTAGGCTGCATTCACCCCGCTTCCAATCGGTTCACCATCAACGGGGATATCAATCTATAATTCTTTACTTCTTTGCGATTTTCTCGACATTGCCACGAGAAGAGACTCGTCGAGACTTGCCCGCAATTGGACGGAGAACCGGGGACTGTTGGCGGAGATTTGGCAAGATTTCAATGTCTGGAAAATGGGCATCGTGGCCACTATCAATCAATTCCTGAAGATGGTGTCGAAGGTCGCGGAGCATTTGAAGAATTTCATTGAAGTTTTTATGGTCCCCAACGCGATCATAGAGCCAGTGAGGTACAGGGCGAGGTATTATTTTTGGAGAACGCTTTTTAAATTCGGCAGTCTCCGGTTCGGCAGAACTAGACTCCCGCTCTTCTTTGAAGGCCGTTTCCATTGAAGAATCTCCGTCATTCACATGGTGACTGCTCGTGACAGGCCCTTGATCCGCAGCGAGTATGGCTGAATCTTCCTCTTCATAACGATCTTCATTTCCTGTAGCTCGTTGTGTCTCTCGGCGACGGAGTTGAAGATTAAAGTTTTCGACACCACCCCAAGCTCGCATGTTCTTTATGGTATCAATGGCGAGGTCGCATTGTCTAAAAGGCCATTCGCCAGTTCGATAACGGGCACGCTGATAATGTTTCCGGCAATAGTAAATCCAAACGAAATCCGGGACGCCAATCGTGCATCGTTTATTCCTCCCAAAAATATGGGAGATGACCTTGCGATAGTGAGGCGACTCTGTCGAGCATGCTTCCCCGCTAAATTGGCAGCGGGGCCCTTGTTGACCCTCTAGATTTTTCATTGTTCTATCATTTCCACAGCGAGGTTAGCAGGGCTATTAAGCAAAGAAAAAGTAACATTGCTTTTTTTGATGATGAATCAGCTCAAGGGGTGGTCAAAACTCAACCCGAGAATACAAAGAGAGAATAGAGCTAACCTCAAGGAACTCGGTCAGACCAGGTCAGCGAGAATAGGCAAATGGGTTGGATTCGTTTGACTGAGGATATCTTTGATAATGAAAGTTAAAGCGGGGCTGCTGTGATAGTCGAGTGAGATTGATTCGATGGGATATCAAGCGAGGAAAAGGTAGTATAGCTGAAGGATGACACAGGAGGAGTAGGGCTCAACAGGGAAGATGTATTGTCTTTGACAAGCGCAGAATATGATGATTCGAAATGTTTGGAGGTTGGAGTTGGGAAGCAGAAGATCATCGAGGCCAAGTGAAAAACGGTGAACGGATAGTAGGCAGCCCAAGAGAAAGAAATCGAGTTACACACGGTATGACTGTGAAAAGGAAAAGTTTTCACTTATTGAAAAAGTGAAGAAAAGGAGCACAATAGGACTTGTCGTGAGGTGAATGAGGACAACCGAGTATTGTGTATCGAATTGGGAGGGGAAGTGAATGGATCGATATTCGCCTGATCTCACGGCCGGAGCCAGACAATGACGATATCAGGGAAAATCCGGTATACTCGTCCCAAATTGAAACGGAGGAGGATTTTCCTCCTAAGATTTGGAGCAAGTCAGCGGTATGTCCCTTCAGGATCAAAGGCTTTGGCAAGATATGATCACAGCACACAACCTAGTGAGCATCACAGACAAATAAGTGAGGTATCGGAATGAACAAGTGTGGCACTGAGAGCAGCAAAACTTGAGGGACGAGTTGAGTGTGCAGACAAGCCCAAGGGCAAGATAACGTGACCCAGTGTGAATGGCAGCCATCATGGCATCTTTGGCACACACAGCACACTAGATCAACCTGTCAATCACCCATTTCTCTCACCGATACTGCCTTAAGCATGCCTTCAGCAAGCACTGGAATTGGGCTAGGGGCTGCAGACGTCTTTGGTGAGCAAAATCCACATGAGGCCCAAGGTAAATGGTGGGATACTTACTGGTGCTTCGATTTTGCAGATGTTTCGGTTTACAATACAGGCATCTTCCAGAATATATTTTCGCAGGACTTCTCATCATTGCTTCAGACTAGAAGCCTTCAAGCGGCGAAGGAGATTCTAAAAGCCCTCACTCTCACGCCATGACTAAACAGCATGTAGCTTGTTGTTAATATGGTCTAAAGAATACGATAGAATCGCGAGATTTTGCAGTGATGGTATAAAAGTCCGGACAGCTAGGCCGTTATCCAGATCTACTATTGCAGTAGGGCCAGCTCGAGGCCACAATACCGACCGGACAAGAAAGCCTGACGCTCTCGCTAAGGTCCACCTAGCACGGATCTAGCTGAGAAAGGCACCAAAGCCATTTGCAGGAGGGATATGAAGCATGGAAACAAGCCCGCGAAAAGCCAAGGCCACCCTCAACATACGCAAGCATGAGAGCGCACTTTGCAGCTCATTGCAGATGCAAGTTCTCATAAGACACTCGGTTAGGCGCCTCGGATGCAAAAGGCAGGCAACGCCAAAGCATGCAAGCGGAGAGCGTAGATCCTCTGTTTGTAAATTGACCCCTGGTTCAATGATATTGATGTCCTCGTTGTCTATTGCTGGTGATCCCATCGAGTGCGGTCGCGATGTGTGGCGCAGGCGATGGCTGTATTCATTACATAAGCATACACAGCCACATGTCAGTCCATACCATTCCGTACTTACCGTAACAGTATAAAACACCTCTGATTACATCATCCGGGACGATTGCGGCATCTCGACTTCCACTCAGAAAGGCGATTCTTCAGTCCTGTTGCTCTTGAATATCTTGCGTTTGGAGGCAGTTTGGCTTGGGGAGTGGATGATGTGTGTGTCTTGTGAAGTACAAGGCTGTTATATTCCTGCATTAGTGCTATGACAACAGAGTGAACCCCCCGCCTGCAATTGCAAGGCTCCCCACAACTCACTTGTGAGTGATGTGCCGCCGTCTGCCAGCCTCCTCTACCCCAACTTAGGCATGCGGTGGGGTTGGACTCTTCTGCCGCCTGCTGTATGAAGGCAACGCAGTCCTGGTTTGAAGCAGCATCTGCTGCAGCCTTCACAAACCCATATTTAGCCCTTCTGCAGGAGCTAATGGACTGCAGAAAAGAGGCTATGAGCTGCTTATTACAACACGTTGTGTCAGATATACCGCCTGATTTCACACGGAGCCCTTGAACGAAACAGCCCAATATGTCGTTCAAGATCCCTTCACGAAAAGCGGCTATTCGCATCGTCGATCCCACCACCGGAGCCGAGGTGGCAGCCGTCAAACACACCACTCCAGATGGAGCAGCAACTCATCGAAGCCCGCCGCCACATGCGCAAAAAGGGAATGCCAGACGCAACCAAGACGAACCCAAAACCACGAATGGGCTACCTTTAATGAAGCAAACCCCGCCGAACGATAGTACTTACGCCAAAAGCACATTACCGGTCACGATCTCTTTCAGCCATGAAAACCAGCGGCCACTACAAATGGCATCTGTAAACCAAAGCAACAGCGTGTTCGGTTTCAATTCAACGGATTGGAAGCCGGACATTAACGCCCCGAGTTATATTCCTTCGTACCTCTGGGCTATCCAGCAGTCTCCAGCGATGGACAAGATTTCTAAGCAAATAAGCTCAATTGACTTTGGAGCTTATATCCGGAGCTTTGCTGGCGCCCTCTATCTGGACCCGGTCCCGCAAATCCACCCAGAATTCAGAGAGGTGCCAGTGACCATCTCCCGCCATCCAAGGAACTTGACCCCTGATAGCTACTTTGATTACTTTTCTGAATGTCTCACGCTTGAAGGCTTTAGCCATTCAGCCACTTTATCACCTTTGGTTCTTTTCAACACGACGCTAGAACCAAAAAACCAGCAACAACATCTTTACACTCTGAAGGTTCCAGGCCTTAGAGACAATACCCCACAGCTATCCCTCGGCGATATGGTCGTTGTGCGCCAGTTTTTTCCGTTTCCTCAAATCACGCAACAAGGGTTGGAATGGGTATCCAACAACCAAAACGGGCTCAACGGCTCTGTGGCTCCAGGTTTCAACGGCATTCAGATCCGTTCCTATGTATGGGGTATTTCAAAGCCCACTGAAACCGTTATCATTCGAGTGGACGGCTTTTTCGGGTCGTCCAAGTCTTGCAATGTGTCTTTTACCCTACCACTTGATTCCTACGTTGCGTCGTGGAGAGCAATTCAAAAGATCAGCGGAACTGAAACCCACGCAGCTAATAGTTATGATTCCACTCCTAGCGCTCGAGATAAACATGGCTGGATTCGCCGCATGCTGTTTCCAGAGGAGAAGCATTGTCTAACGCAAAAGGATTTACCAAAAGGTTCATTCGACCGCAATTGGAGCGATTCACAGCTTAACTACGAACAACAGAAAGCCGTGGATTCGGTTGTCTCTCGAAATTTTGGGGATCTTCCGTTCCTAATCTCCGGAGTGCCCGGATCTGGGAAAACAAAGACTGTTGTGGAATGCGCACTACAGCTGCTTGACAGTACTTCTGACACCACCCCTCACCTCCTCATATGCGCTCCGTCAAGCCCGGCTGCTGATACACTTGCTCTTCGCCTTTCGTCTCACCTTAAGCCGCATGAACTATTCAGGCTAAATGGGTGGAACAGAACCTTTGCTGAAGTACCTGATAAGCTCCTCCCGTATACGTATACGGACAATGAAGTATTTTCGTTGCCTAACTTTCAGATGATGATGAAGTACAAAATTGTGGTCACTACATGTAATGATGCCGACATGCTTGTCCAAGCTCGTCTGACCAATGGAGACCTGATGAAGCTGGCATACGAAACAATCTCAGCCATCTCTCCGAGCGCCCAAGTGAAGCCGGAAATGCTGCTCCATTGGACGGCGCTTATTGTAGATGAAGCAGCTCAAGCAACAGAGCCGTCAGTTTGCATACCACTCACTGTGGTTTCGAATCCATTGGCTCTTGACCCACAGCCCGGCAACAAAACGTCACTACCGCTTTTTATAATGGCCGGGGATGAACACCAACTAGCACCGCGAGTATACAATTCCGATACAGCATTGTCGATCTCCTTATTTGAACGACTTTTTGGCCGCCCAATCTACGCCGATCACCCCCTGTCTCGAAGAAATGCCGGCCCTTACAAGAAACTAACGAAATCACTGCTTCCAATGCCTCGTCCGGCCTTCGTGAATCTTACTCGCAACTATCGTTCGCACCCCGCAATTCTTGCTATGCCGTCCGTGCTTTTCTACAATGATACCCTCATTCCATGTGCAACTCCTAGCCACGCCCAGGGTCCAGTTCCCACATGGCCAGAATGGAGAGGCCGGTGTGGATGGCCCGTCTTGTTCAACTGCAATACCTCGCAGGATCAGGTAGAGGATGTCCTCCATCATGGCCCTGGCACAGGCGTTTACAATGATGCCGAAGCTATGATTGCGCTTAGATACACTCGCTCTCTGCTCGCACACTCCACTACGATTAAGTACAAGAATTTCTCCGGGCCACACGGCTCGAAACCTCGGCCCAAACGCATACACCAGAAGGAAATTGCCATAATCACACCTTTTTTAGCTCAAGTGAGCCACCTTCGTAAGATTTTTAGGTCCCACAACCTCTACGACGTCAACATAGGTCCCCTAGAAGCCTTTCAAGGCCTTGAGACCCGTTTTCTCATTATCTGCACTACGCGCACGCGGTCCGACCAAAGGTTCCTCGACACTGATCAATCCAGGGCGCTCGGCTTGGTGGGCGAGAAACAACGATTTAACATGGCGATCACGCGAGCCAAGGAAGGAGTTGTCATCATTGGCAATCCGAATGTCCTCGTGGGTACGGGCAAGGACGAAACGTGGCGCGCGTTTCTAAGTTTCTGTGCCCGAAACGGATGTTGGACAGTGGAGCCGGACGCGGATCCGTCGACGAGGACAACGTCCGATTACTGGCGTAAGACCCTTGGAGGAAGAAATGAGAATGAGGCCGGATCAGCCACATATTATGACATCACGAACGTTGGTTATGTGAGTAGGCTGGAAAGAGGGCTCCTACATGCCGATTTGTTAGAAGAGCAAGATGGGGAGGATGGAATATCCTTCGGCGATACCCCTCTAGAAAATACAAGGTCCAATCGGCGGAATTTTGGGACTCTTCGGGAGGAAGAGGACTATGATGCAGCGGCAATGTGGACGGCGGGTTTGGCGGCAGAGGAGGCTCTTAGGGGTTCTTTAGAAGATGAATTCTTTTCATAGTACCTACCTAGACATACAGAGCTATTGGATGTTAATCCGAAAAAAAATAATGATACTTGCACCAGTAGAACACAACGCCAGTGCATCAATCAGTCTGAAATGGGTTTCTGGTTTCAGTCCAGCTCTCCTATGCTCAACTTGACTATTATCTTCCCCCCCTAGATTTCCCTATAGTGTCTGCAATGGTACCATACTCCATACTTTCACACTGAGCCCAAAAGGAGCGTCGAGAAAGGAGAACGGACACTGACCTCGCGGTGCAGTCGCAAATATCCTATCCTCACTCTACCCCGGAAGAACTTGAACCATTTATGCTCGGAGTGTTCGCTTGGGCCGAAAAGAAACCAATTTTTTTCGAACAAATGCTAGCAAAGCTGCTTTTTATCATACAAGCACGTAGTTGAACTTTGCTTTGGGCTCCGCGACATTTATTCCCTGAAAAACCCGCATAATGATTATATGTCCACGCAATCGCGTGTTGGCGTGGCGATAAGCGCCACCATACATATAAAGGGCAAGGATGACTTGTCTGACCATACGAGATGGCATTCAGCAAGGTATATATCGGCCATGGCATTGAAAAATGCTAAGCGGCCGACTGTGTTCCTTGAGAAATACATGGCTGCGCAAATGTATCAACGAAGCTTATGGAACCACGGAGGCCAGAGCGACATCCATGGTCAGCCTATGAATTGCTGGCTAAACAAGTAGCTGCAAAAAAGGCGTGAAACAACATCCAAGAAATATATAATTAAAAAAGATGAGTCCATTCATTCACGCCATATCATCTAACCACAATATGAACATCCTATTCCATTGGAATCATTGATCATGGGTATCAGCCAACACATTAGGGTCGTTTTCATAACATAAAATAAAAATTGATCACTGTCCATATCCACCCATAAACGACGTATGGCCTTTACGGCCACGCTTACCAATGCCAATATCAATCCGTTTCATTTCTTCGCTAAGCGCATTAATGTCTCCATCGGCAGATGGCATCCCTGGATAGTGTCGGGATCCAGGCTGAATTGGTACTTTTGCCGGGATGGGAGGACCAGAAGCATGATAATGGTGCGAGATGGTTGAAGGGGAGTATCGAGGTGATGGAGATGGCGACGCATCACTGTAAGGCGGCGGCGCAGAACTGTTGTAATGGCGCGGCGTATTCACATTGGTTGGGCTGGTAGAATGTAGGTTGTGTGCCACGAAGCTATCACGATTTGGAAATGTATTATTAGGTCGTGGCGAAGGGTCTCTTGCACTTGGACTTGGCTGAATATAGGATTGTGGTCGTGAAGTAAGCTTCTGAAGCCTACTGCGACTGGGTTGGGACTGTACTGCTGTAACGACCGATGACGATTGATATCCGTGGTTAGGTGCTATCATAGACATGGGGCGGGGTTGCCTCTCTCGATCTGTTGTTAGGGATCGTGAACTAGCAGCACTGGAGCCGGGAGTATGCTTGAATCTGACAACAACTTCAGGCTTCTTAGACTTTCTTACTGGTTCTGGGGCCCAGGTATCCGCAGGAAGATGATCAGATGGGTCGATAGTGCGGCCGTCATTCCCTATTATCGGCCCCAAGGTACGTATTTTCTCAACTTCGTGTTGTCGAGCCGCTTCCATCGCCTGTTCTACACTTTCGTATGGAGGAGCGGGCTGTTCCACACCGGAGGCAAGGGACGCGTTTGGGTTAATAGCATCGTACGATTCAGGAGAGAACGGGATCCCCGGTAGAGAGTCCGGGTCAACCGAAGGGGCCGGGTGAGGGCTAACTGACTTGCGGGCCGGGATTTGGCTGGGATCGACTGATTTTGGAGATTTTCTTTCGGGCAACCCAGCTGGAAACGAGCGCATGACTTGTGTTAGCGTTGATGGCTGTGTCGGAGTATTACCTTGTCGGTATCCATGGCGATCTGGGAGCGCCCAGTCCGGTTCTTTAACCAAGTTGGAATCATAACCCGCAACCAACGAAGGAGGAACAGAATCGCTTCCTGAGGTCGCTGGCCTTTCCTGCAAGTAATTTGGTTCCTGAGTCATTGACCTATATGAGGGCGCGGGCGATGTAGAATAAACTTGGTTTGAGTCCGGGGTGAAATTGGAATCAGCATATTGTGGACAATACGGGATATACTCAGACTGCCTCTCAACAGGCCGGGGGGACGTCCTCGGGGCGATACTCAAAGGTTCTGGCATGGGCACATGCTGCGGCTGACTGGTGAACTGCTCCGATGCGGGAGGGACACCAAGGCCGTCACGGTGTGCCGGAGGCGGGGGAGGCGGCCCATTATCATCATCATCCTGGACGTGAGGTTGCATGTACTGGCGGTGCTGATAGTTGGTTTGACTTGCGGTTTGGCGTAGTGGACTTTCACGATGGACGTCGGGCTTGGTCGATGTACTGTAGCGGTGTTGATGGCCGCGGTGGCCGCCAGGACGTACTACAAGCTGTGATGAATGGTCCAATGTGCTATATCGCTGGAGATCCAAATTTTCAAGTGGGGGACCTCTTGAGGTAGAGGCGTACGAAGTTTGCAGTCGTTCAGGAGCTCCGATTTGGCGAGTAACATGACGGGATGCCGGCTCGTAGGAGTCTGGAGTATATGGTTGATATTGATTTGAAGCGTGAGAGTGACCGGGCGCCTCCTGATATACATCGGTGTCGCCATGAAATTCTTGATATTCATGTCGGTGGGATGTTAGGGCCAAATGGTTATCCCCTGGCGGCATTGAACTCGGCACAGATTGATGGCTGGATAATTCGTGCTGGTGGTAGTTGTCTATGGTGGAAAGCGAAGCAATGCTCTGGGGCTCATTGGAATAATCTTGAGGCTGGCGCAGTGGATTGGATATATGCGAGTGCGGATGAGAGCTCTGTGGGTCATTCTGATAAGGTTGACGGACTCTGGCCGGCTGCTCAGAGAAACCTGCCTCGTGGTGGTGTGCCTGCCGGCCAGATGGAAAATCATGCATTGCTGGATAAGGATTATCGGGAATATCCCCGTAGTTTTGCCGATCGGGATGATAGGATGATTGATGGTGACTCGAGCCTGAACTTTGGACCGGGGGATAAGTCTCATGAGCCCGTCGTTTCCGCCCTTGTTCATCTGAGGTCTCCGGGGCCCGTGAGACCTTCGATGGCGAGGTTGAGCGCACTTGTTCCGGGGGTTGGGGCCGATGAGGCTCAGGAGCCGGGGTATCTCTCTTCGGCGCCGCTGATGTCTCCACCGATGAGGATTTTTCTGGAATGGCGCCTGTAGGGTCGGCAGGTAATGGTCTCCTCTTCGGTGGCTTTGATTGTCGAGGGCCGGAAACAGAAGAACTTGTCTGATGTCTGGCTTCCGTTTTTTTTGCTTCCTTCCGGCGTTCCACAACAGCTTCGTCTTTCGGCCGGGTATCATAGTATGTTAATTCAATTCGGAGCTCGCCAGCATATTTTCCTTTGCAGCTGAGGCTGTGCCATGAATCACTCTGCCCGCCTCCTGGAATGATCACGCTCTTTAAATCAACCCAAGTTTCTCCAATTAGATCTGTCTTTTTATCGTCGTTGAAGACAGAGACTTTTAACTGATAATAGTCCGGTGACTCGTGAACAGTAAACCGGAGCTCTTGATCCCTGTAGCACCATCCTCAGCATCAAGAGGGGCCATATACTATGACAGATTGAACTCACCATTTAGGTGTCTGGCCTCCTCTCATGTCAGTATCGGTTTTCTTTGCTTCCTTTGCTAAACGGCAGGCACAATAAGGGTTCTGCTTCCCCATGGTTTTCCTATTGGGTAGATTCTTTGCACGGTCGATAATGGCGACCAGGGTGCCGATTTGAGGCCCATCGATCGACATATCGGCGTAGATCCCCGCCGTATGGGCACCCAAGGCTAGCTGGGCCGACTTGCTCAACATTATGTCCTAGCGAACGAAGCGAAGGATCGAAGAAAAGAATGTTTATTGAATTGAGGGGATATTCACGCCCCCGCCTGTATTTATTGTGTCAAACGGGGTTCCCTTAGACGAACGGGACGGAATCGACACAGCCTGGGTGAGAACGAAAGCAAAGTGGAGGGAGCTGGGTTAGGTGACGCACGCCGAACGAAGCCGAATTTGTGCGTGACACAAGCATAACTACCTGTCTCAGCAGGCAGCACAAAAAAAAAACAAATGAGTGTCTGTCTCAAAAGAACAAGACGAAGAGCCAGTCTTCTCGAAGAGGCAACAAAAGGGGAGATAAACGAGAGATAAGAATCTGAAGACTGAATGGCGCTTCTGCTCTGGTTTTGTTGGCTTTGACTTGATCGGCTGAGGAGGCTGGTGAGCGGTGCCGTAGGGCTAGTTAGTGAGCTGCGAGAGGGGCCGGCCAATTGGATGACGTCGAGAGCGCCCTGGCCTGGTGGCTGGCGATTAGAATTGCTTGGCGGGGACGATGCGAACCAGCCAACCGCCACAGATTGGCAAAGAAACGAGCGAGAGAGTCGTAGACCAGAGCGCGGACTGGAAGCCGAGTCGAAGGATGAAGATGAAGATGAAGATGAACGTCGAGTTCCAAACAGCGAGGTTGGAGAGTCCCGTTGGGGAAGTCTGTTTTGGTTTGGCTGTTTCTGGTCTAGACCCACGCTGACTAACAAGGTCACGTGAGCGGAAGAGACTCCCTCGGAATATTAATAATCCGGTAGCCGGATTAGTTACGGATTTACGTTAGTCCGCCAAAAGTTGCTCCCGAGACTCCCATCGATTCTTTGACGGCAAAGGCAGCAAGATGTGCCCGGTTTCGCATATAGCATACATCTCTTGTTTTTGTATATTCCTAGACTGCGACAATGGCGGCCCCCGTTCTGCCATTGCCGCAGGTGAAACTCCCCTCAGTACCTTCCACTCGTCTCACTTCGGAGCAGCTCTATTGGCGCTCGTTCAGAACTCCTCTCCTCATATCATCCCCGTCCAACACGCCAATTCACCATATCTCACAGCCTCTTGCCTCTGCTTCCGCCTCCGCCGCTTCTCTCCAGCCACCTGATATCTTCACAGTCACAACCGGCGCCCGCGTCCAATTATACTCCGTCCGAACGCGAAAGCTTCTCAAGACGATCACCCGGTTCGATGACACTGCGAGATCCTCAGAAGTCCGCCCCGATGGTAGAATCCTCGTGGCGGGTGACGAGACAGGCACAATCCAGGTGTTTGATGTGAACTCTCGGTCGATTCTAAAAACATGGCGGGAACATAAGCAGCCGGTGTGGGTGACGAGGTTTTCGCCCAGCGATCCAACGACCCTTCTCAGCGCCAGCGACGATAGAACGGTGCGATTGTGGGATTTGCCGAGCGAAACCAGTGCTCAAACCTTCGTGGGCCACTCTGATTATGTCCGCAGCGGCTGTTTTATGCCCGGTACGCAGTCCGCGAATCTAATGGTCTCCGGCAGTTACGATCAAACGGTCAGATTATGGGACTCCAGAGTGGCAGGCCGTCAAGTTATGACGTTTAAAATGTCCGCGCCGGTAGAGAATGTTCTTGCAATGCCATCTGGCACCACTGTTTTAGCTGCCGCGGATAATCAGGTTGCAGTGCTAGACGTTGTTGCCGGGAAACCACTACACCTGATTAAGAACCACCAGAAGACCGTGACCTGTTTGTCATTAGCCTCGCAAGGCGCGAGAGTTGTCACTGGTGCGTTAGATGGTCATATAAAGATGTTTGAAACCACCGGGTGGAATGTAGTAGGTGGATCCAAGTATCCTTCTCCAATCCTATCCTTGGGAGTCATCACCTCCGGTCCTCAGCGAGAGGACAAGCACATCGCCGTGGGCATGCAATCGGGCGTTCTCTCCATCCGCACCCGCCTCTCTGGCGAACAAAAGATCCGCGAACGGGAACGGCAACGAGAAATGCAAGCCATCCTGGAGGGTAAATTAGAGGAACACGATCGCAAGGTCGCCAAGGAGCAGAAGAAACGGGGTCGTGGGTGGGAAAAGCGCTTTCGGGGAATGGACTTTGTCGGTGAAGGTGTTGACATTGTCATCGATTCCCAGGAGACTAAGAAGCGCAAGAAGGAAAAGGCCTGGGAACATGATCTTCGCAAAGGCCGTTATGCAGCATCTCTCGACCAGGTGCTCGCTGCCGGCAATCAAATCACAGTTGTTACACTTTTGACGGCGCTACGACACCGTGCAGCCCTCCGCACGGCGCTGTCGGGGAGAGATGAAGTTACGTTGCAGCCAATTTTGAAATGGGTGCATAAATCGATATCAGACCCAAGGTTGGTGGATCTATGTGTCGAAGTTTCGATGAACGTGCTCGATTTGTACTCTGGGCATCTGGGCCAATCGGTGCAGATTGATCGGCTGATCGACAAGCTTCGTCGGCGGGTGCAGGAAGAAGTCGATCGGGCGCAGAATGCATGGCAGACGAAAGGGATGCTGGATATGCTTAAAGTATCTTGAACATTTTCGAATGTTTTGATTTTCATGTTGCGGGTTTGGGGTAAATCCACCATGGAAAGTTGAGGCGTTTGGGAGTCCTCTATCTTCTCATCATACCGAATGGTTAAATCTGGGAGAGAAAAAGTCATTTATAGAGAGGAGCCACTTAAGGATGCGGTTGAATGGATGTTAATGTGTAACTCGGTACATAAACTACTGTTCGTTTCTTCATGGATGTGCTTCATTCCTTCCCGGCATATAGCCGAGTGAACCCTTCGCCGTTCTCAGGGGGTTGCAGCCAATTCCGCTCGTCATAATTCCAACCCTCAGCGCCTTCAATAACATGGAATGTATACGCAAACCGGCTCTGCTCACTCGTATTCTTCTCGCTTTTATGCAAGGCGTTCCCATGAATCAACACCAGTGAACCCGCAGGGATATCCAGCATCTCAAAGTCCTCGTCGACGGGGACATAATCATCACCCTCTCCTTCCAACTCCTTGGGCAACCCGGGCCCCGACCAATCGATAAACTCGGTTCCGGCACTGATATCGGCACCCGCCGAGCGGACAAAGCGCCGCCGCACGCGCCCTCGTTTATGGCTTCCTTTCCAGAACCCAAGACCGCCGTTCCCACGACCGGCATCCTGCAGGGCAAACCACCACCCCACCGCGCTGGGTGGATCTGTGAATAAAAACTCCGAGTCCTTGTGAGGGGGCACCGCGGCGCCGATGCCGGGCTGTTTGCAGATCACCATGCTCTGGAGGACGCGAGGGTCTCGAAACCCGAGGGATCGGGCGATAGCTGCGTTTCTAGCGCCGATGGTGCCATTGTGTGTTATATTGGAGAAGGGCGGGGAGAGGGAGTGTAGGGAGTGCCCGATCTTATTTACGGCGAGGTGCTTGGGGCGGGTGAGTTCGTTGGTGGTGGGGGAGAAAGCGTCTGGCTCGAAGAAGAAGCGAACCTTGTCGCCGGAGGTGAGGAAGTATTCATCCCCAACGTGTTTGGCGTTGTTTGCGTTTTCCTCCTCGTCGTCGCCGGTGGTGAAGCGCGTGAGCGGGTGGGATGAGAGCGGGAAGGAGTTGAGGAGATCGGTGGTGGTGGCACGGAGAGCGGAGATGGTGTCCTGCGGGAGGTAGTCAGGGATTACGAGGTAGCCGTTGTCTTTGAAGAAGGCAACCTGATCAGAGGCGAGGCCGGCGTGAGAGGACATGTTGGATGGTGAGCGTTGGACAATATGCTGGACAGTCAAACAGTCAAACACTCGAGAGATATTGAAGCCCCGCTGAATCACGAGCCTTCAGGGTTGGCACGCCCCGGTGCTTGGGGGTCATGCGGGGCAGCTGCGGCTTGGGCTTGGGCCTTGGGGCGCCTAGCCGTCGGGTGTTAGCCGTGCCTAGAAAGCCTAAATCATAACCCAGTCGGGACTGCCAAGCTGCCAGTGTTCATCATTTTGAATTGTCTGTGTTCTATCTCCCAAAGGTCTTACAAGGGTATATGTGTACTTATGTATTTCGCGAAAAGTATGGGATCAATCGACATGACGATTACCATGCTGATTACCCGGAGCTTGATCTTGCACCAGGCAGTCGGATTCTGCCCTCGCGCAAACAGCTAACACGCTCAACCAGTGATGGCAAGCCAAAGCTCCAATGGCACAGCATACCAGCGACAAATCCAATCCCATCATTCTTAAAAGCAAGCAGCAAACCTACTGTCACGATCATGACGGTCCATCTCTGCTTCCTCTCCGCTTCACTGAGCTGGAGCTCCGCTGGCCTCATGGTCGGCAGGACACCTGAACGATCGTGTTTTCCCAAGTCCCACGCACCAGCCGTATTCAGGCTTTCTCCAACGCTGGCCAGTTCTAGCCCAGCGGCGATTACCATCACACTCAGGAAAGCGGTAGGAAATGCCTTGAGCAGGTCGATGAGCGTATTCCCTAGGAATACGCCGACAATCAACTTGACAACACCAAGGACGATCACGCTTGCCCCGGACCGAGCACCGAAGCGATATTGCGCGGCAAGGCCACCAGATCCGTGACAGACGGGCATACAGCCAAACCATACGCCGAGCAGATTCATCCCGGACACGCTGAGGCCAATGGACGTGATGGACGGGGTACGAACATCAGGCAGTAGATCTCCGGCGAGATGCACCACAGCAATGATAGAATTCAACGTAGTTAGCGGAATCTGGCCGATTCCCGCCTCCATGATCCCTCTGGTCCACTCATCCAGAGAAGGGCGAACCACGCCAGGCAACTCCAGACCCCAACTCGGGAAACGCCCGTCCGACGTTGCGAGCACAGCAAACGCAAACACTAGGCCTAGCAGGAACAAAATCAGGCCATACGGCGCCCGACGGTATATGTTCGTCACCACCAAGCCCGCAAACGCCGCAATCGTCCACAGGTAGTTATCCACCCACCGTGGCCCAAGCCAGCTCAGTTCACCCTTGATCTTCGCTCCCGCCGCGACCACCAACGACAGCCCGGCGCCAACCTGAATCCCCTTGACCACCGGAATCGGCACGACACCGGCAAACCACCTCAAAGCGCCCGTTGTGCTAAACAACAGGATCACGGCGCCAACAAAGGACCCTGCGGCCGCAATCTCGCCCGCACAAAACGACCTAGAGATCGCAACGGCGGCAATTGCCTTCATGGGTTGCACGGGCAGCGGGATCCCGAAAAACACGCCGGTGAGGATATTATACAGGCCGGAGAAGACGAGGGTTGCGGGAAGCGAGATGGAGCCGTTGACGGCGAGAGCGATGAGGATGGGCAGGAATGTACCCAAATCACCAAGGGCTCCGGAGATTTCGGCAAGGGGCTGGCGACGAAAGGTGGCCCAGTTGCGGGCGGAGTGGGTGAGAGGCATCGAGGACAAAAGGATGACTAGTTAACTGGGCGAGTTAGAGATGGCACGGTTAGCTTGTTGATCATATATCTGCTGTTGAAGCTGTAGAAGCTGTTGGATGATCGCCCATCACTTGTTGACAACTGTTGGAATGGCGTGTTGTTCAAGATGGAGTAACTCTTAACCGGTTACTCTGTTAACTAGTTGGCTGGTCAGCTATCATGCAGCCCCTGGATGTGAACAAGGGATATTATGTAATAAAAGCCAAGCCAATTGCGCCTCTGGCTCCGTCCTGCTGTGTTTATCATCGAGCAGCTGCACAGCTACGAGTTGAATGCTAGCGACCGTCACAATGGATCCAGACACTCCGCCTCCCGAGCCCTCCCCCTCCGCTCTCAACTACATCCTTAGCTTCTTGCTGGTTGGGATCGCATGGGGCTTCACCACACCCTTCATCCGCCGCGCCGCCGTGGAGTTCCGCGCCCGGAACAAGCCCAACCATCAGGACCAGCCCGAGGAGAATAGCGCGCGCCGGTTGCCGCGGAGCTCATGGGCGAAGCGGAAACTTACAGGGTTCTTTTGGACCGTGGTGAATCTGCTACGGACGCCACAGTATGCCGTCCCGCTCCTATTGAATCTATCTGGGAGCGTGTGGTTTTTCCTCCTCGTCGGAAAGCACGGTAGGATACCTGATACCTTGCCCGGCTGATGTCCCCAGGGCGTTTACTGGCTCAATGTGGAGTATCCGGGGTTTCGGTGGTGGGCTAATCCGCCTGGTGTTGAACGCAGAACTAAGCCTAACCGTCCCGATTACCAATTCCATGGCCTTTCTATTCACGGTGCTGGGGGAGTGGTATGTCGAGGGCAAGGTCATTTCGAAGCGTATGTCAGCTGCCACCCAGGCTCAGCCTTTTCTTTTACCGGACAGTCTAGATAACTGGTTGTCCAGAAACTTGGCTGGGGATGTCCCTGGTCCTCAGCGGGATTGCATTGTGCGTGCATTCAAAAAGTACATAGCTACCATGCCCGTTGCTTGACTCGAGCGACAAGTATATACCCCAATAGCTCTATCTAGATAGGTGGAGAATGGCATATCTTTCCTTCCCCCCTATGTGATCCATATCGAGACCGCGAGTGAGTACGGACTAAGATCCCTAGACTTCACTTGTTCTTTCATTCATTTCCATGTGACTTGTCATTCACTTGGAAACTGATAGTTATGTTACATCAATTCTGAAAGCAAAGTGAACTCCAAATGCAGGCCACAACAGACCAGTGACTACAAAGCCT
>NW_003052497.1:125732-127798 GCF_000003515.1 Uncinocarpus reesii 1704 | reverse complement strand
TGCCAACGATCCGGCTCTCAGTTCTTCGAACCTCTATATACTCTTAATTTTAACCTATTAACTTGTACTGACTGAATTAACTGCCTCCAAATACTCAAGGCTTGAAATAGCACTACAAATATTAATACTAAAGTGAGCAGCAATCCGAAAACATTTATCGGCCCTATGTTCGATGACAATACCATTTACGAGAAACACCCTTCTCGAGCCTCAGATTGGTTCTCTTTTTGATTTTTGACTGGACCTTTCCACGCCATCGGCAAATGTTCCCGATGCAGAGCGCATGGGAAGGCATGCGTGGCGGTACCGCCAGCTCTCCGCGACGAGGTCGCCGCGATGCGCCAGCTTGCTTCTAGCGGTCGTCCAACCTCAGAGATCCTTCCTCAGACCGACCTGACAACGCGCTAGACTCCAGTTCAAGCTTTCCGATACTGAGAAAAATGAAGCATGAGTCTTGATACAGTCGGATTTTGAGTTTCCGCCGAATAGTACTATCTCCCTTGGCTTCTGCGTTCTATAACGGTCTCTCAAGGCATTAACGGGCTTCCATTCTCCTTCCTTTGGGCCTTGTACTTTTGAGAAGCTATTTCAAAGATATATATATTCCGGGGCTCGATATTGCCGTTTACGAAACCCTCGACTTCGGTGCCCTCATTTTCCGTCGGTTCTTTGTCGCCGCTTCGACGCAAGACGCTGGGGCCATTGCCTTTGTCCCGTCCGGTCGAGTGGCGGGGGAATTCGCCGGAAGGAATTCTCGTCGACTCGAAGCCAATATTGCGCGGCTCCCAAACGAATGCAGTAGTCGTCTATACTCGTGGCTCCGTCGAGGCCGAACCCTGCTCGTTTTGCGCTAGGGGAAACGGCCCGTTCTTATAGTGCGTCACCGCCATCAGTCCTTCGGGACTCGAGATCGGGAAGGGGGCATGCGCCTCATGCATTTGGCCGAACTCGCCACGTTAGTTCCCTTCCAGCCGCCCGTCTTCGCTCCGTCGAAGTCCACCATGCCGGTCGTTGTCCCTCCCGTCGGTGAGAATGTCGTCGACAAAACTCCCGATCCGTCTGATACATCAACTCAGATGCTCCTCCACGCAGATGCTGAAACCACCAGCGGCACTATGGAGAATTTCAACATGATCACAAGCAAAAAGAGATTGTATCTTGGGTGATTCTCATGTCACCGCTACCTTGAGAGTATCTCACAGGCCGGTGAGTAGCCTTCCCATCTAGAAGACTTAACTCAATGAGCCCCCATCCGGCTCGTTGGATCCATTTACATGGCTAATCCATCTGCCTGTCTAGTGAATGCATGGCAAGGATTCAATACCAATATCATCTTCAATAAGAGGGCCAGGTAATGCCTATGCATTGACCGATCATCCCCATATGTGATAATAAATTGAAACCAGGAAGCAGGAGAGGAGAGTGGTTACTCCTAATAACATGAGCATTCTTACACTACCACACAACATTACTAATAAGGATCCTGAAGAAAGAGAGCTTCGGATTCAGTCGATACACGAATATCTACAGAGATGAGAGTGGACTAGTTTCTAATTAACCTACAACTTTATCAACACAACATGGAATCTGCTCTCAAAGGCCAGATTTCTTTCCGCATCAACAGCATATCACTGTCACAGACTCTTCAGCAGACATTCCCGGTGACACAGTTTTGTGAAAAGTGTTGATAAGAGTCCTCTCCGCAGGACTCAATCAGCATCATTCTGTTCCATGAATGGAGCGGATGTCCAAGCCAAAAAAGGTGCCTTCTGTGAAGCCAGATGATTATTGCACAAGGGAGGAATGGGCTTGGGGCCCGCAAAGGTTCTTTCACAGAACTCCAGGCCACTAGCAGACCTTTTACTGAGATGGTATACTGGCGGCAACAGGCCGTGGTGAACCCGGTAAGTGCTTCCTGCAAAGCTGCAATCATAGTTCTAATATAAACTTGTCTTATGCAGGTGCTAAGACCAAAGATTGGCATTGATAAATGATGGGATTTGGGCTCCGATTCTCATACAGATGCTGCCCAGGGTCTTCAAACCACACTTTTATCAACTCATAAA
>NW_003052497.1:10025-125632 GCF_000003515.1 Uncinocarpus reesii 1704 | reverse complement strand
CATCATTACATTTCGAGTGTGGGAATTCCGCACTTATGGAATTCAATTGTACACAGGGCATTCCCGGCCGCGGGAGGTTATGTTGTCCGCCCAGAACAATTCACCACACATGAGGTGAGCCCTGATTAGCTTTGCCGTCCCAGCTGGAGATGCAATCTGCTCTGGACGACGGGGCAACAATGTCGCCTCAAAAAACGGCAGCGGGTGAGAGCAGATCTCATGGAAAATGAGAATAAACCCTGATAATGTTGAGAAACAGAAAGATGTCCAGTTGCAGGAGGAAATTCTGCGGCGAGTTTTCTGACACTTTATATAACCTGGTGGTATCCATTGTATGCTGGCCTCCAAAAAGTCCACAATGGCCGATATTTACATACTTTTTCCTTCTCTCCTTCACATTATTGTATGGGCCAGATAGATGGATAGAAGCTAACATTGCTCTCGGATGCATATCTTCTAAATGTGTTGGCAATGAACATTTGTACGGAGTAGACATCCATTTAATTAATACCATTTCCACATACCTTTGTCGAGAACTCATCTCAGAGGCCTGCTCAATTGCAGTGTTTGCGTCTTTATCAAGTTCGCGATGCAGTAAAGCTAATAATTAGTTATCCCCTTCCTCAGCTCTTGTCTCGCAAGATCGTTCCAACCGGCAATGGAAGCTCCCAGCGTGACATCTCTGTTCCACGATGGCGGGTTTTCGTCGCCGTCACAGTCTCCCGCGCGGATGGTCGCGGCTCCTGTCCCTCGCCGTCCTCGTCTTCTTCCTGGTCGATCTCGCCCGCATCTCGCGTTCCGGAAGCCCTTCGATCCTCGATCCGCGCCCGCCGTCGCGCACCGTGCAGTCCGGACGGCGGGTGTTTATCGCAAGCATCCATTGGAATAACGAAGCCATTCTGCGCTCGCACTGGAACGATGCACTGCTGGATCTGGCCAGGACGCTGGGCCCGGAAAACGTGTTTGTGTCCATTCTAGAGAGCGGCAGCTGGGACGGAAGCAAAGATGCCTTGAGGATCCTGGACGACGAGCTGGAGAAGCTGGGAGTCGAGAGAAAAGTCGTGCTGGAGGAGACAACGCACCAGGACGAGATTGACCGCGTGCCGTCGCCAGACGAACCGGGCTGGATCCGCACCGCAAGGGGAGCGAAGGAATTAAGACGCATCCCGTATCTCTCGCGGCTGAGGAATCGGGCCATGGAGCCGCTGTCTGTCCTCGCGTCGCGATCAGAGCATCAAAGGACCTTTGACAAGGTCCTCTGGCTCAACGATGTTGTGTTTACGGTAACCTCTGGCACCTACCTAGTCCCTGGCGCAAAGTGGTTGACCCTGGGCTATATCTATAGACTACGGATGTGTTGAATCTCCTCGATACGCGAGGCGGCGATTACGCTGCCGCATGCTCCCTCGACTTCTCCAAGCCTCCATCCTACTATGACACCTTTGCCCTGCGAGATTCTTCCGGCGCCAAAGCCGTCACTCCCGCATGGCCCTATTTCCTTTCCTCGAAATCTCGCCATGCCCTGATGACCAGCTCTCCGGTCCCGGTCAAGTCATGCTGGAACGGAATTGTCGCTTTCGAGGCTGCCCCGTTCTATCATCCGTCCGGCCCTGAGTTTCGTGGCATCTCGGATAGCCTGGCCAAGCATCACTTGGAAGGGTCAGAGTGCTGCTTGATCCATGTCGATAATCCTCTTACGCCAGTCAAGGGCGTATGGTTGAACCCGAATGTCAGAGTCGGTTATAATGAACAGGCCTATCTCGAAACCCATCCGCGCTCCTCCGCTACCTGGCCGAGCTCGAGAGAAAGAATCAAGGGAGTATGGCAAAACAGAGCGGCCCGTTGGGTGAATTTACCATATAGGAATCTCGAGAATCTAGTCGTTCGATGGAGAGTCCGCCGTTGGAAAGCCGAAAACGGGTTGGAACGCGAGGAGCGCGGTCTGTACTGTCTGATTAACGAGATGCAGGTGCTAGTCAGGAACGGATGGGCGCACGTTTGAATCGACGTTTAGAGAAACCCATGGTGCGGTGCAGTGCAGCCTAATTGCGCACCTGTCGATCCAAAAAAGACATACCACAGCATGGACGATGACCTTCAAAGCGCAACTAGTATCATCTCCTGTTCAACATACGAACATCACGTTGCATTGACACTTGCACATCAATCCTTTAGAAAGGACCGAAACGTTGATATATTGACTGCATCGAACGACAAGTTGAACATTGAACACATCCTACACTATTTACGTGTAACTAAACAATAGAGAAGCATCACTTTTCCACAAGCAGCATCCGGAATCAAGGGTTCTGCCTCCCCGTCGCCGGCTTCATCGCCTCCCTCTCCTTTGTCTTTTGACCAAATCTCCCTGTTTCAATCTCCTCTCTTCCCTCTCTCTGGATCGCCTGATTCTTCGCTACGCCCTGCGGGTCATTCGCCACGCGATCAACGATTTCCCCCATTTTCCCGCGCGCCTCCTCTCCAGCACCCTAAACCCAAGGTCAGTCGAAGCCTCAGAAAGAAAAACAAAAAAGGGCGGATAGAAAGCAATAATCATACGTGCACCCCGGCCATAAACCCCTTCACACCCCCCTCCTTCTCCGGCATCGGCCCCGTCCTCTCCCCCTGCCCTCTCGCACCCGTAATCGGCATTGCCCCCGCCGGATTCGTGCTCGATCCCGCCGTCCGCCCGCCCTGGAACGTGCCGATACCCCCCGTCCCCGTGCCCGCCAGCCCGGACCCGGCCATCGCCGCGCCGCCGCCGGGATGCGTTCCTGCGGCCCGGGTTGTTTCGCCCATGGTGCTGGTGGCCGTGGTGGAGGGTGCGTTGGGGTCGGTGATGGTGCTTGACGTGCTGCCGCCGGACGCCGCGGTCTGGTGGACGTTGAGGGCGTCGCCGCCGGTGGTGAGGCGGGTGGCGGTTGGGTCGGTGGTGGAGAGAGAGGGTTTGGACGGGGGCAGCTTGGAGCCGCCGTGTTCGCGTTGGGCAGCCATGTGGGTTTGTTCTGGGTAGCTGTTGTTTTAAGTGCGGACGGGTTTGAGGTTTTGTTTAAAAAAGGCTGTGCTTGGGAATCTACGGAAAGTAGATAGTTATATTGGTCGTGATATCCGCTAGTGGGACATTTCAGAAATACAAACTGCTATAAAAGCGTCCAAAACTCTTGACGTCAACATCCCCATGGAGCAGGATTCTGTGATGAGCTTATTATCCTAGCATTGACAGGAGCAATTCAAACTATAACCATAAACCACGGTTCGCTGGGACCACGGTATCAATGCGTGTTAATCTAAAGCAGAAAGCCAAAGGGTGAGCTAGAGGGAAAGGTTGATTACTTCTCCTCCAGGGGCAAAATTGGATATTGCAGCTCATAAGAGTCTAACATACACAGTAATTGTAATATACATACATATGCACGCATGCTATCGACACCGTCCATTCATATAACTCACGGTATACCATAGCACGACACGATATAAAGTGAAATTATCCGGTCAAGACGCACATACCAAACCACGACCAACAACACCATGGGAAGAAGACGACCGCCAAACTGTGACCGGAAGATGTGCATGCAAAGGTACGCTCGTCAGTCATTATAATCCTTGAAAAAGAGAACGGGTCGAACATAAAATTGGGGGTATCTCATTTAACAAGACGAGTCGCAATGGCCGGACGAGGCTATTATACGCCACGGAACTAAAACAACCGCTGTTAGTAGCTGGCCGAGATCCCTCGCTAATCCGAGGACTCACCATTCTGACAATCAGGAACCACATAGCTCCTATGAATCTAAACAACGACAAAGCCGCCACACTCCATAACACAACTGCCATGTAAATCGCGCTCCGATTGGCCTCACTTTCATTGTTCAAATCGATCCTCTCCAGGCCAACGGCGTTGAGGACCAACGCACCGAGCGCGAAATTACAAAAGATCCACACCAACACAACAGAACTCCGGAAGCCCTTATAGTAGTCTTCTTGCTTCTCTTCTTCAGTGACCGCTCTCTGTTCCTTCGGCGGCTTCGAAGCGAATTTTGTGAGTTCAGCATCGTATTGAGCATTGAGATCTCCGTCATCTTGAGGTATCTCAACGTCGACTTTGCCACCCGGCTTGAGGTTCGCAGAGGGAAGTTTCTCGGCTTTATCGTCACCTTTAGTTCCCCAAGTGATATCATGGGTGTTGCAAAACGCATAAATGTTAAGGACATTGATATACGTTGGAGTTAGAAGGATGTATTGCAGAAACTATAAGCCCGGTGTTAGCTAAGGATCAATGCAACTCCGGATAGAGAGACTTACGGATGTAAACATATGCCACGGGTCAAAGAATAAGATCGAAGCAAGGAGCCAGAGAACATAAGTCGACAAGAGCGATACGATCATCGAAAAGAACTGTAAGTTTTTGAATATCGCGGAGAAGCTGAACTGGCCATCGGCAACTTCATGCTGGATGGACTTTACCGTAACATAGATCGCCGCAAATGTAAGATATATCATGATGATAACCCAGAACCCTGTCATCGTTAAGTAAAGCTTGTTGGACCCTTGTGGCCGATTGCCCAATGCTAAAATAAAACATGTCACCAGAGTTGCAAGGTAAAGCCATTCAAAAACAACGCCCAAAATGCTGCCGGCTCTGCCGAGAAGGTCAGCCGTACCAAGGGAAGTCGTCAAGATGCGAAAAACGAGGAAGAAATTTCCCTACTATCGGTTAGATTCTCATATAAAATCTCTTCATTCAGTGGACGGAGCATACAATCGCGAACCAGGCAAATAGCATATTGATCGTCTGATAAATAAATTCAATTAGTAGCATAAATTTTCGAGAGCCGCTGTGAGCGCTCCGCCAAATTTGGTAAAAGTGTGTGATGGCATAGACCGCGGCGAAAAAGCTCCCGTTCAGCCAACGCCGTCGTTGAAGGATGAACTCCGCCATGCGATCAGGAACATCAGTTTCGCCACTGGCGGATTTAACGTACTGCAGGATCCATCGGCAGTTGCGCTTAGATACCAGTTCAAAGCAGAGAATTCGATCTTCTGCTAAATACATGTTTGCGGTGAATATGCCAGCATTTGCGCCGTGCATTTTCTCGCCCGCAAAGTATTTCTCTAGTGGGCCTTGGTCATTCTTGTCGTTTTGAAGCGCAACGTAGCGATAAGCTGAAAAGGCTCCCGGGAGGACGGAAATAAATCCAAAAGCCGATTCCAGTGGCTTGTCGAGAATGTTGCTCATTTTATATTCAAAATTCTGGGTCGCAACCAGGGGGTTAATCAGCTTCTTGCCGCGGTCCAACATCACCTTGATCTCCCCGCAAGCACCGCCACACATCGGCTCTAGGTCGAACGCGCGCCAGAGTTGATAAATGGAATCTTTCCCTGGTTTGGTACCTGCGTCAAGAAGGACGCAAATATTCGGATCCAGGACACGTCCGAACGCTTGAAAGAACCAACGGTGGGAGTTGATTTTCTTTTGGTTCTTTTCCTTTAAGCAAAACAGCATTTGAACGGGCATACCCCGTCGCGGCTTGAGGAGCACTTGGTTGCCTTTCAACTCCATGCCCATTTGAGTTGTATATTCATAGATGTGAGCAGTCACGTCCTTTCCGTTGACTTGCTGCTTGGCAATTCCATCTTGATACACCCCCAAACCGGCCAGAACCGCCCGTGTTCTGGGATTGATCTTTGCACGGCCATCGCTGACGACACAGACCACGATCTTCTTCCATGCCTCCTTTCCCCAGGTGTTGCTGTTTGATCTGCCGCACATGTAGTCGATATTTTTGAAAACGCCAATCATCGTTCGCGCAAATAAAAAGTCATCCTCGTTATACATGGTGACTACAATGAACAGCTCGGTATGTCTCGGCTTTGCAAACAACCTTTGGCGTAGAGTAAATCGCTCGTTGTAGAAGTCCTTTGGATCGCAAGTAGCTGCTGAGTAGCGCATGTGTGTAAATTCATCTCGTTCTGGCGGTGCAACATGATTGATCTGGCTCAAGAGCCTTGGCGGGATCGGACAGTCAAGGACCAGGTTGCCATTGAACAGCTGAACCTCCTTGACCGTTTTCCACCTCCGTAGGGGTGCAGGACTGGGGGTGGTAGCAATGGCGGATGTATTGCTGAAGGCTCCGTCCTCCGGTTGAGGATTCGGCCCAAAAGGAGTATCCGATAGGAGGATGGGAACTTGGTCGTCATGGTATCTTTGAGGATAGTTTGTGAGGTCGTAATCGTCGACTGACGAAGGAGTGGGCTGGTAGGGCGGATTAAAGTACGCATCATGATGGGCCTCCGGAGAGATAGTGTAGTCGCGATGGGGGCCGGGAGACGGTCGATAGGGATGGTTTTGCTCAAAAGTCTCGTTATGCCCGAAGGAATTCCGATATTTCGACCGAATACTATAAAGTAAGACATGTTTTCAGCCATCCACGAGTTCCATACGCAGGTAGGTAATAACAGTGCATACGGTAGGTTGATCCAATAGCCGATCAGTCGATGGCATTGGTATATGGCCATATTGCTGATATGGATCGTCTTCCAATTGGTATCCTTGAAGTGGCCTGCCTGGAGAGGATCTGCGATGAGGATGGAGACTCTGGGCTTCCATTTGGGGCGGCGGCTCGTCGTCGAGGACAGGGTCTAGTAAAGTTGAATGTCAGTGATCTTGCGGCGATGATTTGAGGCCGGAAATATCAAGACGGTGCATTCCACGCTTTCTGCAGCCGAAATCGACGAGCAAAGAGAAATGCGGGGGGAAGCGCCGTAAGCCGAGGAGAATAGCAGTAGCACAATGCAGAGCGCATCAGGCAGCTTCGAATTGCTTTGCGGAATGACGTTTGCAAAGCGTCGTCAGTTGTGCGGTCGGCCAAGGCTCATGTTTCAGGGCGATCTCCAGGATGATGGACATCCCCGGTCGGCCGTGGCAGCATTCCCGGGAGACGCATCACCGTGCAGCACGAGTGCGAAGCCGCAGAAGACGCACCGGAGACTGGGCCCAGCCGGGACGGGTAGTAGGGAAAGAAAGAATCACAGCCTTGTCCTGCCGTCAACCACACGCAGTTGACTTACTTGGGAGTCTGTTGTACGACATCCTGCCGTCGACGCAACCCTTCTCGCGGGTTATACAGCTGGAGTAAGGCGAAGAGTGTCTTGACGCGCACCGGGGGGTTGAGAGAGGTAGTTAACCAGCTAGGTAGCTCTCAGGCGAAGGGAATGACGCTCCCCACGATGACGGCGGACTAGTTAGAGGGAATCACAAGATCGACTGTGCAACGAGTGGAGGTGGACTGGACAAACGACGGGACGAAGCAGCAGATGGAGAGACAGACACACAGAGAGAGAGAACGCGAAGAAGACGAGCAGCTGGTCAAGAGAGAAATGCAGAGTCGCAGCTCATGGCGGCTGGTTTCCCAAGCAATGCGCCAAGACCCGTGGCTGAGCTCCCGGTTTCGTCTTTTTGCTGAAGAACATCCACGAGCACAGAGAGAGCGAGATGCAGAGATGTGCCCTGAAAGGCTAAAGTCTCCTCCAGGTTCCTGGCTCGCGGCTACCAGGGCTCGCGAGGTCTCACGGCCATACCATTGGGCAATTGACCGGCCTCTTGCTGGATTCGTGGCGCGCAACGTGTCCGCCGTCTGCACAGCCGAGAGGGAAAAAGGAAAAAGCTCTGCGTCTGGAGCTGAGAAGCCTGAGATGTCGCTTACAGCGAGCCTCTTTTGTTGGCAACTTTACCAGATTCAACAATTCACCGATGGGCGTGAAAGCTGGTGCCTCAGACCCTGACCTGCCAAGTCGGCTCTACGCTGCCCGTGGTGGCTTTGGATCCATGAAAGCTGTGAAGAAAACTGTGCTAATAATAGTGAAATCAACCTAGCGCTGCAAGTGAACTATAGTGATCTGGTGCTATGTGATAGTCTCGGAAGAGATGAGCCCTTGCGCAGAGGGCATATCGGGCCGCTCGATGCTACTTCTATACAGCCCGATATCAATCAATATCAATCTGACAAAGAGCTCCCTCTATCAGTAGGAACCTGTATACTCCGTTCTCTGTCATTAGCTTGTTATCAACGCGGTGTTATATAATTCCGCCAACAGGGGTGAATGGGATCAGTCGCTCCCGATCGTGCTTTGGTAGACGGTCCCAACCAGAACTCATCATCACACAAGGGAAGAAACAGGCACCTCTCTATTAGCAATATGGGCTCCATCTCCGAGCACTCCTCGTCAAACGACGGCCTATCCGTCCTCTTTGTCTGTCTTGGGAATATCTGTATCTTCCACCCCGCCCCCGCCTCCAGTCCAGCCACATATGGCTCTCTCCTAACTAACATCGATGACTGACAGGCCGGTCTCCCATGGCCGAGGCGGTATTCCGACACCACATCGCCAATCTCCCCGCCTCGTCTCCTCTGAAATTCAGTACCGTCGACTCCGCTGGCACAGGTGCCTACCATATCCACTCTCCGCCCGACCCCCGCACCATGTCCACTCTCCGCCAGCACAACGTGATTAAATACAGCCACTCCGCTCGCAAGGTCAACAAAGCCGATTTCCGGGAGTTTGACTACATCTTCGCCATGGACGACTCCAATCTCTACGACCTGCTGGAACTACAGGAGAAAGTCAAGAGGGACGATGAGAAGAAAGGAGATACCGGCCACAGGGCCACTGTAAGGCTCTGGGGCGATTTCGCGCGCGATGGGAGTGTTTGCGACAAGGTCGGCGGCGGGGAGAGCGTGCCGGACCCGTATTACGGTGGTAATGATGGGTTTGAAGAGGTATACAGTCAGGTGGTACGGCACACTGAGGGCTTCCTTAAATATCTGGAAAGAAAAACCGCCGAAAGCTGATGCCAGACACCGCTCAAGACCTGTTTTCTCTTTGCAGGGCCATTACGGTTGGAGCTTGGGCCCAACAAAGGTCCGTAGCAGGGGCGGGCAGTTCACGCTCTACATCACCCCGTTATACCCACTCTATAAGAATTTCATGTAGCATATCAATCAATAAAGGGGTGTACCCACGAGCTTATATGCCCGTTGCTGTGGCACACTTATGTACAGACGGCAGCACATGCTGGAAACCATATCCACCTCGTAGTGCCGCCCCGAGGCAGCGTTGACGGATGTCGGGTTCGAGTCATATTTTTTCCGTGATTTTGATTGCAGCCCTGCAGCCCAGTCGGATGACATTAACCAGTGGATCGTACGGCTTGGCCTCCTTTGCATCATTCTCTACGGCGTGATCCAAGTGTTCCAGCTCTTCATCGCGTATCCTCTTCAGGGTTGTGACCAATTCTCTCAATTCGCCGTCTATCTCTTCTCCCCTCTGCTCTGCATCGGCAAACCACTCAAGCATCACCCGGATCTGATCGTTGTAGTGCGTCCCGATTTCCGTTTCTACTGCTTCTGTGCAAGCCATAGCAGCCTCTCGTCCCATGATTCCCGTACTCCAGCCCAAAAACGACGATACGCCCTGCCAGATCGGGTACATAACAGTAGGACGCACGCGATGCTTCGCGATCAGGTTATTGAACGTGTCGAAATGGCCGGCCTCTTGGTCATACATGTGTTTCATGAGCGGGCGCAGGTGAGGGTGGGAACGGACAACGGGCGGCGATTGTGCAGTGTAGATATGTGTAGCGGCAAGCTCCCCGGCTTGGTTGACGCGGAGGGCGCTGTCAAGGAAATCGCGTTGCGCCTGGGTGAGGACCATTCGCGGCCTGGTCGACGATGCGACGGAGCTGTGTCGGACTGGCGGCTGGGAAGCCCGCAAACATCTTGAGCAGATAGAACTGGAAAAGGCCCCCGCACGCCACAAACGAGCGTGTCCGAGCAAAACACTGCGTGCATCCATCTCCGCTGCAGCAATTCGAAGCAAGCAAAGACCAGAGAATCTCTTTTCGAGGCCGTGGCTGGTTTCCGGTGACGTGATTCGAGCCGGGGCGCCGCGCTCTCCGATTGGCTGGGTGGTGCTCGGCCCGGAACATCCTTGCGCCGACGCTGCTGAGTCAGCCGCAACTGCAGTTCGGATCATCGATCGAACGACGAGTTTGGCGACGTCAAGGTGGCCCTGCTGTACATTACACAGCGCTGTGTTATTCCTGTCTTCCTGACTCACTGCCACTCCCAGCCCCCCTTCCCGCTTAAAACCAGAGCCTATATACAAAGGGTGTGACACTGGACTGTTGAGAATCCTGGGCTGCAAGCACCTCTGCACAAAGACCACCCCCTATCAGATCCTGATTGCCACTCCCACTCTCCTCCTCTCTCACTCCCTTGCGGAGTTTGTCACTGTTTGCCGGGGGAATCTGCATTAACAGGTGGCAGGTTCCATCAGTTCTGGCGCCTCACAGGCCTGTTTCGACGCTCTTTGATACAGTTCTATCCACTGCTCACTGTCCAAGATGGCTGACCTGGACGCCGAGCTTCTCGCTTTGGCGGGAGGGGATGATTCATCAGATGAGGGAACTTCCACGCCAGCCCCTCAAAAAAATCTCTCCCCTCTTCATTCCTCCTCCAAGGAACAACACTCTGTTGAAGACCAAGTGGATGAGATGGCGCGCAAAGGGATGGCAAGACCTGTCAAGCGGAGAAAGAAGGTGAAGGATGATGAAGAAAGTGAGGAAGGTGAACTGTATGTACCCTGCACATCCTGAATATGCGTTCTTTGCCTTCTGTCCAGCTGCTGGAGGTCTCTTCGATCTTCTGTTCTGCTTTTCCATGTTCGTTCTTGCACATCCCGTTTGCTCAATGTCCATGGCCGCCATAATCCTCCTCATCAGTTTTGTCTCCTTGAGAGATAAAGCAATATCGAGTGTCCCTAACAGCCAAAATGTCTAGTTCTTCCTCGACCCCCCGCTCTCGCAAGTCCCTGAATTCCGCGTCCATGTCTGAATCCGACTCAGAGACGTCGTCGCATGCCGAAGAGAAGCAGGGCCCCATTTTCCCGTACGAAAAACTATTTTACTCTGCCAAAGACAAGGATGAGATCATGGCCATGCCGGAAATCCAGCGAGAAGAGCTGCTTTCTGAAAGAGCTCAACTCGTCGATCGCCACAACCAGGACCTTGCTCTTCGTCGCCTGCTTGCTATGCGGGAGCGCGAGGAGGCGAAGGTTACTGAGAAGAGAAAACGCAAGGCTTCTGACACCGAGGGCCAACGCAAGAGCTCGCGTCAGAAGACCACGCTAGGTGGCCGGAAAGTTGGCGAAGCCTCCGGTGCGATCGAAGCCTACAAACGCCAGCGGGAGCAGAAAGGCAAGCGTGAAGAACAGCGTCGCCGTGATGCCAGTAGCAGGAAGAAGGGCGAGCGGTCCGCATCCCCAGACGGCTCAGATGTCGACGCCCATGGTGAAAGTGAGGTGGAATGGGACGATGACGCTCGTCGCCGTTCGACATCACCAGCCAAGGATGCACTTCCTGCTGAATTTCGAGACTTTGAGCGCGCACGAGTCAGCCGGCGCAACTTTGCACAATACTGCTTTTACCCAAATTTTGAAAAACTTATTGCTGGCTGTTACACTCGTCTGAACGTTGGACCTCATCCTGATACTGGAGAAACTGTGTACCGACTTTGTTTGATCAAAAGTGAGGACCTTGACCTACATTTTCTACATATGTAATGCTAAAATCTGGCAGGTTTTGTTGAGGGTAGACCATATGCTATTGAAGGCCTAAACGGAAGGAAGTTCGTCACCAAACAGTATGCTGTCCTAGAGCATGGAAATTCGAAGAAAGAATTCCCCTTTATCTTCTGCTCAGACGGTCCATTCACGGAGGTGAGTATCATTAGGAGTGATCCCGCATGTTTGCAAGGATTGCTACTGACCGTGAGGCCGTGACATAGTCTGAGTTCAATCGCTACCGTCAGACCATGGTCGTCGAAGGCTTCAAAATGCCTACCAAGTCCGTTCTGGCTAAGAAAATCAATGATATTCACAGCCTGATCAACTATCAACTTTCCAAGGAGGAACTAGAAGAAAAGCTGAAACGTCAAGGCACCCATGACAATAAAATGGCCGTCTTTCAGCGTATTCAATTGCAAAAGCGTCGTCAGGAAGCACTTGCGTCTGGGGATGAAGCCGCTATCGCCGAGTGCGACACAGAGCTTGCCCGCTTGTCTGGTCCGAAATTAGCGTTTGGCACATCGCTTGTTGAACCTAGGTCTTCTGAAAAGACACAGCAGGAACGCCTGGCGGAACTCAATCGTCGCAATCAGAAACTCAATGCCGAAAATGTTCGCAAAGCTGAAATTGCAGAGCGACGAGCTGCTCGGCTGCAACAAGCCGCGGTTGCCCGTGGAGAAGCATTACCGGATCGGTTTGCTCGGGTGAAGACTCGTGCGCGAACGCATTACGACGCGAGCGGTAACCGTCTTGTGCCCAAAAAGGAACAACGTAGTGAGATCAGCGGTTCTGTCACCCCCCTCACTGCTGCTGGCACCCCGAACAAAGTTACACCCCCTCGTGGAGTTACGCCTGTCAATATCATCAAAAAAGACGCTCCAGCCCAGACCGGGATCCCAAAGCTTCGTTACGCGCCGAATGCCGACGAAATTCTCGCTGCCTCGCTGGATTTTGAAATCGATATTGAAATTTAAACGTCTTTACCGGAATAGGTAGTTACCGTTAAGTAGACTGTCTCGTGTCCCGTACAGGCTTTTCTTTTGGCGTTGGTCGACGGACGTATGTATTCAGGTGCTCCGGAGGGATGTACGGTGAATCAAAGCAAATTCGACATGGATTTCTCCTAGTTGCAAATGAATTAATGGCTTTATGTACTTTTAATCTTTCAGAGCTAGTTACTTCTCTGCTAGCGAGCTTTAGATTCCGGTTCTTAGGGGGAATAAAACCTTTCGCAATGCGATATCCCATATATCAACGCACATTCAGGGGCTACTAATAGTTATGCAAACAATGCAAATATCGATGAAGCTGGCGTGACTCGCATGACGTCAAGCGCGTCCTGACGCGTATCGAGTTTGGACAAATCGCGTCGCTGCGGATCAACAACAGTCTCACGCATCTGAGCTAGAACCACAACTACGGTCTCATAATGAATAGGCCAGCGCGGTCAATGTTACGACCCTGCAAGTGAATTTTTCCCTATTTCTCAAAACGTATTCGAGATCAATTGCGCCATCATGTCGAGCCCATCGACTCCACGGTCGATCGCGTCGCGGCAAAGCCACAGCGAGGGAGAAGCGGGCTCGCCGGGCGTGTTGACTCCCGGAAGGAAGATCAAAGCACTTCTTGCGGAATTCGATACCGATTCGGAGTCTGAAGGTGAAATTATCGCGGCTAAAACGCGAGGTGATTCGGGCCTGTTTACCCGAGCGAACGTACAGAAGCGGACTACGGTCAATGCCGTCGATAACGATGGCGACGATGACAACGACGATGTTCCAGTTGCTCCACGCGGACGACTTGCAGCGAGGCTACACGCTGCTTCCGAGCCGCGGGAGAACCAGGTTGGGAACTTTTTTAGGGAGCTGCTCGGCGATGATGTTATCGATCAAGGGGATGTATCAGAAGATTCGCAATCATCGTCAGGAGACGTTCGCCTTGCAGTGCGGAACCGGACGTTAAGATCGAACCCCAGCACTCTTCGAGATGACATGTCACACCGAGCCTCCTCTCCCTTATTCATTCCTCAGGATTCACCGATTAGGCCTACAAGTACGACCACCCATGACGCCTCTGATGCGGAAAGCGAGGTTCTGGCACCCGAGAAACGCTCCCGGTTACAGGCCCTTGTCGAACAGAAGCGCAAGGAAAGAGAGGAAAAGGAACGGCTGGAAACTGAGAAAAGGGCTGAACGGATGCAAAGACTCGCGGAGGCTAGAATGCAATTGACATCCGACGCCGAAAATGCCGATGGGGACGAACAAGAAGATGCTGAGGCTGCTCGTAAACTTTCGCAGTATTCTCGCCCTGCGCGAAAAGCGAGTAAGAAAGCCCTGCTCGAGATGAATCGTGAAACACAGCGGATGAGCCGTAACATGCAGCTCGCTCACCAAGCGACAACGAAGAGAAAGTTTACTCTGAGTGGTTTTATTGAGCGATTCAATCAAAAGTGCAATGTTGACCATAGCATCGTTTGCCGTGATGCGGCCACGGACACGCACAGTTCGGCGATTGCAAGCTCAGTACATCATTCTGATGATGACAACGTCGAGCAGGATAGAGAGTCGACTCCGCCGACCTCCCCGTTGCCTTACGCATCAGAAAACGATAAAGAACCAACCACCGAAGGGGGTACGTTTTTGAACCAACTTGAAAAGGAAATGGTTGCTGAACTCGCAGAAATCAACGAGGAGCTCGGCAACATTCCCTCCAAAGAGCCAGCGACGAAGCAGAAAGACACCATTTCGAAACGAGGGAGTGCTGCTCCAGCTGCCCGTCCAATACGTGTTCAACTGTCAAGACAAACCGTGGCTGAAAGTCAGAAAAACGACTCCGATTCGGACTTGGAAATCGTTACATCGCCAGCAAAGGCGCGCAAACTGGCCCTCTTTGAGAACTTCTCTGCAAAATCATCTGCATCGGCTGATACTCTCCGGAAACTGAAGCTGTTGGCGCGGATTACCTCGCCCAAGAAGAATCGAACCTTGACTCGCGCGGAGCATGAGCAATGGTTGTTCCAGCAGGCGAGAAAACAAGCTGCACAGGAACGAGAAGAGAAGATTGCAGCGCTCCGGGCAAGGGGTGTGATCCTTCAGACAGCAGAGGAAAAGGCCCATATAGAGGATGACGTTGAAAATCTGATGGAACGCGCGCTCGAGGAGGCTGAAGAGCTTGCGCGGAAGGAGAAGGCTGCGAAGAAGAAAGCCGGCGAACGTGCTGCGGAACTTGATGATAGTGAGGATGCGGAATATGACGAAGGCGAGGAAGACGAGCAAGAAATGGAGGATGGCGATGATGAGGAAGACGAAGTCTCAGAGGAGGGCGAGTCTGATGATGGGAATGCTATCGGAAATGAGGAGTTGATAATGGGCGAAGCAGCTGACGAGTCTGACGAAGACGCCTCCGAAGAGGAATCGCCAAACAACGACCGGCCGACTGGAGTATCACAGCGGCAGAGAAGGCCAAAATTCATTGTTTCTGATGATGAAGACGACGAGAAGCCAGCTGCCGTCGCCCAAACTCCGGTTAAACCGTTCATTCCAGGCCTGGGACCCCAGACAATTCCGCTCATGGGACTGTCTCAAGCCTTTGCCGCCACTCTCGCTGAGGACCATGATGATTCCAATGAGCAAGACTCACTTGCGGCGCTCCGCCAGATGCCCGAGTTTGATGTTCAGGTCGGAGACCTGCTCGAGCCGGATTCCCAGCACATTGTCCGTGACAGTCAAGCAGTGGATGCTGGGACACTCGATCTGCTCGCAGACTTCACCCAGCACGATGCACGCATTCTTGAATCGCCAGCGGCCAAGACAATGAGCGATTACTCGCAGATTCCAGAGCCTAGCCAGGATGTCGGGTTTGTGATGTCCCCGTTTGACCACGGGAAACGCTTCTTGACGCAGCCCAATTCGACCCTAGACACGGTGCTTCTCCGTAAAGATGCATCACCCATTGCAAGGCGGGAAGGAAGGCGTCTAAAGCGGGGAGTTGTGCACGCGCAATCCGATACCGAAGACGGCTTTCTAGTTAAGCCCAGTGCCTTTGACGTTATGCGCAAAGCAGCTAAGAAGCCAGTCACACCGTTTGATAAGAAGAACAGCAAGGCAAAACAGGTGGTCGATGAAGCTGCAGAAGAGTCCGAAGACGAATATGCCGGATTGGGAGGCGCAAGTGATGACGATTCAGGCGAGGACGATGAGTTGGATTTGACAATGATCAATGATAACAGTGCAGAAGTCGTTGATGAGCAGGAGTTGGCTGCTCTGAATGCGTGAGTGGCATCTCTGATACCTGTCAGGGGGTTGGTTACTGAGGCAATGCTAATCTCTTTTCTCATACAGCGACCACGCAAGACAGAAAGATGAAGGAGAAGTGAACAAGCTTCTTCGCGATATCACCACTGGCGCTCTTCGCCGAAAACGCGGCATGGGCGATGATTTCGACCTCTCCGACTCGGACGACGAACGCATCGCAGCTCGCCGTCGGGCGAAACAGCGAGAATTTGCCAAAATGCGCAAAGCGTTGTTGGCCGATGAGAACATTACCAAACTCGCAGACGATCCCAAGAAGCAAGCCTTCTTCAAAACGATTGAGGATAGGGACGTGGATGATGGGCTGGATTTCTTGCGTGATGAGTACGGCGAATCGAATTCTGATACAGGCGCATTGCTCGGCGCACAACCTGAAAGCAGCCAAAGTGCCAGCGACGAGCCTGGCAGAGATGGACGAAAACGACCGTTGAACACCGCCGGGCTTGATGTGCTCAATCGGCCCCCAGCCAAACTCCGCCGTACAGCCGGGGACGGCAAGAAGAAGCCCTCGACGCTGGCGGAAATCCGTGCTCAGCTCTCCTCCCTTATCGGAGAACCGGACGCCCACGACGCAGAGGAAATGGTGCCGGACAGCCAGCCCGACATGCCCAACGACGAGGACGCTCCTACGGGCCGCGAGGAATCGCCCGGCCGCCAGGAACCCGCGCAATCTACGAATCCCCGCCGGCGTGGCAAGGTAGTCGACCGCCTGTCTCTCCGCCGGGCTGCGTCCTCCAATGCGGCCATGTCAGCCATTGCTGGCGGTGCAGGGTCCGGATCCTCATCGTCTAAATTCGCCTTCCATACCTCGACCACTGCACCCGAATTCAAAAGCCCACCACCTCTGCTTCTTCGACGGACCACCACGAATTCCTCCCGCTCTTCCTCCTCCACTTCCTCGTCCTCGAGTGGCGTCAGCACGCCAGCCGCCATTGCTGTGGTGAAATCTGATAGTACCAGTGCTGGCGGAGCCAATCTGGGGAAGAAGGGGGCGGTTAATTATTACGCGGCCGCAAGAGAAAAGGAGAGAGAGCTGCAATTAAAGCGGAATTTGATTAGAGAAAATGCTGCGAGTAGAAAGGCCCTGGAGGAGCATAGGGCGAGTAGAGAAAAGGGCTTGACGGGGCTGCTGGGTGGTGGAAACTGGGAGTAGCCAGGTGGATTGTATGTACATACGCTTTCATATTATCTATGAAGTGAACGGAATAATGGGAAGTATGACGCCTCTTTGTAATGTATTTTGTGCCTCCAGGGGCATGTCCCTCTCAACCCTCTATGCAAGGCAGCAGACCCTAAATCTGCGTCCGACCCTTTACTTCCGGGTAGAAATAATACTGCAGACAACCTCCTGCGTGATCCGTGTCCTTCCTTCAGCCAGTCTCGGTTGGTAAAATCTCCCAATCCATACTAATTAGCCAAACCTCTGCCCTCCGTGCTGCAGGACTCTTCCCGTTGTTGCCGCAAGGGCTAGCAATAGCATCACTATGCTCCAATGGGTCGATTTCCATCTCCCATGTAACCCCTCGCCGAATTCCTACCCAGTCTCCCTGTCGGATTTCCTGTATTAAGGATAGCGCAGGAGAGGCCGGGGGCTCGAAAAGCAGAATGCGGTTTTGCAACGCAGGAGAAGGCTGGACTTTGGAGGGAGATAGTAATACCACAGGGGCCGGATGACCAGGTTTGGACTGCCCTTGCCTGCTCTGATCCCCGTGAACAGGCGCTGTTGAGGTTCGAATTTCGCCTACCTGGGCGATCAGTCGATATTTATCTGAAGCCTGTGCGGAATCAAGCGGCGGAGGGGCCTGTGTCATTTGTTTCCTTGCGCCCATGTCCAAAATCCAACCCCGAACATCGGACGCCATGCCGCCGGGTAGAAATGAATGGGGTTTTGAGCGGCTCTTTTGTTTGGAGTGAGGAAAAGAAATGGAGCTGGTTACTGTTGCTGGGACGCCATTTTCTGCTGTCTGAAGAGGTATCTGTGGTAGTATAAAGTGTGGTTTTGACCGCTGGCTTGAACACGCAGTGGCTGTCGTCCGGAGTTTAGGGCTTATGTTCCTAGCTCTGCCCGACCGCCATGGGGTTTGAGGGGTCGAATTGAATATGAACCGCGAAGGTCTTTGAGACGCAATTTGCGGCACCGCTTCCCTCGATTGTAACTGTGTAGAAAGCATGTGGTTGACCGTTGGAGATGGTATATCATCTAACAATTCAGTAGGTGACGACGCCGGCTCCGCCTGAAGGGGCGATGATGGTGACGGGGAGGAGCCGGAAGAGATCTGGTCAAAGTCTTTGGTGGTAACCGGCCCCTTCTCCGTCTCATCAACCGACGTGATGGATAGACGTCGGCGTTTCGACTGACGCTGGCTTGGAGATGCGGAAAGCAGCATCTCAAGGTCATCATCGGATGCATTGGTGCTGAGCGGATCCGTCTCCAGGTGGCTTCTTCTCAGTATTTCGGCGCAGTCTTGGTCCTCTGCAGAATCGTCCTCGGAATCCTGGATGACATCCTTCAGTCTGACCTGCTGGCGAGCCCGTGTGTCTGGCACTGTTTGCCGCGCTTGGCCTGTAGGCGAAGAGACCAGGCTGCCAGCATCGATCTGGTCTCGCGAGTTTCTATTCTGCCTTGGAGTGAAAATAAATCGCGGAGTTGCGGCGAACTGCGTCCTTGAGCTGGATGGCCCCGAGGAACCAAACACGAACCTGGGTGTCCGTGATGCCGCTCGCGTCCCAAAAGGACTGTCATCTGGATCGATGTTTGGGTCATCCGCTCGCAAAGGTGTCTAATCAATGTGTGAGCATCCTCACCCGCATTCACGCAGCTAAAACTGACATGTTTTGGATTCATTGCGAAAACGCCTCTGCAGTTTGGTCACTCCGACCGGTCTGCATCAAGAGACGCACAAATGCAATATTTTCAGGCCGAAATTATCTTGATCAACAGAGAGCTGATCTTAGATTCTATGTTTGAAGTCTCCAGGAATTTTGTTCAAGCTAGGAGTCATAAGGCCATCAACTTTATGAGATTAGAGAATGCTCATTTATCAAATGACCACGGAGTACATAACTAGTTAACCAGCTATAGCCACAACATGTTGCATAAAACGAGGATATTGTAATATGTATATAAAATTCCCGAAGGTTTCATTTTATTAAAATACATCTATTATGTTCAAATTGAGAAAATGAGAATCCGGAGAAATACTCGGTGGGCGTCATGTCAGGCTCGAGTAATTGGCACAGCCTGTCTATCATCATTATTGTACGGCATCTGTTTCTCTGCAGTTATAGCCAAAATGCACATTGAAAATGCGAAGTCAGTGTGATAAGGAGTACTATGATAAGCAAACATGTATTCTGCACATATAACACCCGCAAAAGAAACAACCTCAACCCCAAAAGAACCAAGGATGCAATCTATCCATACTGTACATACAGCCAATGCCGACTTGAAGAGAAACCCATCACCACGCATAATACTGGTTCCGTGTCGTTACATGTCGATCCGGCAACTGTCTCCATACCTTTTTCTTCCGCAGCCTGATGTTTTTCTCTTCCCGTTCCTGCCATTCGCGGATGCGCGTCTTTTCTTCCTTGAGCACCAGGCTGATAGATGTGTATGGAAGCCGCAAGATGTGCGTGTTGCCTCTGCCACGGGGCGAAAGTTCCTTGCCGAATGGCCCTCTGTTCACCCACGCTTGGTCGATGTAGATCGACGTCGGATCCGTCACCACGTGGTATTTGCCGTCTTTGAGTTTCATTTCAACTGGCTTAGCGGTATCTGTTGAGGCGGCGAGGGCGGTGGTTTGGGTTTGCTCTGTACCTTCCGCCGCTTCGCTGAGGGTAGCCTGAACCTTGGCCTGGCCCAGTCCCATGCCCCGTGAAACGATGGCCTCGTTCTTGGCTTGTAGTAGGAATGCCTTGATATCCTTGGCAGCCTTCTTCTTGCTAAATCTCATCTGCAAAATCGCCTCGTCGATGTTTTTCCCAGCAATCTGTCTGGCCAAATGCATGAGTTTCTTCACCGAAGTCTTGAACCAATGCGACTTGCTTTGAAGCTCGCGCTCAGACTGCATGATCTGTTCTCTGCGGGTTAGCCGGCCTCGCCGGTGGACGGTCCGTATGATCATCTTCCGCTGCCATCGCGCCCGCCGGTTGGGGAAAGGATTCAGCGTTCGCTCCATGTTCGCGGTGTCTCGCTCGCTCAGGGGAGGTGAGTCGCTCTCGGCCGCGCCTCCTGGTGCGGCCTGGGCTGCTTCCGCACGTCGCCTGGGCGTTCGTCCCTCCGTGGTGAACTTGGGCACATCTTCCCCATCGGCGAAGATGGAGCCCGATGCAAGGGAGCCGCGCTTGATCGGGGGAGGTCGGAAGGGCACTTTCGCGCCGGGTTGCGCATCGGAAGAGTCAATTGAGGATGTAGGGGTCTCGGTAGCGTTTAGGAACGGGCTTGATAAGAATCCGCGACGGGAGATCTGGGGCAGCCGGGTTCTAGCTGTGGGAGCAGAATGTCAGCAAGGGGCAATGGACACATAGTTGGGCAGACGCATAAAACATGCCTGTCCGGGCCCATTGGCGGGACGCAAACGCAGCACACGCAGCCGCCATCCTCACTGGGGGGATTTCCACACTTGCAGGCTGATGGCCGTCTCGACGCTGGGGAGTTTGATGCTGCCAGTCAAAATGCTGAAAAAGGCCAGAAGGCGCTAGTCTGGATGTGGCTAGCAGAGGTAGCTGCTGACATAAGCAGCGGATGTCTTGGCGCGGACTGTCATCTACTCAGTCTCCATACTCCCGTATTTACCAGCAGATGAAGCAGGCTCAGGCAGCATCGCGAGGATGAGGATGCATTGTATTATTATTGCTAAAATCCAGTTGATAGTTGCACGACACATCGCTCAGAAAACGTCGACCGGGAAGGTCCAGGCACTGGTGTCTACAATCTACATCCGGCAGTAGCTTGGTATGATCGCGAATCCCATTGAATATCAAGACTGGACATTGGCATTTCGGGCCTGGCGGAGCATGGTTGACCAGTTTGCCAAACCAGGTGCCATTCCGGGCAGTTCAACTCTCTCATGGCTGGGTGGCGGCCTGGGATGACGTCGAAAGCACAAACTAAACACAGCACAGTGCTAGTTGACTAGCTCCAAGCGCCCAGTCCGATTTAGTTGTCACAAGGCTGGCTATCAAGAGATGAATAAGAATGAGCACAGCCCTCCCAGCCACCTCAAAGGATGCGCGGGATCGAGTCGCTTGCTCCACCGTTTGACAGAGAGCCCGCCTGGCGAATGATCACCTTGATCTCCAAGCGATCGCAGGAGGGCCTTCCAGATTGCAGTCCGTGCTGGTCTCGGCATCTTCGCTTCTGGGCCACAAGGCAGCTGGAAAAACTGCCAGCGTCTGGCTGCATGCCTGATTAGGTGGCAGTACCGAGTACAGAGTATCCTTCGCGGGTGTTCCGTAGTTAGTTACTCCAAATCGCTCTTTGGAGTGGGTTCCTTGTGTTTCAATAACGGCGGAGCACAGTGGAAGTTGTATTGGAGTTTCTCGTGATAGCCAGTCCGATTGCGATGTGAGAAACGAGAAGACCACAGCAAGTCATCTGGCGTCAGGGCGATAGAGTTGACGGCGCTGGTCTAGAATACGTCCATCCGGTTATTACTAAGGGCACGAGCCGGGATGCTCAATAAAGGTCATGAGACAGATTGAAATCAGCACAATGACAGTGCCTGGATGCAGGCTGACCAGCTGGCCACGAGGAAGACAGGCGAAAGGAGGCGGTTACTGCTCGACCAGCAACATAGTCAACTAGCTGTAGATGTTTAGATCTAGTTGTCTTCAGATGTAATTAGCAAGGCCCGTTGTAGGTGGTTCGTAGCTCAATTGCTGTGTGGAGCGTTGTCTCTTCCTTTTGGGGCGGGAAACAACACTGTTCTTCATCACCAACTCCCATCCATCGTCTCCCTCTCTCGTCCACATCCTCACCAACCCGCCCCATCTCCCTCTCCCTTCACCCTCACAGCTATCTTCGCTCTCGAATACCCAAAGCTGAGCCTGCTTGATCACCTCCCTCCGTCATGGGCCGCTTTTAACCCCATCGCCCTCCCTACCTCTCCAGAAGCGACCCACCTAAGGACCTAGCGAAAAAAAAGCCTCTGGCTTTGCGGTCTTCTGTTGCTTCTATCAACCCTCCCCAATTCTGCTGCTTTCGACTCTTGCACTAACTCTATCGCTTGTCGCGACCGCCTATTCTCCCTCCCGGATACAATACATCTCGCACCCGCCTCTTTCGCACTGCCGCCGCGCCGCTTCAGCACCCGGTTCTCGTCTCGTTGGCACTGGGGATTTATGCTTCACCACGAAGATCTCTCCTGCAGATCATCGGCGACCCTTGCTTGGTCGTCCCTTGACATCGAAAATTTGCGTGGTATCCGCGAGGTCAATCGAATTGGACCTGTGCTGAGGACAGACAGAGTCAAAGGGGCAAGGGAAACAGCGTAACGCTTCGAACGAGCGTCGGGGGAGGAGCCGTGAGGGATTTCTCCGAATTTGGACGAAGGACGAAGGGTCATGGACCTTTTCGATGCTCGGATCTGAGAATATTAGTAACTGATTTCTATCTGCTGAACATACTCGGTTTTGTTGCTCTCTCGTCCTTTCACTTCGGACGGTAGTCCAGCCCAAGAGATATCCTCTTTCTGCCCCCAGTCGGCATTCGCCGTGACGAGGGCCCTTATTCTCTCTTTCCAGTCTGCTCCCAAAAAAAAAAAAAAAAAAAACTCAGTGCACGCCTTGGTTTGCCAGGCAGCGTGAGGTCATCATGGACATCAATTCGCTTCTCTCCCACGATGCAGCGCCCGCCAACCAGGCCCGTAACGCCCCTACCAACCCTCCACGCAGAAGGCAATCACACAATATTCGCTCCAACCCAGCGCGACAGAACATGACTTCCTCGCCTCTCGTCCACCAGGTGCTGACGCCTTCAAACCTGCGCGACTCTTCCCCGCCTACCAGAAGTCCAGTCGTGGGCCCTGTGCGGTCAAGTGGTGCAACGCCGCCATCTGCCGACTTGCCTCCCACTCGACAAGCGTCAACCCCAGGAATGGACACGCTCGCAGATCTGGCATCGATGCAGCAGCATCAACCCCAACGATCGAACGCGCCCAGACTCAGGAACACGGAATCCTACGAGAGCCAGTTGTCCCCATCCACCATGTACCCCAACGTGCCTCCCGTCGCTCACACAACCCCAACACCCCGCCCTTATGAAAAGGCGATGTCTGACGGATCGGGAGATTCGCCTAGGAGGGACTATTCTAACACATGCCTAAACCCAGATGCCAGGAAACAGGCGACCGAGCTTTGCGCGGAGATCCAACGCAACCCTCATGCCTACGACTGCCGCGTCAAGTTCATCAAATTGCTCCATCAAGGCTTTGTTGACCATGTATACCCTCCATCGTCCCCGGGCTCTCGCGGCGATCCCCACCGATACGATGTTCTGAGAGACCTTCGAGCAGCGCGAGAAGAGCTAGACAACTTATTCGCGATCGGTGAGGATTTGTGGGTAGAGTGGATACAAGACGAGAGCTTGCTTGCTCGCACGGTGGAGGAACGCATATCGGTGATGGAGTTGTGCCAAAGATCCGTCGAGGAGGAGTTTGGAAGCACCAAACTATGGATAATCTATGGTGACTGGATGTTATACCTTTATGATGCTGCCTCCAAACCTGGTGAAACAGCCTCCCAAGGCCAGTGGACTGAAGAGGATAAGACTGTAGGCCGGGAAGTGTTTAGCTGGCAGTCTGTCATGGAAGTGTGGAGAAAAGGCGCCGAGGCCACGAGATGGCATATCAACGACAGTCACCTGGTCTGGAATCGATACCTTGAACTCGCTATGCGCGAACTTGCGAGCTCACCCACGCCCGACAAAGCATCACAGGTTCGCGGACTCTTTGAAAGCAGACTTCAAACGCCCCATTTGGCCTGGGACCAGACTTTCCAAATATTCTCCAACTTCGTTTCTACCTACTATAATGCGAGCTACGAGGATACCATGGTCAGTACAAATGCAAAAGCGGGAGACATCAAGGCCACTTGTGACGCCAGAGAACCAAATGAATTGGCGTTACAACGTGCAGTCGAATCGGGGGACACTGCCGCAGAATGGTCAGCTTATACCCAATATCTTGATTTTGAGACCTCGCATAAACACAAGAAACCTATCTTTGGTTTTCAGCTGCGGACGGCCTTGTACCAGCGTGCTCTACTACGATTTCCAACCGACGCAAACCTTTGGGATGATTATGTTATTTCCGTCGTCAGTGAATCCATGCACCACCACGTGAACGAACCGGTTATCCCAATAATAGAGCGTGCTGCAAGGCACTGTCCCTGGTCAGGTTCGTTGTGGTCGCAGCTGTTACTTTCTGCTGAACGGGCTGGTTATTCTTTCCAGGAAATCTCGGACCTGAAGCATAAGGCTACTCGTACCGGACTACTTGAGGCCGCGGGAGTGGCTGAAGTGTTGAAGGTCCACACTACCTGGTGCAGTTATTTGCGACGGCTACCATTCCAGTCCAACTCCACCGATGAAGACTTGGATGTCGCTGAAGTGGGGATGCGATCTGCAATCGAGAGTGTCCAAGCTATCGGCGATAGAGGCGACAAGGCGGTCCCGAATGACCCGCTCTTCCGACTAGAACGGATATATATCCGTTACCTTAGTGAGACCGGCAGCTGGGACAGCGCTAGGGAGACGTTCAAAGGTCTCGTTAGTCGCCACGGACATAGTTACGAATTCTGGTTAATGTTCTACAACTGGGAGCTCCTATGCTGGAGTAAATTTACACAGGGTGATGGCCCCAGGAAGGCCCCAAGTCCACACTATGCGACTGCGGTTTTGAAGCAAGCCCTGCAAAAAGAGGATCTTGATTGGCCTGAGAAGATTATGGATACTTATATCGCACATTGCGAGCAATACGAGGATGCCGAGGAACTTCAATTAGCCATCGTCGAGATTCGCCAGGTCGCAAAACGTGTTGCAAAGCGTCGGGAAAAGGAAGCATTAGAAGTGGCGACCCAACAGCAGGCCACTGTTGCTCAGGCAGTACAAGAAGCTCAGCATAACGTGGAAGAGGCTGCTGCACACGCTGGGAAGCGCAAGCGCGAATCCGCAGATATCAACGGAGTAGCGAGCAAGAAGCCTAAGGCGGAGGTTAGTGAAGCCAAATCCACAGAGCACGATGCGGTGCAATCCCTTCCGAAACGAGACCGCGAGAATTCGACCGTTTCAGTAAAGAATCTGCCTAAAGACGTCCCCATCCTCAAAATCCGGCAATTCTTCCGTGACGTGAGTTGACATGTAGTTGGCCCGCAGTTTACATCAAGTTAATTTGTCCTCTATTTTAGTGCGGTAAAATTAATTCGCTTAAGCTCATCCCGGCAGATGGGAATTCTGCGTCTGCGATAGTCGAATTTGATACCAAGGAGGATGCTGAAGCAGCCCAAACTCGAGACCAAAAGGTTTTGGAAGGACGTACAATCAGCGTTCAACTGGAAACAAAGGCCACTCTTTTTGTCACAAACTTCCCACCTGAGGCCGATGAGGCGTATATCCGTCGTATTTTCGGCCCAGTGAGTTCCTCCTTGATAGATGGCACATGATCTTTATTGATGGTTTACGTAGTACGGGGAGATTGCTGAGGTGCGGTTTCCTTCTCTCAAATTCAATACGCATCGCCGATTCTGCTATGTGCAGTTTGCTTCTACTGTCGATGCGCACGCAGCACTCGAATTAGACCAGGAGCCTGTAGGCGAAAATCTCCATCTCGTGGTAAAGATATCCGATCCCTCAAAACGCCAAGCACGTTCGGGGGCCTTCGAAGAGGGCCGTGAGATACACATCTCCAACCTTGATTGGAAGGCTACCGAAGACGATTTGGTTGAGCTTTTCATGGCCTTTGGAAAGGTCGAAGTCGCCCGTATCCCTACAAAAGCCGATGGTGGCAGTAAGGGATTCGGGTTTGTAGCATTTTCTACTCCTGTAAGCTCATGCTGAGACCTTACTTTTATTGTGCAGCAGCTCACCGTACCATAGGAAACAGCAAATGCTGCCTTGGCAATGGATCAGAAAGAATTCCGTTCCAGGCCGCTTCGCGTCAAGTTATCTTCGCATACTGGCGCCAAACGGTATTCTACTGCAATACTTTCCCGCATTGGAAGGTCAAAATCTCCGTCGATGGAACCAAACGGTGGTGCATCACCAGCGTCAGCGGCTATCAGCCAAGGCGATTTGCCCGTGGGTGAAAAGAAGCTTCGGACCCTTGGTTTGATGAATATTCCGGACACCGTGAATGACTCTCGCATCCGTACTCTTGTCGAGCCCTACGGTCCTCTCGTAAAGATTATTCTTCGTCCCGACCATCAAGGTGCGATGGTTGAGTTTCGGGATGTTGGCGATGCTGGAAAAGCGGCGCTCGGCCTTGACGGTCGGGAAATCGCGCCGGGCCGTCGAATCCATGTCGGGCCGGTATCTGAAATGCTTAAGCAGCCCGCCGAACACAAGGTTGACCGCCTTGAGGTTGGAAAACAAAAGCAAAACCAGAAACCGACGTTGATGACGCAGCCAGCGGCCCCTATAATGAGACCTGGCCAACAAGGCCGAGCCGGGAAAAGAGGTGGGCTAGGTGTCAAAAGAGGTGCCTTCAAGGGAAAGACCACCACTGCCGACAATACAGGAGGGAGAGAAGGGGGGCATCTCAACGATGGCGGAACGGCAACTCATGAGGGTGCATCGACACAAGCTCCGAAGTCGAAAAGCAACGACGATTTTCGGGCTATGCTGGGCCAAACCAAAGCCAAGCCTGCGGGGGCATGATGCATATCAATTTGAAGAATATGCACAATAATGGACGGTCGGCTTTCGTACCGAATCAATGACGGCGCCCTTTCTGTTTCTTTTTTTTTTATTTTGGACAAATAATGATTCCGGGATGGTCTGGGGCAAAAGGGAAAATGGAAACCGTGAATAGGAAGGGAAAATAAACAGTCTAATCTTTAATGATACGGTGACGGTGGGGGACAATTCGATCCCGCCTGCTCTTCTCTGGCTGATTGAAGGTGCCAGCTGGCTGCTGGGGTTGACAGAACAGCAGGGTTGGCCATGTTTGGGTGAGGATGATTGTTCCTGTTATTTGCATTTCATATGTTCTGACCTATGGGAACTATCAAGATCTGGCTCCTTTTACTACTATTTTTAATTTCTGCATGCATTTCCTTTCCTTGTGCTTTCCATATCAATTTTGTTTCTTCAGTGTATTCTTGCCTGCTTGTCTTTTAAAATGATGGTGTCCTCTGCTCTATCGGAGTCTGCATACATTGTTTCCCCAGTACTTGGCTTTGCTTCCCACTTCAGGTTTGGCCGGAATGTCTCCCTTTTCTTCGTTGCATTTCTTTTCTAGCGGTGCGATATCTGACTCGATGATGATGACGAAGCTAGATGCATCAAAGGAACAGCGTTCTGCTTCTTTTGGCCCTTTTGAGATGCATTGTGGGTATTGGGGGCATTTATTCTCTTCTCAGCTTGTCTCAGCCTTTTTGCTCAGAGCATGATAATGTCTGCGATGAAATCCTCTTCACAGCTCCAATTTGATGCCATGATACTTGCTACAAGGGGCCAAAAAATACCATGCGTGAAAGGTAGTACTCATAGTGGCCCAAGTCAACTATTTGATAGTGCAAGGATAATCAGTAGGGTCATTGTGTTAGCCATGTAACTAGCAGTTACTCTTATGTCCAGGCAGCCAAATAACCATCAGGAAGGTGCCCAAGTGAACATTATTTCAATTTCGATCTATTTCTTCTTCTGCACCACAGTCTTATATATTTTAGTTGTTGTTTGATTGTAATCCTTCATTGTTTGTTATATTTTAGCCAACTATTGAAACGCTTGATGCCGTCATCTGTGAACCAAGTCTCCTCCCACTGCGGGTGTTTACGAGGACGCCGTCCCAGCAGCGAGCTGACCACCTAAAGATCCACAGACATCGCTTCAACTCACATTTTTACCGCATAGAGATCCTTCGCAAAGTCTAGGAAGGCTTTGTTGTCTGTCTTTCCCCGTCTACCGATATCCTCAACAGACCCTCACTGCGTGATCAACCAAGACCATCCCCAGGATCCTAGAATCAGTCGCCATCCTGGATTTCCATCTAGTGCCCGGGGAAGGGCGGCGAAACTACACTGGATTCGTCACCAAGACGATTCTTTATTCTGCTACATTATTCGTTTTCTTAGCTGGTACGAACCATCCCCATGCCACGCCGGGCGCGCAAAGGTGATTCGAGCTGACGGATGGGCCTGACAGCTTCCGCACTGACGCTGGCGTCAATCATCTTGCCGAAATGGCTCGGTTATTACAGTGAAACGGTCTGTATCCCGCTATACCTCCCTGCTATGATTGCGCCGACTGATTTGGCGCGGACCTTCAGCCCTCCGGCACCAAATTCCATTACACCTACGGCCTTCATCGCCGCTGCTCTTCCCTCACGCAGTCCTGCGAACCGTTTCCTCAGTATGAAAACTGCCGGGGCGAAGAGGATGGATATTTTTGCTCGATGTGGCGCTCTGTCGCCTTCCTCATGTCATTCGCCGTTGTTCTCGAGGGCATGACGCTGATCACATATATTGTGATCTTGTCCGGTGGGAAGCAGATGAGAGAAACAGGGTGGAAGGTCCTGACGGTCTTCCTGGTATTTATAACCTTGGTGCAATGCGGGGCGATGGCGCTGGTGGTAAGTCTGGGCACTTTTGACAGTGCAAAGAGCTATTCAAGACGCTAACTACGGGTTTCCATTGTAGTCATATCTTTTTGACAACGATGATCGATTCTATCCGGGTTGGAAACTGGATACTTCTTGGATACTAACAGTGGTCAGCATGTGTCTGGCTGGGTTTAACGCCGTGATTATCTATATGACCATTCGTATGCTGCCGTCCGAGGCCGGATATGAACTAATTGCAGACAATTCATGATTGCCACTCCAGATTCCCTGTTCGGTTTACGACTCAATGGATGCCTGCGCTTCCAGTTATGATGCTTTTGGTAACAATGAAAGATAACCCTATGGTTTTGTGCTTTTAACACTACGGTAACTAATGGTTCGGTGGCTAGTTTAATTTCTGGGATTTCCCTGTACTGCATGGCAACGATGATTAGTTAGTTATCTCTAAGGAGAGTAATAAGATATGTATCTACATCGCATTTGTGCATATTAATACTTTCTCAAATTTCTGGCTTCCTTGTCCCGACCCTTTCACAGGTCTTACCACCACAAAGAATCGGGGACTCGTTGCATGGCATGATGGCACAATGACAACACAACACCCTAGATATCATGATGCTGTTTTTAGGCACGGAGGATCTATGTTCCGCCTCAGCCTGATGCCAGTTCATCACGCAGCAAGCAAGATATCGCCCGATTTCACCAACGCATTGCGTGTGAATTGAAGATTTGACATGTTTGAGAAATTGCCTCTGCTGATTTTGCCTTCTTGAGGAGCCTGTGCTACTGTTGTCTGCTGATACTGGTGTTTTCCCCCGCAAGCATTGTTCAACTCCTTGAAGCCCCCTTAACCAAAACACAGCGCGTACCGTGGATCGGGCCGGGCATAACCCTGCCTATTCTCCTCCACAGGGTCCAGTAGAACCACCCATCATGACTTCTCTAAGGTTCCATCCTCTAGCCAGTCGGACTTTCTTTTGGTTGACTGTACTAAAGCTTTGTAGGTTTCGCGGCGTCTCTGTCGTTACCATCACTGTTGGCGAATCGGCGGCTCAGTTCCAGGCTCACAAAGATATACTGTGTGAAAAGTCCCCCTTCTTCAGCGCGGCCCTGACGCGAGACTTCAAGGAAGCCGCCGAAAATGCGGTGTCTTTACCAGAGGACGACCCGGACACGTTTGAACGGTTCCTACAGTGGCTCTACTCTGGGAGATATATCCTGTCTGGGATTGGCTCTGACGAGGAGGTAGACGAGCGATATCTGCAGCTCGCACAGCTCTATACGCTGGCTGATAAGCTGGAAGTACCGCCGCTGAAACATGAGATAATCGATGAACTGTTTATGATGAAGAGAAATCCGGACAAACCGCCGCAAACCGAAGTCATTGCTTATGTGTACGAGAACACGGGAGAGCGATCACCACTTCGAAAACTGATGGTTGCATGGCTGGTCTGGCACGTCGATTTTCGGTGGTACTCCACGCCGAATGCCACCAACTTCTTGTCTCAATGCCCCGAGTTCGCGGCCGATCTGGCTGTGGCTCTGGCACAGCGACTCGGGGCCTTTAGCTCGCTGAGCCCGTTCTACTCATCCCCTGATAAGTACTACGAAGACTCAGGTACGGTTTCGTCAGTACAGAGCCCAACAGGAGACACCTGGAAATCTTCACGGTTGGTGAGCACTCAGAAGCAGGGTCTGAACATTACCCCGACAATAAGCACTGGTGCAACTCCGCAATCAACTTCTGGACCGCGTCCGCTTAGCGGCACAAGCACGTTTGGAGGAGGCGGATCGACTTCTCAGCCGGGTAGCTGCCTCTTAAGGGTATCAGAGCCGCTGAGAAGCCCTGGATTGTTCTCCAACGCGAGCTCAGACACTACTCAAACGCCCACCTTTGGTCGCCTTGCATTTGGATCTACGGCCGCGAATGGTTTCGGGACCTAGCTCCAGATAAATGGCCTACGAGGCACCCTCGCGCTCTTCTCGCCGTTGACCAGCGGATTGGCGTTGCGGCCTTTAGTGGTGGGTTTCGGTTAGATTTTTATTTCGCTTGCCGTATCGCTCGGTTTTGTTTGTGTATACCCTTTATAGTCTTTTGTCATTCATGGGATGAATTCTGCTCAAGTTAGGCACAACCTTTCATATTCATATCTCAAGATTACATCCCCCTCCGCGATTAACCGCTGCTCAAGTGGCCCTTGGCCAGGGCTTAGTCATATCAAGCCTGGTTAGCTCAATCGGTAGAGCGTGAGACTCTTAATCTCAAGGCTGCGGGTTCGAGCCCCGCATCGGGCTAGTTCTTTTTTTGCGGTATTTTTTTATCTTTTTCTGTGATATTCTATTGCTGCCGGGCCTTATTTTCCTCGAATTCATTTTTTTTTCTGATAATAAAAAAAGCCCTTTTCGCGTAAAATCACAAGCGCGATCAGATCTCGGCTTGCCGCCAGCCAATCGGGCCAGGTGGGCTCCCGGCTGGCCTTGCGCGGAATTCCACCGCTGCTGCTGACTTAATCACGACCACGCGCCATCTCGATCTGCTCACAACGGAGGGTTTGGAAGACACCCTCGGGCCCGAATCAACCAGCGAACCTGATATTTAAGCAACCATTACGTCCACTACCCATGATGCACCCGCAGACTCCGAAACTCAAGCGGCACCAAGGCTCGCGGCAACCAAGCCCTTCCGTTGACATGCATACTGTGCCCTTCAGATATTCATCCAGCTTGGCCGATTTGACATATCTCTCCTGCGGGTGCTAGCCGTCGCATTACCTGCTGCGGATGGCCGGTGCTATTGAAGCTGAGGGCGCACAATCCACCTGCCCGCCAGTCAACGAGGGGGGAGATACCAGCAATGACTCCGCCAAACCTGTGTTCAAGGGTGAGCGCCCAGCTTGCTTCAGCACCACGATCCAGGAGTGTATTTTTGTCATCACGACAACGATGGCAATTGGCCAGGCATCCTTCTTCACGGGGATGAATATTGGAGTTACAGCCGCTATCGGCGAGGCATTGAACATGTCATCGGCGGAGATTACCTGGATCACTGCTGGTGCTTCGTAAGTCCCATAGTCCTCCGCGGCCAGTCGCTGCCGACTCATTATATCTGCACAATATAGACTCAGTAGCGGCGCATTCCTCCTCTCCTTTGGCAAATTTGCGGACCTGTTTGGCCGTAAGGTCATGTTCGTCGTCTCCATGCTGCTTTACACCGTGATCGTCCTTGTTGCTGGCTTTGCGCCAAACGCCATATTTCTCGATATTTTCTCCGGTTTCGTCGGTCTCTGTTCTGCGGCTGTCGTCCCACCTGCTGTGGGCACTCTAGGTGCAGTATACGAAAAGCCTTCCAGGCGAAAGAACATTGCGTTTTCCTGCTTCAGTGCTGGGAATCCACTAGGTTTCGTAGGTGGCGCAATCATATCGGGAATCGCTTCTCGGTTGTATAATTGGCGGGCGTCATACTGGGCCTTGGCCGGTGTGTATGCAATCTTTTCGATGTTAACGATCTGGACCGTCCCCACGGATACACAGCCAAGGGAGAAATTGAGTCTAGAGGCGTTGAAGAAATTCGATTTGGTCGGATCAATGTTAATTGTCTCAGGGTTGGCATTGTTTTCCAGTTCACTAACGTGAGATTCCCCATGGCTCTTGCCTACAAAACGAAATTGCTAAGATTTACGAAATCAGTCTTTCCGGAGACGCCCCCAATGGATGGAAAACTGGCTATGTCATTGCCCTTTTGGTGATTGGCGTGCTTCTTGTCGCCGCATTTCTGTATTGGCAGTCCATCGCGAAATACCCATTGATGCCGTTGTACATTTGGAAGGATCGGGACTTCTCTTTGGTAAGCAAACATCACACTTCGCTCAAGACCAGAATTGCTAATCTTCTACTGTAGCTAAATGCAATCCTCGGCTTGGGCTTTATGGGATTCTCGTCAGTTTCCTTTTGGCTGGCTCTGTATTTGCAGCGAATAAAGCATTTAGATGCACTCGAGGTTGCTCTCTACCTTCTTCCTCAAGTCGTCAACGGGATCCTAGTCAATGTTATTGCGGGCCTAATTCTCCACCGGGTGAACAACAGGCTTCTGATGGGCATCGGTGCGCTCTCATACGTTGCTTGTTTCCTTATCCTTAGCTTTATGCAGGAGGATGCCACGTACTGGGCGTTTATATTCCCTGCCCTCATGCTTTCTGTTGTGGGTGCGGATATTGAATTTAATGTCGTTAATGTAAGTCTTCGCCCTGCTGACAATCTTAATGACTCTCTCGGCTAAGTCAAGATACCGCAATAGATGTACGTAATGTCGTCGCTTCCACCGTCTCAGCAATCGTTAGCCGGTGGAATATTCAACACCCTTACAAAACTCTGCCAGAATATCGGGCTTGGCATGACCACTGCTATCTACATCTCAATGGAGCATAAGTATTCTTATCCCCCCAGTATAAAGCCGTATCTGTCGACATATTGGCTTTCGGCTGGATTTTCAGCACTGGGCGCCGTCCTGGTGTTCTTTTTGAAAATTGGAACCCAAGGCAACTCCACTTCGAGAGAGGAGAAACGTCCGATTGTCGGAGATGAGACACGTGAAAGTGTAAGAGCCGGGAAAGATGGAAAAGCCTGAGCATGATACTGCGAAGCAAAAATATACGCCAAAGCATTCGTTGATTCACTAGCATTCACTGAGTTAGCGAGAGATGAATTGAATTGAATCTTTTCGTGATGCTCTAAAAATGGCCCTGTTGTGAGATTCTCAGCATGATTTAATTAGCCATGGCAACCCTTCAACTATGAGTCCTGTGACGAGCCGATATTCTTAATCGTGACTCACGGACCTCTAGTTCGGCACATAGGAGCTTCCAATCACCTTTTTGTCATTCACTTTCTTTCCGGCATAAAGGACGTGACTTTCTCCGTGCCTCACTTTCATTTCACCTCTTTAAGCCTGTTAATGATTCTGGAAGATTCACATTGATTCTCACTTGCCCTAGCTGTCAGTGTGACCCCCATTCCCAGAGCATATAAAGAGCTGATTATTCTGCTCTCAAACTGCTACTCTTTCCTTTTCTATCCAGCATCACCAAGAAACCTTTGCAATAGGCACTGGGTTGTGGCTACGATAAACCATGCCTCATGCTCTAAAAGTTATCTTAACTATATGTGCCGCCTGATGGTTTGGCCAAATTCTCCTATAATTTTAAACTTCATTTTACCTACCAAACCCGCTTCATTTAAAATATTAGGCATCTAGTTACATGTCTTACACTATAGTGGTACCGTGTCACCATCCCTTTAGTTTGAATCTCGACAAATCGTCACTGTCACGCCACCACTGGGGCTGGTGCTGCCGTTTAACCATTTAAGCGGACGATTACAGGTGTTGAAAGGAGTCAGCTCCTGCTAAGTAAGTATCATCGCTATCAAAACAGTCCTAGATAGAGAGCTAACATACGGAAAAGGTCCCGGCCACCCAATCATCCACTTAAATAAGCCGATTTAATGATTGAAAAAGATGATAACTCTTCGACCAATAAATATACATTCCTTTCCAGCACAGATCGTGGCTGTCTTGGAGCCGCATCAATTTTATCATCAGTACAGCATTCTCCATCCTCAACAAAAGGTATATCACTCTTGTTTTCAAACCCACATCATCGGCATCACTGTCCTGTCAATGGCAAGTAGTCAAAGCAGTCGGGGTAAGCTTCTCATCAGCTCACACAGCAGTTCTTTCATTTCCTCATACTCTGTTACTCAGCATTGTATGTACTCTTCTCAATTCTAATCGAGAAAATGAATCTCAAGCCCCTGAAGACAATACACGATACGACGCGGGTTTACTGTTTCACCGACGGAAACAAGTTTATATGACCCTACACGTCGATGGTATTGTCGAATTACGGGGCCTAACGAGGCTGAGATCAAATGGACTATTGAAAAGCTCAGAGAGAGGTTTGAGATAAATGAGGTTACGAACAACCGTTATTTGGGTATGCAGGTTGAAAGGCTTTCGAATGGAGATATAATCGTCAATCAGCAACAGCTCGTTGAAGACCTACTAGTTGAATTCGGCATGGAGGGCTGCAATCCAGTTGCTACGCCCATGAAGGGAATCTCAATCGAATTTACCCCGGGCCAAAGGAGACGAGGATTCAAAGGTTGAAGCATCAGGAATAGAGCCAGTTTACGGCAACGAGCTAACTACAGGAAAGGACTAGGATCCTTGCAATTCCCAGTAGCCTGCTGCCGGCCGGACATTGCATTCGCTCGACACATCACCAAGCTTGCGTGGGACTGAGTTTGTTAACCCCATAACTAACTAACTAGTCATTGGAATGGAAAACAATCATAGCCCATCGAAACTGTTCCAAAGATTCCTCCAATGTAGGACAAAGTCAATGCCTCCAGGGCTTAGGCAAGTTCCTTCTTTTATCCTACTTTCTGGTTCTGAATGCTAATCCACTTACTATTAGAAACCTTTTTCAACAGTGATACCCTATGGAAGCCCCGGTATCTGAGCTAGGTAGCGGCGAGCAAGCTGTCCCTACAGCCCAAGATCAAGAGCGTTTCCAGGCCATAAGCACCGGCTATCGTTTGGTAGACGAAGCTTTTCAGAAACTTGGAGATGAAGATACATGGTCAATCAGTGCCTCAGAAATAACCTCATCATGTCCGTCCAGTCCTGGATACTGCCAACCCCGCCGGTGCTGCGTGGATGGAGGAGCATGACCGTGATCCTTGCAATTCCTAGTAGCCTGTTGCCGGCCGGACATTGCATTTCGCGGTAAACTACCTTGTGCCGGGCCCGTTGCGGATGCTTTGAGGGTCCTTAATCTGCGATTTCAGCGTACCTGTCACTCCCCGGTAGTTTAACTACGGCAAGCCCGCAGAATTCAACACCGAATTATCCTTACGCCTGGGAGTTGCGGCTCCTCAGTCGCTAGCGCAGTGAATTACGAAAGGGGATTTGGTGTTGTTTCGAGAAGTCTTCATGCTGGAGTTTATGGGCCCAGATCGGGAACATAAGCGCTTGAAGGAATTGGTATCAGAAGAGGCAGTTGACTCGCTTGTTGTTGAAGTAGTGGGCACTTTATTACCATCAAGATGTATTATTTTCTCCAAGGATGTGTACAGCTTTTCAATAAGTTTCTTTCCCTATCTCTGTTATTGCTCTTATACAGTGATGGAGCGGAGGGTATTATTCATTATATTATATTGTATTCCTGACTTTGTTGATGAATTTGCTAGAACTTCATATCAAGTCTTCAAGTTAGTTGACTCTTACTATGATTTGCTAGTTAGTTAGGGTTTAGTTAACTAGTTAGTGGGCCAAAGCTTAAAAAGTAGTTTATTCGTACCACAGGCTGAGCAGTGTTCCAGATCATCCGGACAAGCAGCATCAGGTGTCTAGAAAGAATCGATACGACCCTGCTTCTGCTACGGCTCTGCTGCTGGCTAGCATAAAAAGGGAGATAGATGTGCTCTCAGCCCAGGTCAAGCAGAGTGACATTATTCAACTGCTGCCGGACAGTAATTGCTATGTAAGTCAATTGTGTGGGGTGGCTTTAACTACCTAGCTGGTTGCCCGCCAGGTATAAATTGACCTTTGCATGGGCCAAGGTAATTACTTCAACCTCGCTTGCCGTCGGAATGAGCTGGCTAACTCCATGCCGGCAGTGACGTGTTTGTGGGCTGATGTCCGTGGTAAATAGCCCGCTCTTGCTTTTCGCAACCATCGTCGCGGCCCTTCTTTTCGCGATGGGAGAATCGGCGTCTGTCTTCCATCTCGAATATTCCACTGTAACAGGATACTTTTTGCAAGATGACCCAGCAACCGATCCTGCGACTTTTGACTATGTATGTTCAACCAAGTCATTGGTGCCAAATGCTAACCCGCATCGTCAAGGCAACCTCGAACTTCGGCCTCATAAATCAAGCATACGATACGGATACGTTGTCAGATCCCAACGGGAGCAAATCACAATGGGAGCGTTTTAAGCATAAAGTTTTAACACTCAACCAAGATGCTGAGCCCGACACAAAGTACACGCTGCTTTACCTTGGCCGACATGGTCAGGGTTACCATAATGTGGCGGAAAGTTACTATGGAACTCCCTCCTGGGACGTACGTTTTCAGTTTTATGGTTGACGAAAATGACCTGCAGCGCTAACCTTGGTAGTGCTACTGGTCTATGCTTGACGGGAACGAGACATCCACTTGGGCCGATGCCCATCTAACAGACAGAGGAATAGCAGATGCTAAAGTGGCCAACAGCGTCTGGGCCACCCAAATAGAACACGGTATCCCCGTTCCCGAAAGCTACTACACGAGTCCTCTCTATCGCTGTCTCGAAACAGCCGATGTAACATTTGGCACATTGAACCTTCCCCTATCCCACCCATTTGTCCCCACGGTCAAAGAGGTATGTATGCCGGCTCGTTTTATCGGCCTGTTTCTGATACGCAGCTTGAAAGCAACTGTTGCTAAACGGATGCTGCATTAGCTCCTTCGCGAAACTATAGGAATCCATACGTGCGATCGGCGTAGTTCGCGGAAGCACATCAAGGCCAGCTTTCCCACTTTCAATATCGAACCAGGCTTTGCCGAATTTGACCAACTTTGGGATTCTAAACTCCGTGAATCCTCCTCTGCTCGGACTGAGCGCCTAAGGGCTGCCCTGGACGAAATCCTCTTGAGTGACAGCAGCACATTCATCTCAATAACTGCTCATTCAGGGGCTATCACCGCAATTCTCGAAGTGGTTCAGCATAGAGATTTCCCCCTTCCAACAGGGGCGGTCATCCCGGTGCTTGTTCGCACCGAGAGGAAGCCTGGCAAAGCACCTCATCGAACAACTGAGCCGTGGACTCCTGCTCCGGAGTGCACAGCAAACCCAACTGCGACACAGAAAGCATTAAACTAGTCATTTTGAGGCTTTGAAGTTTGGGTATGTATGAAGTTTGCACACACATTTGTATAAAATTCGCCCTGGTTCCTGGGAAATAATCAAATGAGTCCATTCTGCTATATTGAAGTCACAGTCCGGAGTACAGTATGGAGTACAACCAATTGCAAAAATCAATTCCTAGTTCATTTTTTCATTGGCTGTCACCCAGCACAGCCACCCAATCGGACTTCGCCACGGCCAAGCACGTGCCGCGGAGCTTAGCGGCCTTGGCATCTAACCTGATTAGGGTAGCTCGGTATCGACGCTCAAACTCTTTCTGAGGCAGTCCAGCATAAAACGGCTTGAAGCAGAGCTTTGGTCGGTGTTGTTTTCTAAATATAGTCTGGGAAATGATTCAAGTTGGGAGCGGGCTGGTGGAAATTCTTTTCAAACAATACTCATTGGCGATTATCACGTTATGGGATGTCCAAGATGCTGTTTAGCGCGTTTGGCAACCTCCCACGCGATGCCCCCTGACGAGGTGGAGAAGGTGACTGGTTAGTGAGCACAACCAAAGCTGAGTTGTCGAAGGCGGTTTTGCTTCATTTAAAGAGTCGAGGGCCGTATCAACGACTTTCTGGCCTATCAGACTCCAAGCAGTTTTCAACTTTGCTGGTGGGAGGCATTTGTCTGTTGCCTGCTCTGGGGACGGATAGTTACCCCAGGAAATTTTTGAGCATCAAAGTGGACCAGCAGTTGTTTCCTCCGTCCTTTCAAGCAAACATGAAAAGTTACGCGATCCTAGCATTGTGCTTAGCAACTGTCTCCGCGGTCGACCTCATTCAAATCAGGATTCGAACCAATGCAGACAAAGAAGTTGGTCTCCTCGCAGACCTAGATGAGCTGGCAAGGACTCACCGTACGCCCTGGATTTCCTTTCAGATAGTCATCTGCTAACGCTTCTTCGCTCCTAGCGTCCGCGTCCAGGGGCATCGGCGCATCTATCACCGACAAAAATGTTTACTGTCAAGCTTTTAGTGATCCTCACGGCCGCGACGAGCTAGGTGACCCATTTTCTGCCGGAAACGACGTCGCGTTCACATCTTCAAAGGATGAGAAACCGGTGCAAATCGGCTCAGTCTTGTGTTCCAACAGTGTGGACAAGTTGGAGGGACCCGGGCAGAAACCCTTGGCGAATGAAAAGGGCGGTGACACGACGGAAAAGACAGTTAGGGTACAGTTCAGGACTCAATTCGTCGAATTCACACGGGGAGATGTGAAGTTAGGAGAAACTGTGCAGTTGGGTAAGCTTCCAATGCAAGCCTATTGTCTGGAGCACTGAACGCTGAACGATGAATAATAGGCTCGGACTCGAAACTTGGGACCACGGTTGAGGAAGCCATGGTTGTGTCGGCGACTGGGGACGTGGATTGGACGGCAGTGCGGTGCCAGTTGTTTAAGGATCCAGAGGGCAAGGAGAAGCTGGGCGACGCGTTCACGACGTACGGGGAGACTTATGGGACAGAGCCGGCAGAGGTTGGGGCGATACGCTGCGACGTGTAGAGCGGCGCGAATTCTTTTTGTTTCTCTGTGTTAATATCATCAAATGCAGCGCAATCACATCGCTTGTTCCTTCTTTGACCGCCGGCAGAAACGCAAAAGAGTGACCTCATGGATGACATAATCAGGGTGACTCACAAGTTGAGCTAGTGCTGACGTAATGCCAATTCCAGCGTCTGATTGGCTGGGATGCGCTCCCGCTAGCGTCGTCGGAGTCCCAATGCAGCCTAGCGCCGCGCGGGACACAGCCTGATTCGTCTCTCCGGGCTGTCAATAAGAACTCCGCCGACTTCAGCCCATCTCGACTCTCTCTCTCTGCTTCTTTTTCCTCTTCTTCGTCAGTCCATCGCATCCTTTCGCACATCGCTTGTCCCAAGGCAGGGCGATACTTATATCTGTCCAGTTCGACGCCTGCGGACTGTAAAGCGACCTCGATTAGAACGTATAGATCGTCCTGATTCGACCTTATCCACCGCTTACAAGTGTGTCTGCGCTTGCGGAGGATAATCGCCCGCAACCGTCCTTGGAATTAATGATTCCAGCTAGTTAGTTTATTGGTATTCTCGAATAGCTCCTTGCATCCACAGCTCAACACCGCCGACTGCCTCGACCTCGTTGTCCTGAGTAATATCTGCATATCCCGCCTAACAGTGCGTGAGACTGTCATCCCCCCCCCAGCACAGGCCAACCCATTAATCGCAACTTAGCTTGGCTATTGCACGGACGTCAGCATGGCTATGCAGTCGACCCTCATCACTCGTCGTGAAACCAGTGCCCAACCAGTCCCTGAATTGAGTGGCGCATTCGCTTCCAACCAGTCAAGCTACACTAACAGCCCGATGACTGAAACCTTGGTCGGTGTTGAGCCGTGGATGCAAGAGATGCTGCACGAAGATCTCTTTTCCACTCCTTCTTTAGGCTCCACCTACGAGACTTTCGCCGGGTTCGAAACAGACACGGTTCCATCTACCTTCGCGATGAACGATCCGGCCTTGTTTGGCGCTGAATCTTGGTCCGCCCATGGTGCCGATAGCTGTGAATTTGCGCAGACCGGAGATGTGGTATTTGCGCCCGGGACTGCTTTTGAGTCCTTCGACTCTTCCACCGACTTTGACGCTGATCTGGCTTCATTTCTTTCGGGAAACCAAGCGACCCAAACGTCTCCACAGCAAAGTTTTGACCATCTACCTGAGGCCTTTGAAACCTCTGCAAGCCACCACGACCATTCCCAAATTGCTTTCAACCAAGTCACGGCTGCTTTCCGGGAGTTGACGCGTGCGCGAGCCGCCGCTGATCCTCGCCCGGTGTCCAACAAGCAGAAGCAGAGAGATGCGTCAATTGCTCTATACCTCGAAAGGCTGCGAGACGCGTGCGAGGACGCCGTAGCAGTTATTAATTCGTCCGGTTCCTCCAACCACTCTGCGGACAGCTCCTGTTTCAGCTCTCCAAACTTGAATTCACTCCAGAATTCCTTCCACAGCAACCATGATCCAGTCGTCCGAGGTGAAAGTGAATCCATAGTCTTCGATAAATCCATGGCCACCGACGTCAACTCGCAGCAATTATACCCCGTTGAGTCGCCCTCGCATTCCACGGCTTCTGTCTCGACACCCCATTCGGAAGCATCATCAACCCGGCAACAGTGTACCCAGCCACCAGTGACTGGCGGCGTTGAATTAGTGATGGATTTGAATATGAATGCTGCCACAACCCTTCCTCGCCGCCACCGCCCACGAACTCAGGCTCAGCGAGAGCGATATCTTGCTGTTCGGAATCGCGGTGCTTGTGAAAAACATAAGAAGCAACATAAAAGAGTAAGTTAAACCACCAAACCCTGATGGTATACCATCAAGGGAGTTTTCTAGGCTCAGTCGAATTAACAGGGAGTTTAGTGCACTTGCGTTGACAAAGATATCGCGCCTAGCGAAAGTCTCAAGCAAAATTCCGTAGGCTTGAAACTTCCCGGAGGCTCAATCACCAAACAATCGTCCGGCATTCGCTCTCAACAAACTCAATCTTCTTCCCTTCCTAGCGGCGGATCCACCACCGGCTATAAATGGTGCCCCGGGGATCCCAATCACAGCACACCGGGATCTATTCTTACTCGAGAAATCATGCCTCGTGGCGAATATCCAATTAGCCGCAGAGGTTCTCGACGAGGCCCCGATCACAGCATGTCAGAGGCCACTCTTCACCGACAGGCTACTAAGTTTGCCGACGCATCTGAAAGCCGCAGGTGTCGCCCAGATTCCATCCACAGCTTGGCAAGAGTTGTTCGCGACCCAGACGCCAGATCATCGTCATTGCCTATGAGCATATGCAGCGATCGCCCTAACCGTCGCCCAGGAAGCCCTAGCTGTCTGTCTGGAGGGACCCAGGCTCAAGGCGTTAGAGCTAACGCATCGCCTGCGAGTGCCCGGCCGATCAGCCAAACTCGGTGCCCAGGCGATCCTCAACTCAGCATTTCAAGGCCCGTTCGTGCTCCCCTTTCGTCAACGAGAGCGAGATCAATCGCTGGCTGCCATAGCTGGTCCGGAAACAACGGGCGCCGCCCCGTTTCTACGGCCGCTAAAGGCCAAAATTCAACTTGTAGGCAGTGTCATGAATACCGGACGGCAGATGGCAGTCTATCGTGTACCGCGCCTTATCGCTAGACCTTTGTCAACGCCTGCGAATGTACCCATGGGCTACCATCAATGGAGCCCGAACCAGAGCGCACTGAAGATCGCCGAGCATACTAGGTCTCGCCCAACATTTATGATCACCAGCAATAGCGATAAACTAGGTGGCTCAGAAAGCGGTCACCTGAACAGGTTGAGCGTCATCCATACTCGATCTTCCGCTGTTCCAAGGACTGCCTTCGATGACGACAGACGGTACTTGGGAGACATCAATCATAGCGCGATCCTTCAGCTTCACTCCACATTTGCTAGGGCAGATGTGGAATGCCACGAGTCCGGGTTGGAATGGCTCAGCTATCTCATGTCTCGCGCCTATCGCCTCCTCAGTTGCACCTGGCGCCAAACTCAAAAAGCATACATCAAGGATCCGTTCCGTGTGTGGCTGGTGCTTTGGGCAGTTTTGTTGGTTTCAACGTTGATTTTTCCAAGTATTTTCTAACATGTGTAACCTTGCTCAGAAGAGTATACACCTGGCGTGGGCTTAAGCCATTAGCGATGGCGTGTATAGATTAGGTAGCATGCGTTTCCTTTGTACAATCTTCATCCAGATCGTGGACGAACCACCTATACCCCTGGATGCTTTTGAAGTTTTTACGCTTTTTCGATTTTTTTTTCTAGTCTAGAGGGACCAAGAACAAAGATAGGTAGCAAGCTGAAGTAGACGCAAATAAGACATGTATAGTACTGCTTATTCGAGGTTTCTGAACTTGATAACCCCTTGGCCGGTGCAAACAGGCAAGGTCGGTGTAGATGTGTGCAAAATGTGTTCTGCAGGCGTTGAACCATCAATCCAGCCCAATGAAGAACATGAGTATCTAAGTTATGGATGCTGTCTTCCATCAAAGCCTGGTTAGCTCAATCGGTAGAGCGTGAGACTCTTAATCTCAAGGCTGCGGGTTCGAGCCCCGCATCGGGCTGTTTTTTTAACTCTTTCCCTTTACTTTTCTTTTTTCCTGAATGCAGTAAACTTCATGGCTGCTGTTGCATCGTGCTTTTTTGACTTAAATTTGGTGATCGGTTATAGAATGCTCATTATGGCGTAGTTACCCATGGCATTTATCTAGTTATAGCCAGTACGGAGTAGCGCAAACGGCTCATGATCGTTGCTCTTATATTCTCAACGGCGATTGTATTGGATATGATTACACAGACAGAAAAGCATACAAGGTTATTAGATATTAGTACATTGTATTCCAAGACTTAAGGCCAATTCAAAATGAGAGGATATACTGATCGAGACGATAGACAGAAACGCGACGTAGAGCCTCGCGCGGAAGCTGAAAACGAACATTCCGAAAGATTACAAACCTTCTCGCCGTAGGTTTTTGCCTGGGGATATTTTGCTATCAAATTGGCGAAATGCTTCAAAGGATTTGTAGGTTTTTTTGTTTTCCATACACGTCCGGCAAGCCCGTGGGTCTGCCGACTCCCTGGCACTCTTGCAAATCTGTAAAGATCACTTCCCTCTGGTCTAGTCTCTTTTCCACCCCATCTGTGCACATATTTTGAATTCTCAGCTGCTTCTGCCATTTATCACCACTCGGCGCGTTTTAGTCGTCCATGCTCAGACTTGAGACATTGTCGGTTGTGGTGCCACGCGGGACGACCGTCGGTGCGCACGACGCCGCATTCCCAACCATCCTCCGGTCATCCTGATGCCGGAAAGGATTGTCGAGATGAGGAATACAAACCAGAGGAACCATAGAAACGCAGTTGCTGCTTTGGCCTCGCGGCAGGTCTTTCGAAGAGACCTGGATTGCCTGGTGATGGTATTTTCTCGAAGTTCTCGCTGCAAACGCGGAGATATCAGCCAGCAGCTCCTTTAAACCATTCGACGTCGATGAAGACTTACATCGTTGCTGCAATCTGGAACATGGAGTTTCGACGGCAACGCCACAGCAGCACAAAAGAGGAAGAGCAGATTCAGCAAATCCACAAGGAACAAAATAACGGGGTGGATCATGAGCGATTCGCTCGAATTGGCCGCTATGAGGTAAAATAGCGTTGCGAGAGCGAAAGCTACCGTGAACATCACATAGTTCACTGTCGCTTGACTGTGGCTCCGATAATCGTTGAGCATGTCACCGATCAAACCCATAACGATGGTTGCAAATGCAACCTGGCAGAATTAGAGGGATTAGTTTTATGTCCACGACGGGGTATCTCAATTGGGTTTGACAATCGAGAGATGATGAGACCAACTGCATACCTGCAACAGTCGAAGGAACAAATTCAACGGCTTCATGGGAAGCATTTTGGCGGTATGGTCGACGAATCCTTTTCCAAACGATCTCAGGATCGAACTGTATCGATGCTTTCTCGAGAATCAGATGGGATTGCCCACTATCCTTTCCGGGAACGAAGAGAGAGCTCAGTAACCCCGATGCCGGTATAGGAATTGAATTATATACAAGGCGGACGAAGACGAGATGTACCAGAAATCAGGGAACAAAAGCGGTTGATAGCTTTTTAACCCTGGCGTCTACGTCGGACCTCGCGGACAGGCATGACGATATACAACGAGCTCTACGTCATGCTTTCAATTCAAATTTGCCGGCAAAACAGGCCTCGTGGATTCAACAATTGCTTTTTGTTTTGAGTTTTCTTCCAGGCTTTTTTCTTCGCAGAGCGCGGGCGATGTTTGGACGCTTTTCGACCAGAACCGGTAGTTGTCATAACTCATTTCCAGAGTCCGTTGGAAGTATATTGTAGAAAAGCCAATGGACTCGGAGCTTTGAGTTGCAATCCTGTCAAGTGGAGCAGCATGGAGGAAGGGAAACGCCATGTGAAGCTTATCTGGCAGCTAACCGATTGCCTTGTAACCTAAAATTCGAAACCTCATGCTAGATCGCGCCGAGTCACGGCCGTGTCGTCGAGTCGTCGATGCTGGACGGTGGCATCAGTCGGGCGCATTTTGAGGAGTCAAAAGGATTGCCTCTTGAATCCGGCGTCGGGTCACGCAGCTGGGCGAAGAATGATGTTGCACGGCAAAAGCAAATAGCGAAGATCGGGAAACTCAATTGCAGTTATATTAACCCTCTGGGCCCAACTGTCATTAGGATCATAATGTCAAGGTTGTTCATAAAGCCATATTGTATCAACCAATGCAAAAGACCAAAAACGCAATCGTTCTGAACGGCGCCGTGACTATCCACGGTGCCCGGGGCCGTTCTCCCAAACGCCGGCTGAACGAGGCAAATGGAAAGCGCTAAATGCAAAAGGAGGGCCATCTAAGTCGCTGCCGCCAGTTGCGCCACCAAGTCTGATGCAACATCTAAAAACGGATAAGGGCTAGTAATCTCCTTTTCTTTATTCCGAAACCTCTTGCTGATGGGACGCCACTCTGTGACACTGCCATCACCTTCAATGCGCACGACATTCTGATACCCGTCGCATTTAAAGTCTACCATGTAGTTATCCCGCTCGAGCTGGTAGAGTTGAATGTCGATGAACACCCAGACGCCGTAACCAAAGGAAGCAGAATGGGACGACAAAGACGAAGCAGCGGTATTCACTGAGCCAGATTTATCTTCTGGGTGTAATACACCGCCTTTCAGGCTTACGCGCCGACGGAATTCCTCTAAATCACTGCGGCTGCTATGGGCACTGCTTAATGGACCAGGAGCATGCACGCCTTGCTTCAGGAGACGAGCGCGGATGAACCACAAATCCTTTGGAATGTAATATTCGGAAGGAATATCCCGATATTTGTGCTGAAGGGACCCGGGGATGTCGGACGTCACCTCCGGCGTTCGATCGCCATGCGCATCTATGACTACAGGGTCAGCAACCATAAACGTAAAATCAACGATTAGCAACTGACCTGGCTCAGCCGGCTGGATTTCCCAGACTCCTCCTTCAGCCTGGATTGCTTTGTAAAGGCAAAGCATCGCTTCGTAAGGCAGGTTACGGGACCTGATTCCGAATTGCCATTTACGAGACCGTTTGGGTTGACTTGGGACCTGTGTCAACTTCTCGGGCGGTTCATACCGCAGCTTATCTAAATCAACAATGCTTCGTGAGTGAGGCTTAAGCGCCCTGGCAGTGGCAGCCTGCTCTTCGGGGGTTATTTCTCTCGGGCTGCCAACATGATCAACCGTTTCGACATGTTGCACACTTGCGCGTGAATCATCCTCTGACGGGCCGGCCGCTCGAGAGGCCATTTCTTCGGCTCGTTGAATCATGATTTGGTCATGGACATATGGAAGACTGGTGGGAAGTATGCGCACATGGCTCACACGAGACGCTGGCGGGGTCGGTGGAGGAACTCGGTAGGGAGTAAAGGGGGGTAATGGGTGACTCATGAGAGCTGGGGATTCCGGGCCCAGCAGTCTTGCTATGGTTCCGTGGAGAGGCATCTGGACCTTCTTTGGGCTGAAGCGATGAAGGACTGCCATCCGGCTCTGTAGGTGCTGGAAGGAGGTCAGTATCTCAGCTGGTTGGAAACTGCGAATTCGACACTCACAGTTTGTCTGCATCATCTCGTTCTCTACTACAATAAAAAAAGCATCTTTGATTGCGCTGGGCTCGGGTTTGAGCAAGGCATCCTGAATGTCCTCTTTGCCGTATCCCATTCTCCGCTCCAGTTTCGTCACTGCATTTTGGCGAATTTTCTCTCGAACTGCGGGCGATTTTCCCGGCGCGATCGAACGGAGATCAATAGCTTTGTTTGGATCAGCACCCGTTGCGACGAGCTCTTCGGTGGGATGCTGTAGGTATTTTGGAAGGTCCTTTTTGAACCAAGAGTCCCGCCGAATTTCGCGAATGGTAATCCGATGGACGGGATGGACTTGCAGCATCTGTCTGATCAGATTGGCTGCACCGGTAGAGATATAAGAGGGCATGTAGAAGTTCCCTGCAGAGATTTTCCTGAACAGATTGGGTATATATTCATCGTCAAAAGGCAATTTCCCCACCAATAACACGTATAAGATAACACCACAGCTCCAGACGTCGACCTCGGGCCCCGCATACAATTTGCCGGAAATGACTTCGGGCGCGGCATAATTGGGGCTGCCACAGCTGGTTCGTAGGAAGTTCCCGTCAGTCATGATATTGCTCAACCCAAAATCGGCGATTTTGACATTCTTTTCGCTGTCTATGAGTAGGTTCTCTGGCTTGAGGTCCCGGTGAACAATCTTATGACGGTGACAATATTCAACGGCGCAAATAATTTGTTGGAAGAAAGTGCGAGCTTCGTCATCGTTGCATTTGCCACGACTGACAAGATAATCGAATAATTCGCGCTCAGCGTATTCAAGGACCATGACAATGTCCGTCTTCGTGGCGATGACTGTGTACCTGTAGGAACGAGCCCAAACCGTTAGTATACAAAGTGATCTGCCATTTTTCCGGGCGAAGATTTTAAAAGGCATACAGTTTGATAATGTGCGGGTGTCTCAGGAGCTGCAGATATTGGATCTCCCGCTCCACGCGTCCGACCATATCTCTGGATAACAATTTCCGCCTCGAGATTATCTTCAGAGCCACTTCTCTTCCGCTGGCTTGATGGACGGCCAATTTCACCTTGCCGAACGAGCCCTCGCCCAGTATCCGCACGGTTTTGTATTGTTCCAAGCGCTGCATGTCTCGGGCCGTGGCTGGTGACTGCTCAGAGGGCACGGCAAAGGGCCGCGACGGTGGCGGCATGGAAGGGTGGCTATGGAGCGCTCGATCGTCGAGGCCATCTTGATCGAAGGAAGGGAGTGATATTGAGAGGTCTTCATCGTCAAAGGCCGCAGCCATGACTCTGAGCTAGCGTGGGTTTGACCGTGTATTCAGGACGATGAGGCTGGGGTTTCCAGACCAAGGGTATAATGCCCATGAATTGAGAGCAGAGGCTGTGTAGTTTGCAGCAATTTTCAGTCGGCGCATTCACTTGTTCGGTAGTCTAGGTCAGAAAGTGGGATGGGAGGCCAGCGGAGACCCCACGATCGGGATTCATTGGGGAGAAGCACACTCACATGCGAGTCGAGTCGTCGAGAGTGCAGCAGACGCCAATATGTACAGCGGTAGTTAACTAATCCTGCGTCCGATGCTGGGAGAAGTGTTTGCTCAGCAGGTGGCCGGTTATCAATGAATTGGCTTTGTGGTGTTGCTGGAACCTGCTTTCTCCACATCCAACAACCACACTTTTGTCTTCACTCTGATAGAAGAACTATTCGAAGATTGAAGGCATCCGCCAGCCAGGACCATCTTAGAGGCCATGATCTTTCCTCCTTGGATATATTGGTGCCTTATATATATCAAAGGTTGGATTTTTTTTTTTTCTGCCTATGTTATGTAGCGTCTACTGTACAGATATACTCGTTTTCATCCCATGGACGACACACTGCGTCCCCCAGCCATACACCAGTAACCGTCCAGACATAACATTTGCAGCCGGCACTTTGGCCATGTAAACGACCCGAACAAGGGAAGTGGCGTAAGAAGTGAAGGGGAGAAAGTGGAAAGATATAAGACAATACGAATGGAAAACAGGAGAGTATAACCAAAAAGAAATAGGAGAGTTTCCATCGCCAAACCCCAAGACCCAAAACGCCACGCTATACGAAAACACATAATCGGTAACAGACCCCATGTCCTCATCATACAAGAGCTGAGTGAAAGCATTGTTCACGCGTCGTCATCGGCGTGGTCGGTCTCAATGTGCGGAAAGGAATGCTCTCCATTGCCGCCGCCGTTCGTACCGTGGGCCCAAACGCGCTTCCACGCACCGTCGGGGTGACCACCCCCGACGGCTTCGCGATCCCGGCGCATTCCTTCGAGCACTGCCACAATTCCACCGTAGCGTAACCGCTCCAGGACGATGTTCATTCCCTGCTTGCTCTTGAAGACAGCATCCCGAGTTCGCTTGACCCCGATCAGCTCAATCGTCCGTTGCAAGCCAGCAGTGGACCACGCCGCCAGGAAGCCTCGCTTGTGCGGCTCTTCGTCGGCATCAGCAGCCGCATCGGGCTTGTTTGACCGAGTAAGCATCGATTGGCCCAGTCGAGATCGAAAGGTGACGGTTGTCTTGACGGTGGTCCATTCGTCTCGCCTGTCGTCAATGCTGAAGGCGGACGAGAGCGAAGGCGCGGGGGCGTCAAAGTGACCGGATCGCACACAGCGGCAGTACAGCTGCTTTTCCACGACGCTCAAGATCCCTGTCCACTCCATGTTGCGGGACTCGGTCTCCATCCAGCCCTCTTTGACATCCACTACACTGGTCTCGAGGATAAAGCTCTGGCCGGAGTGATCCGCGCCACCGATCCCCTTGGGCAGCAGTTTCAGCATCGCGGACGGGATTTTCGACCGCTTCAAGTGCAGCCGCGTAGTATGCAGCCGCTGGGTCTTCGGGTCGACATAGCGTTCGATGACATCGGAGGTGAGCACGTGGCGAGAGTAGGGATTGGGATAGCGCAGGAAGAAGGCGAGCGAGACGGCGGGGAAGCTGTAGTCGTAATTGAAGGTGTTCTCGAAGAACTTCATTGTGTCAAGGCACCAGCATTGTCCGTGCGACAGAGATTGGCGGCACTCACGATCGATGGGAGGCAGGTCGTCAATTGGAGGAGAAGGAGAGGCGAGAGCCGCGATGTGTGGAAGCCGTGTTTGTGCTGGAACTTTTGCTGCGTTTTGCTTTTCCTGCTTGCGATTTTTCCGGATTGGGAGCCGGCACGCGCTAGGCCGCATTGGGCCTCGGCAGCGGGGCCGGGGTCCGGCTGAGTAATAGACTTTACGTGATGACTAATAACTGGGTGCTTGATGCTCTGACATCTGTGGCTGGAGACTGATGTTTACAAAAAACGGCCATGGCGCTGCGCCGCCAGGCATCAATTATGTCGCCTACGGGCAATCACCGGCAGCTAACTGGTGCTCAGGGCGTCTCACCCGCCTCTGCCATTTGGCATTGCAACGTCTTTTATCAATCAATGGAACGCCCTTGGGCATCGTTTTGAAACCTTTGATTAGCCACCAGCGCTCCTCTAGGAGCTCCCAGGTTCAAAGCTTTCCCATGGCACTCCCGCTTCATATCCCCCCTTGCATTCATACTCCACCGGGCGAATTTCACTTCCCGCCACCCGAGAAACCGCTCAGAATCGATATTGCAGGCCCTCCAAGCTCCATAAAAAGACTTCTTCCGGATATCACATGGCAGCTGCATGAGGACCACATAGGAGCCATACATCCGGCAGGCCCAGCGCTGGCAAAACTGGCCTATCAGAAAATATTTGGACGTGACGTTTGCCCAGAAACCCCGAATGATTTGGTAGTGCGGTATGAGTACTTGAGCTGGGTGGGAGAATCCCGTCCCTGGACGTGAGTCGACATCAAATTTCCATTAGGAGATGCAAACTCGAGTTTACTCTCGATTTCGCAGCTGACAGCTTCCCATTCGTACTAGAGAGATTGACTAATACGGGGTAACTTTCGACCATCTTGTCCCAGCCGACGAAACCGACCCAGAGGTCCTGCAAATCAATCTATTCGAGCCCGAAATGGATGATGGTGTTCTCATATATAAGGGACTGCTCTTTGCGGTGGATCCTGTCGAGTTCGTAGGGAAAAAAGAGTTGGCTGTGCCGAGGTGCTGCCAAACACGAAGGGGGACGACGGATCGTGCGCGGGTAAATTTCTGTGTAAATGACAGACCCCAGTATATGAAAGGAACGGAGCACTAAGCCGTCGGAAAGGGTTGGTGCAAGAGCCCGGATAAGCCTCGCGAGCAGCTTGACTTCGAGTCCTAGCATTTCCAAATGTGCAATACTGACAGGCTGGTCCAGTTCATAAACTGGTCCTTTTTAAAACGCTTAGCCATGTTGAACATTAGCTACCAGTCGCATTGATATGTTTCGACGATGTTGTGGCTCTTTCTTGATGATGGATGCCAGTCCGAATTATGCGTCAATCTGTAGCACGGCAGGAAAGAACCCCCGCACACCGTTGCTCAACCAGACCTCTTCACCGTCCACCAGATCGTCCACTCCCACCACCTCCTCCACGCAGAGACCGGTCGCGAGGCTAAACCGGCGGGTAGTTCCCGCGTTCCCTCCGCTGGACAACGGCGGCGTTACCCATACCTCCTCTAGGTCTTCGCTACCGGGCCGTCTCCGGCTTCGTTTGAAGTACGGCGTTGTAATGCTCCCTTCCATCACTTCCCCTGACACGCTGTATATCAGCACTTCGACTGCTTCCTGGCTTGAGCGAATCCCCGCTCTAGCCCTCGACGCATCATATGCGCCACGCCTGGTGGTTTTATGGCGTGTGAATAGGGAAGGTGTGGTGGGTTGAGAATCCAGCCGGAGGACCCAACGCGGGGAAAACCGTGCTTGGTCGGAGGACGAGAACGGGTGAGATGCCTCGCCCAAGGTAGGGAGGAGGAGGAGATTCGAGGGAGACGGCGCCAGTGACGTGAACTCGGACTTGATCTCCCCCGTCTCGTCCATCAAAAGCCGGATGCGCCATGGCTGGGACGGCGATGGGATTTCGCGGTCTAAAATGCCTAAAAGATGATCATGTCCACGCTCCTGGAGACGAGAAACCGCAAGGGTCCATTGAAAGTCAGTGGCAGCAGCTAGCAAACGATCGTAATGGTAAGGGAAAAGGTAATAGGCGGCATTGTGCGAAGAGGAGGCATTGGGCAAAGCGGGATCAAAACGCAGGGAGGAAATGATCTGAAAGGCCGCTTCAGAGCAGCTCTGAGACATCTTGGGTCGATGTCAGGCCCAAAACCTTTTCAATTATTGCTCTTCTTTTCTTTTGTAGCCCATGTTTGCTGCTCCCAAATGGTTTTACAAGTTGCTTGATCCTGAGTGTCCGCGGATTATGTAATCCGCGCGTAGCAATTTTCTATCTGGAAGCAAAAACAGCTTCCGACGAACTTCAGATTCAACTTGGATGCCAATGCACCAGGCGGAGCGGACTGTCCCACCTTTCCATCACTCAATTTCCTGTTGAACCATTTTTGGGGCTCTCCCTATATATCGTTTCTGTTTCCCCACTCTTGCCGGAGCCGTTTCTATTCCCTGTGCTTTGAGCCTCGAGTTTGGCGCCGAGCATCTAATCCGCAGCCCCCATCACCAGCAACTTTCGCCCTTCAACCCTCAATTGACGCCCATTTCCTTCAGTCGTCAAGCTCCCTGCTTCTCGCATTAGCCATGTCTTCAAGCACGCCTTCCCAACCGACTATCGTCCCGGTTCCGGCGGGGAACGCAACCATCGTCACCGCGCCTGTTCCATCATCGCCCTCTTCTCTTTGGGACCGGGTGTCCAAATGGGCATCCGAACATAAAGCTTTAGTGTATACAATTGCCGGTGTTGCCGTCGTTGTAACAAGCGCCGGAGTCGTATATTACTTATCAGATTCTGGACGAGTGCAAGCTACGGTTCAGCCCGGAGAAAAGAAGAAGAGTAAAAAGGAACGAAGACGAGAGAAGAAGAAGGCAGAGGAAGAGAAAAAGTTAGAAGCTTCAAAGTCTTCAGAGCCACGTATGTTTTCTAGGACCTTTTAACAATAGGGCAACTGTCTGTTAACAGGGGTATGCAGAGGCGAAACAGGCGGAGGAGCCAGAAGAGCTTCCAGAAGTCGATGAGACGACGGTTCAAGCTTTGGATGCAGAGGTACAATCTGCCAAATAGATTTGCGGGGTTTTGTTCTAATTTGAAATCTCTCCAGACTCGCGCGTTGTATGCCGGGAAATTGAAGGCTGCTGGAAATAAAGCCTTTGGCTCAAAAGATTACAACAAAGCGATTGAACTCTACGGCAAAGCTATATTGTGCAAGCCTGACCCCGTATATTACTCCAACCGGGCTGCCTGCTATAACGCGCTCAGCGAATGGGAAAAAGTAGTGGAAGACACTACGGCTGCTATTGCAATGGATGATGAATACGTCAAGGCGATGAACCGGAGAGCGAACGCCTATGAGAAACTTGAAAAGTATGGAGATGCACTCCTAGATTACACGGCCAGCTGTATCATCGACGGCTTCGCCAAGGACGCAAGCAAACAAGCAGTGGAACGATTGCTCAAAAAGCTTGCAGAGCAAAAGGCGCGTGTCATCATGGAAGGCAAAGGGAAGAAGCTTCCCAGTGCTACCTTTGTTTCCAACTATCTCCAAAGCTTCCGCCCTAAGCCAGTCCCGGAGGGCCTGAATGATGATGCAGAGTTACAGGAAGAGAGCGGCAAAGGCCAACTCCGAAAGGGACTGCAAGGGATCGGTAAACATACCGGTGATGGATACGAAGAGGCAGCACGATCGTTCGAAAAAGCACTGGAATTGGGTGACTTGGAAGCCTTTGAGGCTCTTGCGCTGAATATGCGCGCCACTTTTACGTATCTCGCGGGCGATGCTGACAGTGCTCTGAACGACCTGAACAAGAGCATTGAACTTGACCCATCCTTGGTACAGAGCTACATCAAGCGAGCCAGTTTACATCTGGAGATGGGGAACCGAGAAGCCGCAGCAGACAATTTTGATTTGGCGTTGGCCCAAAACAAGGATGACCCTGATATCTATTACCACCGTGCTCAGCTGCATTTTATCCTCGGTGAACTAGCCGAAGCCGCCAAAGACTACCAGAAATCGATAGATCTGGACCGAGATTTCATATACTCACACATTCAGCTTGGTGTGGCACAATACAAGATGGGTTCGGTCGCCTCCGCCATGGCTACATTCCGGCGAACCCTTAAGAACTTTGAAGATGTCGCGGACGTCTACAATTATTACGGAGAATTGCTTCTTGACCAACAAAAGTTCGAAGAGGCCATCGAGAAGTTCGACCGGGCTGTGGAATTGGAAAAGAGTCACAAACCATGGGGCATTAATGTGCTCCCTCTTATCAACAAAGCTCTCGCTCTATTCCAATGGAAACATGACTTCCAAGAAGCGGAAAATCTCTGCCAGAAGGCACTTATCAGTAAGCACATCTCATCCCGTATTCTTTGGAGCTCATGGCATACTAACGTATTGACCTCAGTCGACCCCGAATGCGACATCGCGGTTGCCACCCTCGCCCAGCTGCTGCTCCAACAAGGCAAAGTCTCTGAAGCACTCAAATATTTTGAACGAGCGGCCGAACTAGCCCGAACCGAAGCAGAAGTGGTCAACGCTATTTCGTACGCAGAAGCCACCCGTGCGCAGCTCGATGTCCAGGATCGATACCCCAAGCTGGCGGCTCGATTGGCACAGATGGGCGGTGCTGGTGGACTAGGCGGAGTCTTCTAAAACACAACTCAAGTGAGTGCCTTGATTTAAAAAAGGAAAACGGACGGGCTGCCCACTATCCTCGCAAATCAACTTGCGCCTTGCCACTTGTATTTTAATAAATGTCGGTATTATTTACTCAATTCCTGCGTCTCACTTCCTGTCGGCCCGGGCCGCTCTGATGATTCCATTCTGCCCACGGCATCGTTGCGGACTCCCACCAACAGCTTACTCATTTTGCATGGATGTAAAGTGTGGGTTCGGCCTTGGCTTTTTTTTTGCTCATCTTGTTATTTGAATCATTGTACTTTTATCTTGTCTGCTTTGTCGTCTATTGATGCTGTCTATTTAATATGTTGTCTTCATTTTGAATATGGTTTGCTAGGGTTGCCTATTTGCAAAAGCTTGGGGGCCAGGGGAATGAATATCCAGGAGGTGGTTATGTATACAAATGAATCTTAATTGAAAGACTCTTCTCTCACTGAAGCTTGCTCCGAGATAAGGATGTAGTTAAAATACAAAGTTGTTTAGTATACGGAGTACTCCGGCACATTGGAGGGTAGCAGTACGCCAGCTTTGACTTGAAAGGCATAAAAACATGGCCATCGTTAAACTTGATCAACAATAAGTGACATCATCTTAAACAGGGTGTTGGAGGCCTCTCACTCTGTTACTTTGGCATAAATAAAGGGTCTGGAAATGTGAATTGGAACATGCGAGAGTATGTTGGTCAAACTTCTATATTACACTCTGGCTTGGTATTGGAGATCACACAGTACTCAATCATTGACACCCAACCCATTAACATGCAAGCGGTCCTAGGAAAGGTTGGCGTCGGTCCATCCAAAGTGCTGCACGATCTCAGCGGAAAAACCGCGCTTGTCACGGGAGGAGCACAAGGAATCGGGTGCGAAAAGGCTACCCAAATCGGGAAACCCGTATCTAATGCTGCATCACAGATATGAGGTTGCCAAAGCATTCTCGAGCGTCAATGCTCGAGTCATCATGGTCAACCGCAAAGAGGAGCAGGGCACAGCGGCAGTGAAGGCGATCAAGGATGAAATGGGTGCCGGGGCAAATGTGGAGTGGGTGCACTGCGATTTTGGGAATCTCAAAGAGGTTCAGAGTGTTTTCACCAAGATCCGTGAAAAGGAGGACAAATTGGACCTGGTTAGTGCCCTCGAAATGCAGAGTCGGTGTTCCAGATATTGTATATGCGTGGTGTGGGAGACAGCATGGCTCACAGGACCGGATGCATACAGCTGGTGATGGCAGCGGGAATCGGGGCGAATAAATTTGCCCTGACGGAGGACGGCTTGGACCGCCTTTTCGAGGTCAACTGGCTCGGGCAATACTACGCGACGAACATCCTCTATCCGCTGATCCGCAAGACCTCGATGATGCCCGCCGCTTCTCCGCCGCGGATTATGATGCTGACATCAGAACTGTACCGAACGGCACCGTCGAATATTCGGTTCGAATCGATCGACGAGATCAACGACGAGAAGCTGGGGCCCAACGAGCTGTACGCAAGGTCAAAGCTTGCCGTGATTCTCGGCATCAAGTATGGGCTGTTTGAACGTGTGATTAAGAAGAATGGGGATAACGTCTTTGCAATGGCAATCTACCCGGGAACAGTGGGTTTTTGAGGGCCTTGGGAAGGCCATCTCATGGCTAACGCGGCAACAGGTAAAAACCGAGATGCAAAAGCAATGGAAAGAGGCATATCCCGGCGTAACGGGAAAGCTTCTGCAGCTGGCTGCGGGAGCAATCAGTCGCTCCCCGGAGCAGGGGGCGTTTAGCACGCTGTAAGTCGGGCTCCAACAAGGAAGGGAAAGCGAGCTGATTAGATCTCGATTCCAGATATGCGGCAACTAGCCCTGAGATAGAAGAGAAGCAATGGAACGGCGCCTATATCCTCGAGCCGGTAGGTCTCCCGTTGCAAGTATGCAGGGTGCTTTCGTTGCTCTGACCATGGCGGTAACAGGGACAATTGGGCAAGGAGAACTCGCAAGTGAACCCGGAACTGGGGGCCAATCTTTGGGATCTCAGCCAGAAGATCATCAAGCAAAAGGTTGGCGAGAATGCGTTTGTCGAGTGGAAGTGAAGGGTGGACTCTATCGTAGTAGTTAGTGATTATTATATTGATATGGCATTTCTTCTTATTATTGATGCTGTCCCATGGAAGCTGTGAACTCAATGCAGCAACAATCGCCCACTAGTTAGCGCTGCTGGAATCTTGATTTTCCAAAGCCAAAGCCTGCCACTGCGGATTATTACTCAACATTGATGTCCTGAATCTGGCTGGACGCCGTGCTTGTTCTCCGGCCTGAACCGCGAGAAGGGCAGTCGACGTCATGCATGCACTGTCGCCACGACCAAGCGGGAGCGACAGTACATTCCTCTGCAGACCAGGGAACAAGCGCGGCGTACTGGCTAGTTATATATGTTGCAACGAGTCAAATCTACTGCTGCAGACAATACTCATTCGGCCTCTGCTAAACCTCCTCTCAGCATTGACTGTTACCAGCAAAGAACCCGAACTCGCCGCCAAAACATGTCGACCTCTCGCCGCCCCACGAACCCACGCGGGCCCAAGCCCAATGTCACCTTCACGGGACTGTGCATGTACGGCGTTGGAGCTGGCCTCTTGGGCGTCGCAGCGTATGCCGCCCTTCTTGCTCCCCCCTCCGCAGGAATAGAATGCTAACCCTGTGAATTGCAGCATGACCGTCGGCGAAAAGGTCGAACAGTACTTTACGGGCCGGCCCAGCTCCCTTGTCCCTGGGCGCGCCCTCGAAGGCCTCCTCAACCTTGCTCCTCGCACGGATAACCAGATGTTTTCTCTCAATGTCATGATGAACTACGCCGAGGGGGCTGTGGCGGGGGTGGCTCGCGCCGTGATGAGCTTCAACGGCATTCGGGGACCCATTGCGGACTTTTTGTTCGTGGGCGTGAGAATGTTGATTGATCAGTCTCTAGAAGTCTGGAGTGGAGTGGGCTCCTGGCCCTGGTGAGTGCTATTTCCGTCCCCTGGAGCCAGGATTTCGATACTAATCTGTGGACAAAGGAATTGGCCTGCGAATGAGCAAATGTTCGAATTGCTGCACAAGACCGTCTACGCCCTGTTCACGGGGTACATGGTGGACTGTTGGCTATATTGAAAGTTCAGGTTCTCCCTGCTGTACCTGATTATTACGGCACTGTGAGGTCTGTTTTATGTGTATCACCTCCTTCTACTTTGGTTGAGTGACGGCGTTACGAAATTTGATTTGGCTACCGTATTAGGATCATTTAATTCAGTTAGCTATCACGGTATCCATCCATAGGCATTGATGTATCACCAAGACACGGTACGATCACAAATCATAGATGTACGGAGTATTAGAGCCAGTGGGAACCCGGCGTTCATGCCTGGGCAGCAGCAATTGCCGCCGCAATGGCTGCTCCTTCACTCGAACCGTCCTTCACAAAATGCATTCTAATAGGGGTGTCTCCCGTTCCCTTCTCCCCGGCTTGTCTTGATTTCGCATCCCAGTCGAGGATTTCCCCCAGTGCCTTCATCGTCCGTCCCCTGAGCACGTCGTTCTTCAGCATTACCGAGCCATCCACGCCAATTACGCAAGAACTGAGACCTTTCTTCTTACATATGGCTGCTAGTCCGCATGCGCAGAGCCGCGCTGCCCGAGCATTAATCAGATCGGCCAGTTTCTGGCACAGGTCCATTTCGTGCTTTTCGAGCGATATCTGAAGTACGGATTGTAAAGAAGAGGAACCGTTGCCGTCGACCTCGGAGAGGTGGAGACAGTCGAGAGCGTATGGTTGTGATAGAGCGGGCACTTGCTTACCGACGAAGAGCTGGTTGCGGGTGTGTAGGTCGAGGATGGCATGGCGGAAGATTTCGCCCAAATACAGCCCCGATGTCATCTTCTCGTAGGTCTGTTGGCCCGGGCGTGGCGACTCCTTGTCAATGAGTTTATCATACTTTGTTCGCGGGAGGACGCAATGCTCGTTGTCAAAGGCACCGTATTCACAGTTTATGATCATGGGGCTGTCCGGGGCCAAATTTCGGTGCTGAAGCTTGGGGATATTGTTGCAGGTCTCGACATAAGCGGAGTTGCACCCGGTGCCGAGAATCGCCCCGATCTGGGTATCTGGGTCTGCATACGCGGACGCAAGGAGGGTTCCCGCTGTATCGTTGATGAGTACCGACACTTTGACGGGCACGTTCTTTCAACAGATTAGCCTCGACGAGACAGAATGGATGGCTGCCTAGTTACTTTACGCCGCAACGCTTCTTCGAGCTGCGACACCACGTTTTGGCCCTCGACCCCTTTCACATCGAAGCCCTTGGTCCATCTCTGAAGCACACCATGGTTTATCGAATCCTGCGTGACGGGGTACGAGAACGTGAACGCCAACCGTAACGTATCGTCCTGGTGCTCCCCGTCGTTCTGACACTTCGCTAGCATCCCCTCCTTGTCGACAACGGCTTCTACACACTCTGCAAGGTAGTCCCAAAGCTCGTTGGCTGTGGCGGTCTTTATGTGCTTGGGGATGAAGAACTCTCTTTGTTTATTTTCCACCTGGCCTTTCTGTTTCAATGTGACCTGGCAGACGCGCGCCTTTGAACCCCCCATGTCGAGTGTGAGATATGTGCCTTGCTCGTAGCCGGTGGGCTTGTTCATCAGCCATGTTGGGTTCATCGGCTAGCAATGTAGTGTGTTAGCTATTAGTTTCTAGAAATCGAAACTATGGTGCAGGATTGGCACTCACTATGTTACCGCCGTCGACGCTCAGCCCTAATGTCACCGTCAGCTTTGACGCCAGCTCGGTTCAGCTGCCATGGCTTTGGGTACCCTTTGTGAGCTCCTTGGTAAAGTGCTCTGTGATTTCCTTGAGCTTTTCCGTGCTGATATCAAACATATGCTCAAGTTCACGAGCCTCGGGCTCAAGATCTCTCGACATTTTTGAGCTCACGGTGCCAAACATTCCAACCGTCTCAGCTTGAATCAACTAGTTGAGATGAACTCACAACAGGCATGCCTCTGTAGTATTACCACGGTATTGATCCCAGATTCAACATTGGCAGCATTTATTTGACTGCTGGAGAGCTGCCAGGTGACGTCATTGGCTGGCTCCCTGGTGCAGAATCACTTTTTGTCCGAATATCGTGAATAGTTCTTATCATGAACAGGGTCAATTAGGTGAAGATGCTACTGGGCATGGTGCCCTCCATTCCGGTCAGAATTCCAGCCTGTGCTGCGTTGGGCATTGGGATCTTAGAAGAGGATAACTACTAGTTAGTTGATGCTTTGTTTGAGCACTGTTTTGAGCTCCAGGTTGCTTTGTCTCTCCCATGGTTGGGTTGCATTCACAAATGCAGGCCATGGACCCTTTTCTTCCGGTCTGAACAGTGGCTATCTGTCCTGTTCCAACACGGACCGCCAGCTCAGAGATATCTTGATCTCGGTGGGCTAGACCGACGGCAAAAGTTTCAGCCTGGAGACTGCGGCCTGATGTCATCAATGACACCGATCACTCGATATCAATCACTCCATCGCTGTTTCAAGAGAGCCTCCCCAACACGACGGTCGATTGTAGTTGTGTTCTCCTTGGTCCGAGCAGCGCCTTTCCACGGAGCTGCCGTTGGGGCTCTCTGCTGTTTGCGGCTGATGCCGGCAGCTCGGCCAGCGCAAGCCGGACAGATCCGTGCAGCACAGCGATACTGGGGACAATGATGCTTGGAGCAAGCGGACAAATCTATAAATTCCGGTGCTGCAGCATGCGGTTTCGGGTGCCTCGTGAGTTCCAGCAGTAACTTTGTAGCCACCATCACTATTATATAACTAGTTAGTCCAACCACTCTGGACGCTGTATATACATCGTGACCTCCTTAACTAGTTACCCCGCCCTCCAACATCCAGCCCTCGAGTCACCGCCATCATCCATCCATTTTGTGCTGCATCTTCCAACAGCACACTCGCCGTCTTCCACTCTCCCAATCTCCCTCTCTTTGTCCAGCGTGACGGCTCGCACACCTGAACCCCGAGCCGCCCTTCGTCGCAGAACACGGCCCGCCAGCAAGAACTGTCCACGTGGATGTCAGCCCAGGCTGCCGAGGGGTTATCAGTACGCCCTGCTCTCCCTCGTCTCTTTCGATCTTGCACCGCCTGGTGACTGACCGTCTTCGCATGGAAACAGCTCCCAATCAAACGGTCGATCCTGCTGATATACCGACAGCTGCCATCCCTCGATTTGGGCTCTCACGCAGCCAGACGACCCGTGCTGGATTCGACTCCGATTTCCGGGCTGTATACCGGTTGGAACTCCAGCCATGGGGGGTAGTCAATGTATACAAACACCCGTCCGACCCCGTATAGCTGTCTGATGTACTGATGACATCTCCCTGCCAGTAACCCTGACCATCCGCCGTCTCAACGGCACGGAGCCCTTTGCGGATCGAGTCGTCACCTTGAACTCCTCCACCAACCGAATTACCCTCGGCCGCTCTTCCAAAGCCCTGGAAAAGAACCTCATCCCAGGAACTCAAAACCTTTGGTTCGACAATCCTGTCCTTTCCCGTAACCACGCGGATTTCCTTATTCTCGCCACAAAGGAGGTATCGTTCATCCCATCCCCTGCCTTTCTACTCTTTCTACGCTTCGTTGGCCCGTTGCTTATCTTCCCCCCCTTTTTGCTTTTCTAGGAGGCATACTTGATGGACACAAAGTCGATGCACGGAACGTGGGTGAATGGCATCAAACTGACGAGCGGAAGGCGATTAATCTTGGAGGATGGAGACTTGGTCACATTTGGAACCAAGGTTGCTCGAGGCAGTGGTACGTCAGGCTATCCATGGTTTCCAGTGGCTGCTATTTAACTACATACTAACCGTACCGCTTGAAGATGCATACGAACCCCTGACAGTCCGCCTAGGTCTTTCATGGCAGAAAGCAGATAGTTTACCGTGGGTCGATCAGTTGTGGTGTCTCGAGTTTACATGTGTTTCTCGCCTGTACTAACTTTCACCTGCTTACAGGATGAATATCCCAGAGAAGGAATCTGAGCGCCGTTCGACCAATACGTTTGTTGTGCCTGACGATGACGACGAGGGGAGCGACGGGGACTTTGAAATTGAAGTCGAGGGTGACTACCATACAGAAATTGACGATCCAAAATGTGATTCTCCAGATGTTACATCTGTTGCTCCTTCGCCTAATTCGTGCGTCGGCGGGCAAGTTGTCGATTCTCCAATAACCCTTCCTACCACTCATATGGAAAACAGTTCGAAACGAGACGACTCCCCCCTCTTCGTTCAGGACGATGATGGTGATGACAGCGGGAATCCCGGTCCAGTCGTAGAAGGTAGCAATGTGCTAGATATTTCAGATCCTGGTTTCTACGTGGAGATCGATGATTCGACATCTGATGAATCGGAAGATTCTGGGATCGAGTCGTTAGAAGATCAACGGGATGTACTGCCAGATCGATTTCACAGCCGCGAAGCCCCGTTCACTGAGACGGGCGACAGTACTAGCGCCACGGCTGCGGACGTTTTGAGGCGGATGGGTCAGACTGCCCTCCCATCTACCCCGGAATCAATGCATCGTGATGAGAAGCCAACCTTGCCGGATTATGGAAAGCCTTTGAATATGTCAACAAACGCAGAAGCCGAACGGCCACGTCTCCAATCAGAGCGCAACTCGAAGCAACCACTCCGGGCGCCACCTTACTCACCTGAGCAAATCCGGGCTAATAACGACGTTGCGGCCTATTTAGAGAGAGTAACCATGGGTTGCGGTACTGCATCGCTGCTCAGAAACAGGCATCAAGCGTTACATGGTTCCCTTGCTTGGCCCACGTTTCCTCAGCGGCCTGAGCTATCAGCCTCCCCATATATGGAGGGACCCTTTGCTGGAAGCGGCGCGCCATACGTCCCGATGAATACCTCCCACAACCGCACTGGTTTCGGACGTGAATTGCCTCTGCCCCCATTTGAGTCACGCGGTATGGAAGCACTTCAGGGCAATTACGAGGGAGCGAATGAGACTAGCGCACAAGCCTCAGGACGCTACCCGTACGCAGACTGGTGTAATCTCGATCCCAAGGAAATTGCACCTGGATCAAATGGAGAGAAGATTTCGGCACGCGGCAATGACGTACAGGATTTATGTGATCAACCGGGCCCAGGAAAAAAGAAGTCGTTGAAAAGGAAACTCGACGAGACAGATCTTTCCCAAGGCCAAGAAGCGGATGCTAGCAATAGCAGTGAAGTGTTGCCCGATGCCCAACCCCACGAGAGTTCGCAGAAATCGGTACAATTCGAGTCACTCATAACTGAAATGCCCATGGAGGAAGACGGGTCAAAAACCGCCCCAGGTACAGCTGATAATGAGAGGCCCAAGAAACTAGCGAAAATGGCCAACGAACGTCCTTCGCGAATGCAGATTGTTGCGCGATATGCAGCAACAGCTGCCGCAGGTGCAGTGGTGGGAGGTGTTGGAGCTATCATGGCCCTGGCGTCTCTCCCTGCTGACTTCTTCAATTGACAATGCGATATTCATCTTCTTCATGGGGTGCTTGGTATTAGGGATAACGGCTTTTAATGCCTTGGCATCATTTCGATTTTCCTTGTGAAACGGCGTGTGGATGAATGGACCATTGTGTGCGGAGTTTGGAGTTCAACTATTAACCAGTTTGTTAACTAGCTACTAAATATGCAATCATTCATTGATCTGCTTTTGCCTGTACAAGTTCATCCCCATCCCTGGCTGTGAGAGATATATGGAGTGATGCAAAGGGAACTACAGAGGGCTTTGTAACCATGTAGCCATCATTGCTTGGAGCCTGAATGGCACTGATGGCATCTGGATAGCCAATATCCAAGAGTGCTGTGGCGGTTCCCCAGGACATATATGTTCTATGTCCAGTGTAGATGGATCACCGCCCGTCACAACGGCGATATCGAGGTTACACGCTCGTTGCCGGGATCTCGGAACGCGGCCGTCTTCTGACGTGCACAGCCAGGCGGTCAGCCTGGTATCTCCTCTGTGATGGTGCGGTTCCCCTCCATCGATTCCGGATCCAATAGTCGGCTGATTCACTGACTGAGCTCCAGAGTAACTGGTTATCTAGTTAGTTAGCTTGTTGACAGTCGGGGGAAACTCGGGGTGCATCCAGCAACGGCGTCTGCGAGCGAGCTGGCAGCATCCAGCCCGCAGTTCTCGTTTCCCTTCCATTGCCGCCTCTTCCCATCAGTCGAAGCGTCGAACAGGCATCCGGCGGTATGTATAGCTACTTCCAGCCGCCTTTCTTTGGGGTCCTGCTAACTTTTATTGGAGACACGGGCATAGTTCATCAATCTGCTTCCTTGATCAACAGCTCTTCTCACAGGCAGCATTCGACTCTACCACTTATGAACCTGTCAACGTCAACCAGGTACATACAGTACAGAAGATGGCACTTGATACTCCATCTCCACCAGCCGCATTGACCCCGTTAACTGGTTTATCACGAGCAGTCATGCATCAATGTCAGTGGCGTTTCTCGCCGATCTTCAGCCTGGCGGGAAAAGCAGCACGCATAACTAGTTAACCAATGCTGATAACTATGACTACGGACGAGCCGAGTATGTAATACCAAATACGACCATTCATCACATCGCTCATTAACCGTCAACGGGTGCGGTGTATCTCTCCCTGACGCCGATAGTAACTAGTTAGCCTGACGGCCTGACGATGGCCGGCTTCTCGGATACCCGCAGGCACGATCCCAACGCACCGGCTTAAAGGCGCGAATAATCCTGCACCGGAACCTATTTGGATGCACCTGCAGGACGCCTTTTGAACGTGGTTCCCATTGACTGGTGATCCGGGGCACAGCCAACGGCCAATTGAAGAGGCGTCCGATGGGCCGGCTTTTGAAAGAGCGGGCGAACGGTGTTGGCGTTTCTTTCTTTCTCTCTCGCCCATCGCTTGAGATCGCTTGACGGGCTTTGACTTGAGCTGCGAACAGCTGTCAATCATGCCAGATCGGGTTTCTCCCGTTGGACAGTTTGAATGCAACCGAATTCCTCTTCTTGTTTGGGCGAGAAATTCTGCTCACTCATCAGATTTGCCGAATCCATCCCAATGGCACCGGACACGAACACGCAATATCCGATTTGATACATATCTGCAGAGCACGCTTTTAGGCAATCTCGAGTTCTCTCCCATTGGCACTCATGTCCACTTCCACACGTGAAGAACCTGCTCCGTCGCAGTATAACTATGACTCCCTGAAAGCGCAGCAAGGGTTTCGCCCCGGGGCACGGAGTCCGTGTTGAAATACCGGAGAGGTTCCTCGCGATGGAGATACATGAGGCCTCCCGGTGGCATTCCCGAGCGATAAACTATTGTATCGTCTCTCAAAGATTTGCGTCTCAAGAGCCCTTCTTAGGTTGAGGGTAAAGATTGGCCACCGACGTTTCGGAAGCCCTTAACTAAAGATTAGATCTGGCTCTATAATTCCGTTTTGCGCCGTCGTGGACGCCCTCAAATGAGCAGCCGTTCATTGCGACTCGATTCTTTCCTATAGAAGCTGGTCTTCGCATTCGGGATTCTCATCACATCGCGGAATCCAAGCGGGATATTGACCGACGATCTCGGTTGTCCTGACAGTCTCTGCCTCGGCGGCCGCCACAATTCGAACTGAGCTGAGGCATTGCAATGTCTATTTTCTGTTGTGTCGTACAGGAAGAGGAACTTCCGGTACTTTTTTGGCGGTGAGGATCGGGCTCAGGGTTGATCTTGCTCTCGAGCAAGAGTATAACTGGCTCCCATCTAGCTGGAATCAAGTCAGGGACTATATTGGCTTCCAGCACGGATAACAAACTAGTTATAACTACCAGATGTTCTTCCGGTTCTCCCGAGTTAACTAAGCGGGAATCCCGACTGACTCTGTCAGTCCACTCATCTGGACGTCATACTACCATGCTTTGTTTTTCTTTGTTTCCTCTAAAGCCAGATGAGAAAAGAAAGAATAATTTTCTTTTTGATGTCATTTCGGTACTCGTACCAGATGGCCACGTGCCATCACTATCTTCTCTCCATATCGATGATGCCAATGGCTGGCTGGTGCTACCATGGCCCATGAGAATACGGTTGATATTGATCTACCTCTTCGCTTATTGAAAAGCATTCGATGATGCTCTTGTCCAATCTCATCCCCTTTGTTCCAACTTGTGATTCAAGCCTCGAATGCCATTCCTGCTTGGCTAAGGGTTTCCGCTGACCGCTTCTGCTCCTTCGCCCTCGCGTCATCATTGGGAAGATACGAGGTTGAAGAGTGGGATGAGTTGCTGCAGAGTTTGCTCCTCCTGCTGGAACGGGATCTCAAGTGAAATCCGTTTCATCCGCCTTATAGCACTCTGCAGCGGGATACTATCGTTTAACATTGCATCGTATCTGGTGTATCTTCATGTTCAAGTGACACGACATCCCTTCGAATCGAATATTGGCTCGCTTTTCATCAGAATTTCGAGACCTGAGCCATGGCCTGTAAGTCGTTTTGCCGTATTATGGCGTAGAACGATTATAAATCCCCTGGTTTCCCTCTTCGAATTTCGCTCGGGAGAGAGTTTCCTCCTTAGATTAAAGATCTTAATCTTATGCCTCGCTTCGCGATCTAGGAAAAAAGTGTTTGGAAGATATCAAACAAGCTCCTCTTTTTCCGTTATCATACAAGCTTTAGAACCTCTCCGTGTTTGTCCCCTACAGACTTTGAACAAAGAACACACACGGGGAGAATACTTTCCACTTTACGCTATATATACATCTAGGATTGGAAAGATCACAAACCAACTACACGCGTCCACCTTTTCCATGGATACGCATCGGAAAGGCTGCACAAACGGCAAAGTTGTTGAAACATGTCGTAGCTGCGCCGGTAACCCTCCGAGGTGAGAAGACCCTCCCGTTTTCTACACTGCAGAACATAGGGCTAAGTTGATGGGTTTGGCTCTAGGGTTAGAAGTGAGCCATGCACTGCTTGCGATGGGCATGGGTTCCATTTTTATCTCTGTCCGTATTGTCACCCTACTGGGGCCAGCTCCCCTGATGGCGGTGCCTCGAGATCGGCCATGGACAGCCGGTTCCCAGGATCTGGGAGAAGACATGGTCCAGCCTCCCCACCAGGATTGGGTGCTAGAGGGTGAAAGCTAGGAGAATTGCGGGAATGGGGTACGATAGTGCTTGAAGGTGTGCTTCCAACCGTTGCTTTTTTGGTCTTCTAACGCTTATATGGCCAGTCTGGCAAAATATAGGAGTACGGCTATTCAGGATCGCATATATGTGGACGTTTCCGTTTTATTATTATCAAGGCACGATACACTCACGGAAGCAAGGGAAATAGTTTTAGTTTCAGAGGTTAGATGTCGGATTCCAGGAGTGATACGGCTATTCTTTTTTCTCGGCGACGATTGGACAAGGAGCTTGTTTGGATAGAGGCCTAGATGAAAAGCAGGGGATCATGCTACACGGCGTGGTGTAAGGAGTTTTTCGTTTAGCGATGTGGAGTGTAAAGCATAGTTATAGGAACTTGGAATTCAAAAGACAGCCCAAGGCTTCTTCTTGGTTTGCGCTGGCTCTATACACCATATACTATTAGTTATCATAGACAACTAGCCGAAGTGCAGTAGCCAATGCGAAGACAAGGCATATTCAGACAATATATCAGATGGAAAAATATTAGTGGAAACTACCGTCCATCAATTCAAGTCAACGAAGGGGCGCCAAAAGCGCCCGGAGAGATAAATCCGATATGTGGATTCTTGGAAAGTTCAACTCTCCCTCCCCAACGGCTCCAACGCCGCTGTCAAAAAATCACTCGCATTCAGCAGTTCCGTACTACCGTATATAACCCTTCGTTGCAAGGTCCCACTGCCACCTCTGCTGACACCACTCGAGGTTTGTCCCACGCCACCTTCGCCACTGGTCCGGCGAACCCAGTCTTGTAGATTCCCATATTCCTCCATGCTCCCCCCACCCACTGTAAACACAATTGCCTCGTTGAAACCTTGTCGTCGTTGCCCGAAAGTTGCGCCCGTTCCGGGTCCGGATGATCCCAGAGACCCCGGCGTACCGGTCTGTGCAGGGTTGCGTAATGACGAAGAGGGAGGCATGGCACCGCGCGCGTTGGCGCTGCGAGGGTCGAAGTAAAGATAATTTTCGACTTTAGCTATGGCAGAGCTTGATGCAGATGATGGATCCATGATAGATTCGGTGATTTTGGTTAGGGTGAGATCTTTATTTACGGGGAGGAAATTTTTGACACCGGAAATGAGAGAGTCGAAATTTGCGCCGAGAGCACCGGATGCGATGCGGTCTGTCAGACGGTTGGAAAGAGATGAAAAGCCACGGAAAAGGTCGGAGGAAGGTGGCTGTGGAGCGGTGGCAGAGGTGGTCATCATGGTCATACGGGTAATTTCACGAACGCGTTTGACGTATGCAAGCGAGCTGATGTCTTTGCATCCAGCCTGGGTCAAAGCTTCTTCAAATCGAATTATTTCAGCGCGTGAGAGATCGGATTCTACGCTTAGAAACCATATTAGGAACAGACGGAGCTTATCAGTCGGTTCGTTTCCGCGATTAGGATCAGCAAGGATTTCGAGCATTTGCTGCTTGCTCTGTTTACCAATATTCTCTTCCATTTGGAAGAAGTTATCCAGCTGGCGGTCTTTGATACCCTTGAGCAGGGCGGTTGCAATGTTCATGTGCATATCAAGGACGGCCTTGCGTTCGCGAAGCTCAGGTAGCAGCGTGATGGCCGCTTTGAGGTGCTGGGCCGACGACGCAGTGTCGTTTTGGAGATCTTCGATGGAAGAAGCTCCAGTTTTCTTCGTTATGTCACTTGCATCTTCTTTATACCTAGTTAGTTCGGCATCAATATCTTCGGCGACTTGTGGGAACGGTACTCCGGCATTACGGGCCCAGAAGAAGTCGTTCGCAGTGAGGTCGTAGGAGCGGCTTGTATTGCCCCTTGCCGGGTTAGAGTCGTCACCGGGGGCCTCCATGGTTATTCGATTGAGATGCATTGTCAAAACGTCATGGACAAGTGACTGGTAGGTCCACGAATGGGATAGCATAGGAACTAAGTCAACATTGCGGTCGAGTACAATGAGGACTGGTCGAGCAGCTGGCACCCCGAGGGTTCTCTGGCTCCCACTAGTAAAAAGGTTGTCCTTGGAGTTTAGGATATGATCTCGTAGCTTGCGATCTAGTTTCGTAGCGATCAGCTCCGCCGCACCGCCTTTCGGACACCTGATGATCGGGATAGCACCTATCGCGTTGTCAGTACTCAATGGTACCAATCGTCAACACGTCCCTAGCTTACCCATAGTTACACTGACGCTAAAAAGTCCGCTGACGATTCTGTCAACCAAGGTATCCAGCTCTTCATCCTTGGTTTGTGCACTGTTGATTTTCCAGTAAGTGTCTTTCCCCATGCTTAAACTGAAAAGGTCGGGTTCGGCGACAATAAAATTTAAATACTGGTCGTAAACCTGCGCTACTTTATCTGATGTCGCCGTCGAGGCGATTTGCGAAGCAAAGTCCTCCAGGAGCGGCCGTGGTACGGATGACAGAAAGTTGACATATGCAGGGGCATACAATCCCTTGGAGAGGTCTGTTGTTATATTCTGAATATTTTCAAGTGTGGGCTCGACAAGGTAAAGCACTGGGACATCCGGAATAGGGTAGCGACGAGAATTGATATTCCTGGCAATGATCAGTCAGCGTATGATGCCATCAGGGGGAAGTTCACAGGAGCTGGCGAACAGGTGGATGGTGACGCCCCAACTTCGAAGATCGTTCACTCGTAAGACGCTGCTGATGACATCCCTTCCCAAGTTGTCGAATACCAAGACCTTCCATATCGGGTCGCCGTCTTCGTTCAAGAGGGGAACTGTATGCGTCGTGCTCCCAGACGGCTCGTTGCCAAACTCGGGAGGCTGAGGGGGGTCATGATTCAGGTTCAGGATTCTCTCAATTGCAGCTAGAATATTGTCAGATCAAATTGCAAAGTACTGGACTACTGCGCCAGCTCCTAGGCTAATGAAAACCTACCGATCTGCCGCTGTCGCAAAGAAAATGGACTGGCGGCCATTGTGGTGAGACTGAGGTGCTGAGAGAACGGACCATGTGGCAGTTAGACTTTGGGTGGTTGTTAGAATGCTCGAGCTGGGGCGACTGCTGTCAGTTCATGAGCCCATGCCACGAAGCTATCCGGTTCATTATTCAAATCAGTATCGTTCGCACCACGACTGACTGTCGACTAACTACAGCTGGGAAGAACAGCGAGAAGAGCATCCTCGCCGTCGCTTGAGCTGCGCGATATAGCTAACGTAATCATACGGCTTATATAACTAACTAGTTAATCTTAGTCAGCTGCAGCCGATTTCGACCCCCAACTTTGCCATCACCGCAGTCCTTTTCATCACGCCTCAGCTGCTGCTTCAACATCCCACTGCTTTCTTCCTGCCTCCATCTTCGTTTTCCCTTGGTCTACCTGCCTTTGCCTGTCACTTTCATCGTAAGGCATTGGCCAGCAATGCCACGACGCTGCCTTTGATCAACCCCAACCGCTGTAACGAGACCTCCCTTCGCGTTTTCCCGGGAAGTCGGTGCCCTGATCGGTTAGTTTGGTGGAAGATAATCACTAGGATAAGTTCAGTCGGAGTATCTCCATCTAAGGAGAATCGGGAAGCAGGGATTTGCTTCGTGGATGTGCACAAGTCTGTTGGACTCACGGGTTTAGCAGCTCCCTGAGAATCCGCTTTAAAAAGTGAACCTTGTATTACTGCGCCTTGTGAATGAAGGGGCTGTCTGAAATTTGAAGCTCCAACCGGCCTAATTAAGCAAATCCAGCGACTGTCGTTGAGGAGCGAGCTGTCGATAGCAAGCGCACCGAGCGGTTGCAGGAAACACTCGGCGTGGTGGGTACACTCAGGAGGCGAGCCTGCTGCATCGGCCATTGATGACGGTGACCACGACCATTGAGGTCTTGTTCTTTTTTTTAGCAAATGGATTAATACACGTCTACGGAAGAGAATTTTAAGCCTTACAATCCTGCTACAATTGTGTGGTGTGGCGCTGGCACAGAGAGAGAGAGAGATATCACCGTTCCTGGTCTGACTCTGACCAGACCCGTTCCACGCCTCGCTCTGCAAGACAAGGGGGGGGTCGTTGGCCTTTGAATCCTGTTGCGGTTGTTCGGTTGGGCCAACCAGAAGCCTTCCCGTTGCGTCGATCACATTCCTAAAGCGGACTCGTCTCCGGCCACCCGCTAATCCCAATCAGGCTAGTCTGGCTTGCTCACTTCGGTTCCGGTCAATTATTGATCCGTCATCCACGTGACCCGCTTTGTCATCGCCGTCCGGTCTTGGCCGTTTTTGGGGAAAAACAGCAGCGAAAGAAGATGGACGCAGCGACAGATCCAAACCCGCCGCCTTCGACCGAGCAAGCTGCAGCCCCTTTCTCTGCCGATTACTGGAATGGCATGAACTCGATCTACCCTCCCACTCAATCCCATGATCAGCCCTTTGGGATTGGGTGGGATCACCCTGTTTTCCAGCAACACACCCCCCACCCGCAACCCCAGTCGCAAACTCCCGACCTGTATGCCCATCCTCAGCAGGGATGGCATCAAGCCGCCGTTGCACATTCCGTGGTTCCGGAACCACAGCAGAACTACGATATTTCGAATCAATATCGAATAGACTCCTTCCAGCAACAGCAACAGCTGCCACAGCACCACCAATCCTCCACTGCTTCCTACGACTCCCCGCAGCCAAACGCCCCCTATCCGACCTACTCTTTCGTCGAGGCTCCTACCTACTATCAAAACCCTCTTACGGCCCATAATAATTACTCTACACAACCTCAGGTCGACCTGCAGAGGTCCAGGCTTCAGAATGTCCCCGAAAGCTCCTTGGAATCCCATCCAACAACCTATGCTACCCCTTCCGCGCTCCGGCCCAATATTCAGGTACGTTTCCGCAATTGGTGAATATTCCCTGGCCGCTTGGATAGATGAGTTAACCCTGATTCAGGCGAGGCCTGTTTCGTTTGCGACGGCCTATTCATCGCATTCCCCTAGCTATCACAATACCATTGATCCCCAGTTCCTTACCGCCACTCGCCACTCGATCCTCCAACCGGAACAAGCGCAGGGAAACGTGTTCGTCGTCAATCCAGCAGATCTTGAGCGTTCTAATGCCGCTCGGTTAGTTCCTCCTACCCCCCCGCACTGAGCGACCCAAATCTTGCGTATATGTTTCTAACCCCAGGTATAGAACCCCTCAAGTCGCAAATGGCGAGTTTGCAAAACCCACTGTCCCACCGGGCCAGAACATGAATTTTATCCAAACCAAGCTGACAAATTCTGGTAAATCCCTCCTAATTTTAAAGGTAGTTTGCTGTAAATCTTACTAACTTGGACCCCAGGGATTCCGGCGATTTCCAGAATCGAAAAACCCATTCAACCACGGAAGAAGAAAGAAACTTTACTCAAGGCCAAAACTACCGCAAGAAGAGAGCCGGCCAAACATCTCAAACAGAAGTCAGATAGCGAGACTTCCGAATCAGAGGTTGAAGAACCTCCGGAACCCTCACCGCTTCCTGCGTCTCGACCTATGGATCTAGACGGCAGTACGAAGTACGACGCATTGAAGATTGTTTGGTTCCCGCGGAATCGACAGCCTTCAGCCCCCGCAGTAAGGAATGCAATGGTTCTGTTCTCAGACATGGTTAAAGGCATCCGTGACTCTTGGAAATCGCGAAGCGAAGCCCTCAAAGCAGCAGAAAATCAAAACCAAGAGGCTAAGATTCCGGCAATTAAAAGGGAAGTGATTATGCAGCGCAGACTGTTGGATATGATCATCAATACAACTCTTACCCACGGCCATCCATCCTATGTTCGAAGGTACGTGATAGTTCAATGTTTGCAGTACCTCCTTTATGACTTGCTCTTCCGTCAGTTTGTCGATAGAAGTTTGAAGAGCAGAATGGAGAGAAGTTATTCTGTAGTCATGTCAATGCCTGGAGTTCCAGCCTGTCATGCCACCCACTCCTGCCAATGGGATTAACCCTTTGGGAGAAGTTGCACATAACGTATTGAATGAGCACATATTACCATTGCTCATGAAGTACCAATGCAACTACGTGTTGCTGCAATTAAACGAAGCCGATGAGATCTTCGGTCCTCCTGGGTTTAATGGGCGCTATAGTGATGCCTGAGGTTTTCTCGGCTTTGCCATGGAACCCCTAAAATTCAAGAGCGCCACTGATGTCTTTGGATCATTCTTCTTTGTTATACTTTTCCCATGAATCCGGTAATAAATACTTATTGCTTCATGTATAGATTCGGTGAACACCCCATTATCGTGTCCGCATTTTATTCTTTTCTTCTGGACCGCCACACTGCGGCGGACAGTGATGGGCCTTTGACAGTGAATATACTCAAGGTACATACATTTATTATTTCCATCTCGGCGGATTGTTAACCTTAACTGACATCTTTGTAGTTGATGGCTAAATTCACAACAATGGATCAAGCGATGCTTGAGAAAACGAAGAACGACAAGATTTTAGCACGATTCGTCAAGAAGGGCGGCGAGATCGTTAAGAAGCTGGCTAAAACGGTCCTCGACAACGCGGCTTTGGTGACAAAGAACAAGGCCGAATTAGCCAAACCCGCTCCCAAAGAGAGCCTTCCGCAGGGGACCGTTAGAAAAGAGCAGCCTGAACCGTCTTATCCTCAGGTCGTCATCCGCAACTCTGCACCCCTAGTCGCGAAGAAACGGGCGCGGGAAGGCGAGGATAGCAATAGCCCTGCACCAAAACGAGTGGTCTCACCACCCAATATAAAACCACTTTCCAGGCTTCTACCGGCTACCACAAACACAACACAGCGCGGTGCTGCTGGGAATGACGGGAAACCAGCATCGCACAATGTGAATGCGCCCAATAAACCAAAGGCCAACATCGTTACCCCGAAACCCACTCCTAGCCTATTCAGTAGTCTGATGTCTGCCTCAAAAAAGCCTGGCACGTCAAACGCGGCCCGCGCGGCGGCGGCGGCGGCGGCTAAAGAGAAAGCAAAGTACGTTTGTGGTTTCAGGTCATTCTCTCTACCCCTTGCCACTTTACGCTAACAACGATATAGAACCGAACAAGAGACGGCGCGTCCTCCGCCTAGGCCAACATTTTCGTTTGCTGAAACCTTGGCCGATCTCAGCAAGCCCAAAAAGCCAGAGGTGGCAAAGCCTGTGGAGGAGCTACCACCGGAATCGGAGGAAGAGAAGGCTAAGAGGCTCAGAAAGGAGGAAAGGCGCAGGCTTCGAGTCTCGTGGAAGCCCGACGAGACGCTCGTCGAAGTTCGTCTATTCACCCATGATCCAGAAGAAGAAATCGGCAGGGATGATAGTGCTAGGCGCGATTTGAGTGACCTTGCAGGTGAAGGTCGAACGCTCAAAATGCATCGTGGCCTTGATGATCTAGATGAGGACGACGACGATGATATGTTACCTTACCATGCCCCTTCAGGTTCGTAACTACCTTCGCCGTTGATTTCAGCGCTAACATCGAAGTAGAAGTTGATTTTACCGTCCTTGAGGCCAGTGACCGCTCAAGGAACTTTTTTAAAACCGGCGGTGAAATTGCACCAAAGAGTCCTGCCAAGGAAGAACAAGATCAAAGGGAATCCAACACTTTGAGCGTCTTCTACGCGTCTCCCGATGATGTTCCCATATCTCCCAAGGAACCATCCGTTCTTGACAAAGAAGAAGAATCATATGAGCCTGAAGATGACTTTGGACAACCCAATGACCAGGTCCAGGTACGCTCCTCTCCCGAAATGATTACCTTTGTTAAATACCTAATCTCTCCTATTTCATCCAGGCCCGCTCTGCAAAGTATTTTGCCGCAATGGCTGCTATAGCAGCAAAAGCCGCTGGTACTAAAGTTGGGAAGCCGCCGACTCCACCAGCCGCTACAGTATCCTCAGCAACCAGCTCACATACTCCCGCCCAAATGGACATCACCAGCTTACTTAAAGTTCTGCAACAAAACCCGTTGTCGCAAAGCCAAACGCCTCAACAGCTCCCTCAACCCCAGTCCAATACTTCCGACCTCGAAAGGATTTTCAATCAATTTCGCGAACCTAATCAAACGCCTCTACAGCAGGCCAGCCAAGTACCCCAAATGAACACTGCCCCCACCGCTCCAGGCCTCGACTGGCAAAAGTTGCTTAACGTGGTGACCTTACAAAAGCAAATGCAACAAGCTCCGAGCTTTCCCCAAATTCAAGCCACCCAAGGCCCTGATCTTGCTGCCGTTTTGGCCCAATTGAATCCTGGAGGGCAACAAGGACAACAGCAACAAATGGCTCAGCCGCTCGAATTTAGTCAGCAATCTGTAGCAACACCATATGAGAATCCAGAGCGCAAGCGGTACCGTGAAGGTGCAGAAAGCCATGAGGGAGACGACATTAGCTACGGGTATAACAAACGCTTCAAAGCTAATGGCGAATCTGGCAAGTCTAAAAAACATGTAAGCATGCCTTACTTCCCTTTTCCGGCTGAGACTAACAAATGCTTTTCACAGCATAAATCAGGGCTAGTTCCTTGTCGATATTGGAAAGAAGGCAAATGCCTTAAAGGCGCAGACTGCACTTTTCGACACGATCTCACCGACTGAGTTATTAGACCGTTTTACAGTCTATCCGCATTTAGAAATATTCCGATACCCTGCATTTCTTGCGTGCTCGGCGTCTTGCTATACCTGCGATCGTGCCCCTTATGGGCTACTTCTTTTCTCATCTGTTGTAATCGTGAAATAGCATGGTTGATGGGGTCTGTGGTTAACTTGGCATTGTATTTTATTAGGATCTTGGTGACATCTTCTTTTCGCTATGTAAACCTACATTTATTATTCCCGGTTGCTGGTGTTTGGAATCCATTTTCACTCTTGTATGCTCTTCAATGATTCTACTCTTGCCCGTGTTCTAAATTTTTGAGTAAGAAAGTTCGAGCACAAGCCTTTGAATGATCATTAAATAAAACACAATGCTGGTTTTCCATCCCGATGTGTTTTGGTATTAGACACTTTTATGTGTACAGACAGGTCCATACATATAAAGTGGAGGGCTATCTAACCCGCATCGGGGGCTATTGTACAGAAAATAGTACCAAGTACCTATGATCACAGCAACTTTGACGGCTATTTCGACAAAAACGCCTGGAATGCTTTATGTTCAATAACCACATTTCCAACAGCCTGAAGCTTCTTCCTACCTTCCTTCTGCCTCTCTAGCAGTTTCTTTCGCCGAGTGACATCGCTAGCATGTAGCTTTGCCAGGACATCTTTTCTGTAAGGCTTGATAGTCTCTCTCGCCACAATTTTGTTTCCTATGGCGGCCTGAATGACAATCTCGAACATTTGTCTATCGACATGCTCTTTGAATTTGGTAACCCACTGCTTTCCCAGTCGTGGAACTTGACTGATATGTACCACTCGTGACACGGCATCGACAGGCATCTTGTTGACAAGAAGTTTAAGTTTGACAACGTTGCTTTTTCGCCAACCGGATTCTTCGTAGTCCAAGCTTGCATATCCTTTGGTTAACCCTTTCAATTTGCCAAAGAAGTCGTCCACAAGCTGAGCAAGGGGGAGTTGGTATTTCAGAATGACCTGGGAGGCAGTGAAAAACTCAAGGCTCACTTGCTCACCGCGATTGCCTTCGCAAAGTTCTATAACCTTGCCGAGATATTCGTGAGGGAAAGTTAGTGTGGTAAGAACGTATGGTTCTTGGAACTCCTTGACTTTCATCCGATTGGAGTCGCCGTCGGGGAAGTCAACGGGGCTGGTGATAACGGTTTCTTCTCCGCTGTTCCAGAGCACTTTGCAAGGAACACTTGGAGGTGTGATGATGATATTGGCACCGTGTTCTTGCTGGAGTCGATCCTGGAAAACGGAGCAGTGCAACGTTCCAAGGAATCCCAAGCGAAAACCTGCACCCAAAGCCTCAGAGGACTCCTTTTTGACGGTGATACTGCGGTCGTTCAACAACAATTGGTTGATGCTGTCTTCTAGATGAGGAAAATCATCTGCATGTACTGGATAGGCAGCAACAAAAACCATTGCCTTGGGCTCCTCGAACCCCGGGAGCGGTTTGACTAGCTTTTCAGAGCCAACTTTGGTAAGTGTGTCACCGATTTTTGCCTCCTGACTTTTCTTCATGCCAGGGTTGAAATAGACGTAACCCACTTGGCCGGCCCGTAGGACACTCTGAGCAGTTTGGTTGGGATACATGATACCTACTTCGCCCACGATGTACTTCTTCTGTGTCGCGAAGGATACAAGCTGATCTCCTGCCTTTACCGAACCGTCGAAGACACGTATGAGGAGAATAACACCTTTGTATGTATCATACCAGGAGTCAACCAGGAGAACCCGAAGAGGTTTCGTATGATCACCAATTGGACTACAAGCCTCTGTCAGTACACGTTAACCGATATCTACTAGAGCTTGTGGCAACTCACGCGGGAATCTGCTCGACAATTGTCGGAAGAAGCTGTTGGACATTCAAACCAGTCTTTGCGGAGACCAGCACGGCTTTGTCCGTATCCAGTTCAAACGTAGTTTCCATTTGCTCCAGTGCTCGCTTCGGATCAGCCGAAGGAAGATCGACCTTGTTGATGACTGGCACCAGCTCCAACCCCTGCGCAAATGCAAGGTAGAAATTAGCAACAGTCTGCGCTTGAACGCCCTGGCTCGCATCCACGAGTAGGAGAGCCCCCCCGCAGCTCGCGTAGCTCCGCGAAACCTCTGCTCGAAAATCTACGTGGCCCGGTGTATCAACAAGGTGTAGCAGGTAATCGTCGCCCTTGTGGTTATAAAGCATCGTGCAAGTTTGAGCCTTGACCGTAATTCCGCGCTCACGCTCCACGTCCAACTTGTCCAGCACCTGTTTATTGGAGCCGGGCTCAATGGTTCCTGTCAACTCCAACAGGCGATCCGAAAGCGTACTCTTGCCATGATCGACGTGAGCCACAATACAAAAGTTGCGGTAGCGCTCAATAGGAATAGCCAAAATCCGTTCTTCAAGTTCCGACGGCGGTTTTTTGGCAGTAGCAGCGGCTCTGCTGGCACAGGTGCTGAAAAGACGCGAGGCGTTCGGGGGCAGTCGAAAGGCGAAAGGCAAGGGCCGGCGAGGAGACTGCCCCAGCGCCGTGGTCAGCAATCTGACCGATTGCAGACATCCTCGCATCGGGGTAGCAGCATCGAAGCCCCGAGGAACAATGGGCTCGTCGTGGTGAAACTGCTAGTTAGCTAACCGGATGGAAGAAACGTCGAAGTCGCACTGCAGATTTTCAATGCCACGTGACTGTCACCGTAGCGACGGCAAGTCAACAAGCACCGAGCAGTCTTGAGGGCTTGTCGAGCATCAACAAGCAGCTCGAACTCCGAGCAAAGGACACACGCATCAATCGCAAACATGGCTCTGGCAAAAGATAGACACAGGGTGCACAAGGTATCGCTGAAAGGTACAGCACGAATGGCGACTGCGCTGCTCGGCTTTACTGACTTCTGCGCTCCCTCTAGGCTCCGCCAAACTCGTGTCGGAATTCGTGAGTCGTCTCCTCTCTCATCCTACCCGAAAGGCCGGAGCCTAACGTTTGGCAGTTTGAATACTCGATACACTCAATTCTGTAGGCGATCCCAGCAGGGATTCCTCAACCACCCGCAATGCTAATTTGGCCAAGGTTCCAGCGAGGGGTGTACCCGGCCGACGATTTCACAGCGTAAGCTACCCGCAACGCTTTCTGATGGCCGTAATGCTGATGATGTTACAGGGTGAAGAAGTATGGCCTCAATATGCTCGGTACGACTCGCCTTTCTGACTGCTCCTTAAGCTCCACCTTACTGACCAGCCATCCTAGTATCGGCCGACGACCAAGTCAAAGCGTACATCAAAAGGATCATGTCGCAGTTGAATAAATGGATGCTAGGAGGGAAGATATCGAAACTGGTTGTTGTAATCACGGACAAAGAGACTGGGGAACACGTTGAAAGATGGCAGTTTGATGTATCAAGCCCTGATTCCCCGCTCGGAGGCTTTGCGACTCACCCCGAGACAGGTCCAAATTTTCAACAAGACTTCTCGGACGAAATCTTCCCAGACACAAGCAGATAACGAGAATGCTTCGCCAAAGTATGCCCATGCCCGGATTTACTGATGGTGTGCTTGCACAGTCACTTACTCCCATTAGGGATATGAGCCCAGAGCAGGTCGAGAAGACCGAGAAACAAATTCAGGAAGAAATCCAAGCCATCTTCCGCCAAATCACCGCGTCCGTAACATTCCTTCCGATGCTCGACGGCAATTGCACTTTCAATGTCCTTGTTTACGCCGACGCCGATTCTGAAGTTCCTCTGGAATGGGGAGACAGCGACGCCAAAGAGATTAAAAACGGGGAGAAGGTTCAGTTGAGAAGCTTCAGCACGAATAGCCATCGCGTGGATACGATGGTTAGCTACCGGTACGCATCAAATTGCCCTATTAACGTTATTGGCGAGCTCCTCGGCTAAAGTTCCTCCTCTTTTGCGTGCAGGCTTGCGGAATAGCTTTGGTAGCTTCGGCGTTAGGAAGGGTAAGGCTTTGGGAAGATCGGATTGATTGGCGTTTTGGATCAGGAACTACGGGATCAGTGCGCATTCTCATTTTGCGCGTCGTCATGTTTCGCGAACCGTAATAGCTAGCTTCTAATCGACGTTCTGCGTTTCGCTTTAAGTCGCACTCCAAATGAGTAGCTAGCCGCCCTGAGGCCCTTGCTTTGAGAGCACAAGAAGAGTCAAAAAGGCGTTTCTCTCTCGAGATATATTGTCCCGAGCGCGATATCACGTGACACCGTTATAGCTTGATTAGATAATCAGACCGCCCGCATTTTTCGAATTCTGGAGTCATCGAGCAGCTCGGCGACGGCGAGGTGGACGCAGACTGCAACCGGCTGTGCTTGCTTACTTCTTTCGTTGCTATTAATCACACATTTCATCCGTGTCTGCTGCGCCTGCTGCCCTTCCTCCGGACTGTATTTCTCGGTCCTTGTAGACTGAGAGGCGCATTGTCCTCGTCGCCAACCCCCGCCGTCAACCCAGTTCCAAAATCACCGGCCAACGCTGTGGGAGAATCGCGACATTGCGACACGCTTTCCGTGGACTGTATAGAACATTGCGACCCTGTTTCACTGCTCGGGATAGTCACCACCTGCAAGAATACAACGCTGTCCCGCCCATCCGCCCTCCAACCCGCTTTTGCTCACCCGCTTTTTGAGCATGGTACCCGCTTGATCTCGGCGGAATGCAGGCTGCGGAGGGTGCTCCGGTCGATCCGGGCAAGGCCCAGGTCGTCGACCGTGTGCCCAAAGTTATCAAGGAGATAAAATTCGGTGTCCTGTAGGTGCTCGCCTCTGCTCTCCTGCGCTTCCCTCAAGCTGACCGAAAAATCCACACTTTGCTAGAGCGAGCCAGGATATCGTCAGTCAAGCACACGTTGAAGTTTCCGATCGAAAGCTTTTCGACCTCGATAACGACCGTGCCGTTGCCCGGCATGGCCCGCTGGACGGGCGCATGGGTATATCGAGCAAATCCGGCACTTGCGAGACCTGCGGTGGCGCATTGCAAGAATGCAACGGTCATTTTGGTCACGTTCGACTTGTTTTGCCAGCGTTCCATGTGGGCTACTTTAAGCGAGTTATTAGTATACTTCAGGAAATTTGCAAGGTAGGCCAGCGTTCCCCTGAACCGATCATGGGTGTGGCTAAACTTGCTTGATGAATCGTAGGACTGCTCGCGAATCCTGCTACCTGAAAACGAGAGGCGCTCGTTTCTCAGAGACATGAGGCGCCCCGGCATCGATAATTTGCGGCGTATGCAAATCAACAAACGAATTAATGAGCGCTGCCGGAAAACTCGAACGTGTTACACATGCAACGCGGTTAACGGCGTCGTTAAAAAAGCCGGAACGAGTGCCCTGAAGATAACCCACGATAAATTTCGTGCTTTCAACGCCTCGACATCGGCCAAAAAAATCCCTCCTGCCAGCAAACTCGTTTTTGACCAGTCCTTCGAAGAAGCTAAACGATCAAACACAGATATCGAGAAACATTTTAAGAAGGTGCAAGATGACCTAAATCCTCTCCGGGTGTTGAAACTATTCCGCCGCATTTCCAATGAAGATTGTGAATTGCTTGGGTTAAACCCCAAGGAGGTACGGCCGGAAATGTTTCTCTGGCAGTTTATCCCTGCGCCTCCGGTGTCAATTCGTCCTTCGGTGGGCCAAGAAGGCGCCAGTACAGAAGACGACCTGACCGCCAAACTCGGCGATATAGTTCAGAGTAACATCAACCTCAAAAATGCGATAAACAAGGGCGCGCCCGTGCAAACTATTATCGAATGCTGGGACTACATGCAGCTCCAAATTGCAGTTTACATTAATAGCGACGTGCCTGGTTTGCAAAAGGCGGACTTTGGAAAACCTATCAGGGGCATCTGTCAACGGCTAAAAGGAAAACAAGGCAGATTCAGAGGGAATCTTTCAGGGAAGCGTGTTGACTTCTCCGGTAGGACAGTCATCTCTCCAGACCCTAATCTAAGGATTGATGAGGTTGCCGTGCCCCAGCTTGTCGCCATGAACATGACCTACCCGGAGAGGGTGACAAGATATAATAAAGAGAAATTGCGCGAAAGAATCAGGAATGGCACCAAGGTTTGGCCGGGTGCAAATTACTTGTCTAAAAGGGGCACAACCTTCAAGGTCTTTTTGAAATACGGGAACCTGAGACTTATGGCAGATCAATTAGAAGAAGGAGATGTCGTCGAACGGCACTTGGAGGACGGTGATATCGTGCTGTTTAACCGCCAGCCGTCGCTTCACAAGCTCAGTATCCTTTCTCATTTTGTCAAAGTTCGGCCACACAGAACATTTCGTCTGAATGAATGCGTTTGCAATCCCTATAATGCTGATTTCGACGGAGACGAGATGAATCTGCATGTCCCCCAAACCGAGGAAGCAAGAGCGGAAGCAATGGAGCTGATGGGAGTCAAAAACAATTTAGCGACTCCGAAGAACGGCGAACCCATTATCGCTGCTATCCAGGATTTCATCACGGCTGCGTACTTGTTGAGCAGCAAGGATAACTTCTACGACCGAAAAACCTTTCTGTTGTATTGCGGGTACATGTTAGAGCCCGGAACCAAGTTCGATCTTCCGCCGCCTGCAGTGTTAAAACCGCAAATGCTATGGACCGGGAAGCAGGTGTTCAATGTCATGATGCGCCCGAGCAAGGATTCCCCGGTTCTTCTCAACCTTGACGCCGCATGTCGGGAATTCTCCGCACCCAAAGGCACTCCAAGGGATCTAGACGCCGATGACGGCTGGCTCTGTATTCGGAACTCCGAAATCATGTGTGGTCTTATGGACAAGTCCACTATTGGGTCGGGTAAAAAGGACTCTGTGTTTTATGTCATGCTTCGTGATTTCGGGCCGCGGGTAGCAGCTGAAGCAATGAATCGACTTTCAAGGCTCTCTGCCAGGTGGCTTACGAACATGGGGTTTTCCATCGGTATCACGGATGTGTATCCAGGCGATGCGCTCTTACAAGCAAAACGCGAAATTGTTGAAGAAGCCTACGCACAGTGTGATGAAGTGATTCAACTGTTCAAAACTGGAAAACTGGAAAAAGCTGCCGGTAGTGACGAACAACAAACCATGGAGAATCAAATCTCTGGCATTCTCAATAAAGTACGTCAGCAGGCTGGTGAAAAATGTATTGCGGAACTGAGCAAATGGAACTCTCCGCTCATCATGGCCCAATCGGGGTCAAAGGGTTCTACTATCAACGTCGCTCAGATGATTGCCCTAGTCGGCCAGCAAATTATCGGGGGTCAACGTGTACAGAATGGTTTTCAGGACCGAACTCTGCCCCATTTCCCCAAACACACTCGTCAGCCACTCGCGAAGGGTTTCGTGCGAAACAGCTTCTTTTCGGGGCTGACGCCATCCGAACTCTTCTTCCACGCAATCTCCGGGCGTGAAGGTTTGATTGATACTGCTGTCAAGACCGCAGAAACAGGCTATATGTCCCGTCGATTGATGAAATCACTTGAAGATTTGTCTTGCCGGTACGATGATACCGTAAGAAACTCCTCGGCTAATATTGTTCAGTTTCAATACGGCGATGATAAGCTTGACCCGGTGGACATGGAGGGCAAAGCGAAGCCTGTACACTTCGACCGTACCTTCACGCACGCGGAAGCTACCACGTACAGCAAAGACGATCAGGGATTACCTTGCTCAGAGATTATGTCCCTCTGTCGCAAATTACTGAGCGCCGAACGTTCTAAACTAAATCGTTTTGACTTACTGGGCAACGGCCTTGACTACATGGACAGAAGTGACCATGGTATCGATCAACTTGAAAGTAACCGAGACTTCTTACAGTCCATTGAGGACTACGTCTGGAGCAAGACCAAACAACTTCAGCCCGTAACTGGAACCGACCTTGACACACCCGATGGGCAGATGGCAATTTCACACACCGCAAAACTATCTGCAAAAACACTAACCGCTTTCGTTACATCTTGTTTGACAAAATACAAAAAGGCCCAAGTCGAGCCAGGCCATGCGGTGGGTGCTGTTGGCGCCCAGTCTATCGGGGAACCCGGCACGCAAATGACTTTGAAAACTTTCCATTTCGCGGGTGTAGCCGGTATGAGTATAACTCAGGGTGTTCCGCGTATCAAGGAAATCATCAACGCATCAAAAGAAATCAGTACCCCCATCATAACCTGTGAACTAGTCAATAAAGAGGATTTGCGAGCCGCCCAGATTGTCAAAGGTCGTGTTGAGAAGACGTTTATCAAGGATATTATCTATTATATTGAAGAAGCCTGGACGGGCTCAGTGGCATATATCAACATCAAAATCGACTTCTCCGCCATTCAAGCTCTCCAACTCGAGCTCACCCTCCGTGACATCCTCAACGCGATCAAAACCCATAAACGTTTCAAATCCGATGACTTGAAGTTCCGCTCGTTCGGCTCCCATATCCACATTTTCGTCGATCAAACTGCTGCCAAAACTCTTTCAAAAACCGAACAAACAGCCACCGGTTCAGACCCTTATATTCGTCTGAAACATCTCAAGCGTATTTTTACCTACTATTCAAGTCTTGGGTTATCCACAATGTTCGCGGGCAGTTATCCGCACTGATGAAACCAACACCAAAAACACTTTGCTCGTCGAAGGCTATGGTTTACGCGCATGTATGACTACCGATGGAATCTGGGGAACTCGAACACGGACCAACAACATCATGGAAACCAAAGACGTTCTAGGTATTGAAGCTGCCCGTACGACTATAGTCGATGAGATCAGTGAAGTCATGAAGGACATGCGTATTGACCCGCGTCATATGCAATTACTCGCCGATGTAATGACATACAAGGGCGAAGTTCTGGGCATCACACGTTTTGGGCTTGCAAAAATGCGGGACTCAGTTTTGCAATTGGCAAGTTTCGAAAAGACGGCTGATCATCTATTCGATGCGGGTGGTGCCGGCAGAACAGATTTAGTGGAGGGTGTGTCAGAGTGTATCATTATGGGAAAAAGTGTGTCCTTGGGAACCGGTGCGATGGAGATAGTTCGGCCAATGAACTTTTATGAAGGTCAGATTGGGAAGAAGAAAACGAGCTTCGAGGATGCTTGGAGAGAAGTTTGCGAGTCGCCCATAAAGGGTAAAAAGAAAAGAGTATGAAACAAAGCCATATTGGATTTCCCAGGGCTGGGTCGGCTGTATATCAACGATGCAATGAGATATAAATGTGTTTAAATATTAGCCTCATTGGTCAGGCATCTATGTCCTGAGCCAAGGAGTGGGAAACATAACTGCTCAAAATTAAAAACAGTTCACAGCGCTGAACCTTCTCTCCTTGGGAAACGATTGCCAAAAAGGAATGCCACTGAGATTATGATCTCTTCCACACTTCTCTGTTCTCATGACTAAGAACAGGATCCAATGACCTCGTAAATTCCCAGTCTATTTCCTTCCGAATCTTCTGCGTACATGATCTTCCCATGGGCTCCCTCTGGGAACTCTCCGCTCAATTTCTTCCCACCATTCGCCACAATGGACTTCATCCAAGTGATTAGCATTCCGAAAGACAGATGAACGCGAATAATAAAGAGTGGGTCATACATTCATACACTCCTCCAAGTCCTCAACGATGTAGAAGAGCGTGATACCCGGCCTCACGCCCTTCAAGTTGTTCGAATTAGCACTGCCATCACCGTGATTACATCGTTGCATGGCTTCCTCGGAAACGAGGCTCAAACCGCCGCCCAGCTGGCTGAGTTTCTCTTCGGGGTATTTGAAAAATGCGACCGTCTCGTTGCAAGGGTTGCCCTTTTCGGCTGCCAACTGGGCCTCCGTTCTGGGTGGTACTGGCATGAAGGTCCATGAGAAGACTGTGGAGTAGAACCTTTTGGCTGAATTGGGAAAAAGTTAGTGGTGGGACTCATCAGTTGAAGTTGTTTAACGGGTACCTCGTTCAGGGTTGGTGACGGGAATATCAACCCAGCAGATAGTACCGTTGGCCGGGGGGGTCCAGGATGGTGCCATAGCTGGGATTGTCGTTGGGAGTGTTGTTTTCGAATGTGGAGGGAGTGTGCAGTCCTCAACAACGACAGTGTGCCTGATGGAAAAAGAGAACTCAAGTCCAGGTCAAGATGCGCTCTTATATACTTTTCCTGAACATCCCTTGACATCCAAAACGCTGGACATCCAGCCGGAGCTATTTCTTGGCTGCTATTGATGGGGAGAGCCCCCAATTTCGAAGCGAGTCTCGCTTCGGGCCAACAACCAGATTAACCATCCAGGATTTTCACTTCGGAGCCTGGTCAGGCACTGAAGGGAAGGGATTCCCGTATTCTAGGCAGCAACTCCAATCATCTTTTATTATCCTTCACCTCTGAATTGCTATTAGTCTCTTGTTGCTACGGGGCGGGTTTGCCCCACGCGTTATCCGCGAACTCATATAACCAAATACAGACTAGTCGATTTTAGCCTGCAACGCGTCAAGAACGCGCGATCATGTGGTTGGAGCCCAGTGGATGCATTTGGCGGCACGAAGTATACTGTGGGGTTTGGCTGCCTGGCGGTCTCGTATTTAAGGCCGATATGGAAATTTGAACCGAGATATTCACTCCCCACCGACGATGCAGAGTACTCTGTACTCCGTGGTGGGATCGTATCGAGCCCGTCTTGCCTGTCGCGTTCGTCTTGAGAATATTGGGGGGATGTCGTGCGGAGGGCGGAACTCCATTTCAACAATCAGGAAAGGTCGAGTTCTTATGATTCAACCAGATTTGGCCAAGAAACCAATCCATAAAATTGTACTTACAAGAATAACAAAGCTCCCACGTGGATGCCAGATGAACGGGAATGGGGGAAATATAGAAGAACATCAAGTCGAGTTTTATAATAAATGATGAGATCACCGGAAGGTATCAGGGTCTGTGTTGGCTCATAGAAGCAGCCAGGGGTATGAGAAATGGAATAATTGATAAAATCACGCGAGTGACCGGACATGGATGTCGAAACAAGTAGAGAACAAAAGAAAAGATTAAAATCAAGGGTCCCTGGGGTCCAAAAGCCATGCGCCGATGCCCAAATGACGCCATTACAAAGACCTCCGGGCCCACTAACGGATTTCATCAAACTCTCTCCATGGAACAATGCTGACGAGAGCTACTGCGGAGGGTCACATATACAAAGAAAAGGAGGGCAAAAGTTGTCGAATATTCTTAAGAGTCTATATGACCTCGTTATCGTCTGAGAACGGGCTATTCTGCCTTCCTTGACTAGCCGGATCACCCCTCCGGTCTAAAAGCCGGTTGGAGCTTTGACTGTTTCGCTGACGATGCGCGGAGGTACCTTTCGAGTCGATACTCCGGCGAGACGGGTTCGAAATTTCCTCGGGGATGGCAGACGAGGTTGCTGACGGCCTGACCGGTCTGTTAGTATCGGCAAAAGGCCCATGTTTTTCCGTGGGTGAGTCGTCGATAACCGTCACAGCCGTCGAATGTACGGAATCGCGAGCCTTTGATTTGCTCTGGTGCCCTTCGACTTTTTGCCGAGATGCGAGTTCGACTGGAAAGGAGGCCGTGTCTCCCTGAGGGGAGTTTACGTCGTCCTCATCGATGGGGGTGGTTGCAGAGTGAGTCTTTTCATCCTCAGCGGCCTTTTTGTATTTCGGCTTTGTGACGTTGATCGGTCGAGCAACTGCAGTTCGCGCTACGATCGAAGAGCCCACTGGTAATTTGTCCGACTGCTCTAACTTGGCAGCAACGGCGTTGGCTTTATTCATTTGCGTGACAGTGATGGCCGGAACCGCAGGTGTGAGAGTGGTAGGGGATGGGTTTGAGGAAAGGGTGGGAGTGGTGGAGCCGGATTTGACGCTAACCATGGCGGCTTTTGCGCGCAAAGCCTGTTGCGCAGGCACCGGGCTAACGACAGCGTTGCTTCGATAAATGGTGGTGGCTACGCTGCTGCGAGCAAGGCTGGGAGCAATGCTTCTGCGGGTCTCTTCGGAGGTGCTTGACCAAACCGAATCACGAATATCCCCGGGCATGAAGTAGTGCTGATCGTAGTTGGCCCGGGCGGCGGGGATGGGAGGGACAGGTGGGATCATCGAGGGAGAATCCGGCGGTGAGCGGTTTGTTACGCCGGGGATGTAGGCGATCTGAATGACATTTGAGGCCCTTGTGAGCACTGTGGAGGCAATGGAGCCGACCGCTGACAAGCGCCCTTGACGCTGGGAGGCGAAAGCCTCTTGTTTTTCGGCAAGCTCTGGGCTCCAGCTCTCGTCGTACTCGTCGACTCTGCGCTTTTTAATGCAGTATCCGACGGCCACGATGACGACTAAGATGGCGATGGCCCCAATGACACCGCCAGCGATGGCGCCGACGTTCGGGCCGGAGGGTTGAGCAGGCAAGCCTGTTTCTATGGCAGGGACACAGACATTCTCCATGCAGGTATCACAGGTGGCCGGCCGGCTTACACACTCCTGGCCAGAGGGGCAGTCTGGGCACGGGTCGGGGCGGTCGGGGCAGCCAACAATACAGCGACGGAATGGATGTCGCCATGAGGCGGCACGTGAGACTACAGACAAACAGAGCGAGCTGGTTAGCGATAGGATCTCGGTGAAGCCTGGCCGGCACAAGCCTACCCTCAGCCATGTTGGGCGTGTTTCGTGAATAGGAGAGCTTGGAGCAGTATATATCTCAGAGGAAGCGCGTCATGGCCGTGGAGGGAGCGGTGGACAGAGGATGCGATGCGAGGAAACGGGATCAACAGGCCATGATGGAGGGCGATGCAGATGCAGAAGCAGAAGATGAGGAAGAAACATCGGCCTGTCGTCTGTGGATGAGAAGAGAGAGAAACAGAAACAACAGCGAGAAGAAGAAGAGACGACGTTGAAAGAGAGTCGCTTGTTCCACCGTTACATCGTTACAGGGTTACCCGCCGGCGAGCCAGCGGCAGGGCCAATCAGCGCTCAGGGCAGGGCTCCCTCGGCGGGGCGGACCCCGGTCTGACCATACGGCTAGTACAGGTGACGGTATGCTTCATTTCCGGCGCCCAATTTGCCGCAGTCGCTGGTAATGTTTCGGTTTCATTGCGGTATGGCAGTGGTACGGGCGGTCAGCGTGACAATACATGTTTGCACGGTTTGCAGCTAGCTCATTTCAGCTGGACATCAGACAGAAGTGTTATCATTATTATTCTGGACATCAAGAACGGTTTGCTATCTCGGCCAGCATGGCTTCACTGCGCTCTCTGCTTCGTCGAAAGCCCCAAGCTACGCTGCGTAAAATCAGCACGACCTGTCGTGGTCTGTACATCCATCTATGGTCCCTGGTACCTTCAACTGACTCGCGATGGCTTGAGGGAAACCCATCAGTGAGGATGGAATATATCACTACACCAATGGCCGTTTTCTCGTAAACGAACACTACCAATGTCAGCGGCGCTATCTCAAGTTCAATCTTGCCGAACTCTGCAATGTTGCCTCTACGCTTGGCTCTCAGCAATCCCCCATCATTGCCGTTGATAAGTTAGAGGGCGGCTTCTGCAAAGCCCTGATTATGAAGAGAGAGGACGGGACAAAGCTTGTTGCAAAGTTACCTACCAAAATTGCAGGCCCGCCAGGCCTATTGACGGCCTCGGAGGTTGCCACGCTGAAATACGGTAGCCAACTGACAATGAAACGTTCACTGGATGTTGCTAACATCTCTTGGTAACTTTCCTAGTCAAACAACATACGTCGATACCTGTTCCTGTAGTGCTTTCTTGGGATTGTGATCCTTCCAACAAAGTCGGCAGTGAGTATATCATCATGGAAAAAGCTCCTGGGGTTCAGCTCTACGAAAGGTGGGCCGATATGACTGGTGAATCGAAGATTGCTCTGGTTAACAACCTGGTCCGTTTGGAGAGCCAGCTTGCGTCCATTCAGTTCCCCGAATTTGGAAGCCTATTCCTTCGGGACTTGGATGACACTACGATGAAAGGCCATAGCCTCCGGCCACTCCCTGCAACCATAGATCCTACTCACTCCTACTGTATCGGGCCGTCAGTGGATCGTTCGTGGTATATCAATGCACAGCAAGATGTCTCACAGCCTACTTTTAGGAAAGGTCCTTGTAAGTCGGCGATTGACTTGTTTTTTTCTCGCTTTCCCGCGTGGGCCTCTTGCGACTAACTGCAATGATAGGGTCTTCCCTGTCTGATTATGGCTGCAACCTTGCGAAAAGAGAAATCGCAAAGCTTTTCCGCCAGCGAAGGACGGACGATCGCCCATATCGCCGCCGTAGTTCTGAAGAAGAAGCTAATGACCTTCTCCCTGCTATGAAGCTCGTGGAACTGCTGGAGTCTCGTCACACCGAACTCAGTTCGCTCTCAAGACCTATCCTCTGGCATACAGATCTACATTTGGGTAACATATATGTTGCTGACAATGACCCTACCCAGATCGTATCTATCATCGACTGGCAATCAATAGGCGTAGGGCCAATGTTCCTTCAGGTAGAATGGCCGGAATTTCTAAAGCCAGATGAAGACTATATCTTCGGCGTCGTGAAACCTAGTTTGCCTAAAAATTTTGATGAACTAGACGAGGCGGCAAAACAACATGCAATAACTGTCAGAAATGAAGTCATCTTCATGAAAACCTATGAATTACGGAGCGCATTGTTCAACAATCGCTCTATTTTCCGGTCTTTGAATTTCCCATCTGTCTTTCGTGAGATTTTCATCAGATGTGGGGAAGTGGCAGATGAGGGATCTATAGGTCTTCGCGCCTGTATGGCTGAACTCTACCAAAACTGGGCTGAGCTCAACTTTACTGGGACGTGCCCTATATCTTTCACAGATGAAGAGCTTTTGAACATTGAACAAGAATTTCAACAATATCGGGATTGGCATGAAGTTCAGGAACTCGCAAGAAAGTATCTAGAAACGGATGCAGAGGGCTGGATATCTCCAGATCGTGATTTCGCGCAAGTCCAGGAAAATAACAAAGTTGTGTATGGGAAGTATATTGAGGAAATATCCAAGCATTTGCCCTTACAGGAGGCTCGAAAACGATGGCCGTTCTTAGAGAACCTTAGCTGATCGGTTAACGACGAAGCTGGATTCAAGCGGCGCCAACGGCACTTTATCAGGAAATGCCTTCTTGATACTACAGTCTTATACGGGGGTGGTATCCAATCCATAATCCATCAAGCAAAACAAGTCATTGACATTCATATATCATAAAGGCTGAAATACTTATAATCATTCGGTTATGCGCCCGTGTTCATTTCTTCCAGCACCCCTTTTACACATATTCGCCTCCCTACCTTGCGGTAATAAGACAATAAAGTCGGAAACCGTTCCAGGAACAACTTTCCCCTGGCATCTAGGGCAATGCACCGAAGCACTGGCCAGAACGCACAGTCATCAATGCCGAAGAAAGTGGGTGAGGATATGTACGTATTCTCCGGTGGAAGCAAAGATGCGAAGAAAGGGAGATATCGATTAAGCGGCTCCAAAGCGGCCAACGAATCTGAAGGAGGAGAAGGCGGTTGAGTCTTCACGGCCGTGCGCCAAGTACAAAGGAGGTTATTTGCTGCTGCAAGGCGATCTTCGAGCGTGGACTTGTTCAAGGGAATGGTCGGGTCAGGTGTATCCTGAGCACGTCGATGAGTGCCAACATGCTTTAGAATAGCCGTATCCCCAGATATGCAAGTTGAGCCGTCGGAGTCGAGGTATATGGGTATCCGATCCCCAGATGGAACGTGTAGGGTGTCACTGGCCAAGGGAGGGAGATCGGTTCTGGATTGCAGTACCTCGTAACGAACTCCATTTTCGACGAGGCATAGTAAAACCCGTAAATCAGAAACCTCATCACTGGAGAGTAAAACCTTGGCTGATGTGATCGTGACAAAGTTGACGACATCGAATCCTTCGCCGTACTGCGCATCCCAGTCAAATAGCGTTTGCCGATTCTCCAGCCCGAAGGCACGAACCAACCGCTCTATCTCTGCCAATTCGCCATGAATGATATGCCCGGCATCCGAGTGTGCTTTGGAACGAGCGCCTTGTCCCCAGATCGTATCAGATTCAGGATTTATAAAGGTTCCGATGTGGCGAAACGTCAAGGATATCCGTTCCCCGTTGAAAGCTAATTCCTCTGGGGACTTGGTCGATTCTGGGCGTTTATCTTGGCGAATCCCATGCAACCACTCCATATTGGTTCTTTCACCGAGGATGAAGAGAGAGTTATGCGGTAACGGAACTCGCTGCGACTGCCGGCCGGTGCCATTCGACTCGGGATCAGAAGTAGCAGAGGATTTGGTGCGAAGGGTCATGGCCCGCTGAGCGCCTAGGCTAACATTGCAGATGGATGATCCGCGCACGATGTCGAGGGTTTTATCCGAATGCTCCGAAATCCGGTCGTCACCGCTACGATAAAGCTGGATCAAGACGTGGTTCAGCGGATGGCCAAGCTGCTTCTCAACAGTTTCGCGAATGGTATCCACAGTGCTGCTGAAAGGCAGCAAGGGAGGTGACTCATCAGCCGGGTGTCGATAGATGGGAATCGACCCGTCGGGCTGGACAGTGCCTTGGACGGCCACCAGGCGGGGGACCTGGCCGGACATGTGGTACATTTTCTGCCAGCGCACCTCGTCACGAAGGGTGCGGAATGCGTCGTCCGGGAGAGCTAGATCGTAGATGATCTTCGAATCACCAGACCCAATGCTCTCACCGGGTCCCCGGGTTGAGGAGGCGGGATTTTTGGGGGTTTTCGGCCTAGCTAGCCTCGATGCACGCCCGCGACTGTGGCATACGGATTCGGGCACGGGGTTGGGATCGTCCTCGTCCGTGCGTAGACGACGTAGCGCTCGGGTTAACATGGGCGAAGGGGGTTCATCCACGCTGTCGGGGCCGTCGTCAAACTCGATGGGCCCCTGCTGCACGGGCTCCTTGGCCTCCGCAGGTAGCTTTTCGCTCGAGGGTTCGTCATCGGGTGTTAGCAAGTCTGCACTCTTGACGGTGTAGACGCCCAGGACTTGGGTCATGCGGCGCAGGGCATCTCGATGCCTAGAAAACCGGCGAAACCCTAGGCAGTCCTCAACGAGAGTGACTACGAAGCCATTGCGGACGGCGTCGAGGGCGGTGGCATAGACGGATATGTTGGATAGGGCGCCACAAATGTAGAGCTCGGTGATGAACTGGGTGCGGAAGGACAAAAGGACGCTGGGGGACTGGAAAGCGGAGTAGTCCGATTTCACCAGGACGGTATCGGCCTGGGCATCGATGGCGGAGACGACAGCGGGAGGAAACTGAGCGCCGGGGGTGTCTGGCCGGCAGCAGGGGTGCGGTGCTTGCACGGTGAGGAAGGCCTCGGGGTCGGTGGTGGACGCGGCGGGAGCGGCAGCGGAGGCGGGCGGGTTGACCAGGATGAGGTCGCCGCCGGCAGCCTGGCTGAAGGTGTCTCTGGGCCGCTGGAAGGTCGTCTGGACCCAGAAGACCTTGCCGGACGAGCGAAAGTGGGCGGCCAGGGCGGGGATGCGGTCGATCAGGGTGGGCGCATTGGGGGCGAGAAGGGCGCCGCCGGGCGAGACAAAGTCGTTTTGGAGATCGAGGACCAGGAGGGCGCGGCGGGTCGAGATCTGGGGGATGTGCTGGAAGAAGTCGGGCGGGAGCATGGATGCCTGCATCCTGAGAGAGCTCGCATCAGGCACGATGGGCTAGTTATCGACGACTCTGCCCGCCGTCCATCGAGAACATCGTACCGGATGGTTGCTCTGTACTTGTGACCACTCACGCTGCCGGTACCGTACGGTCACGGCCCCAGCCACGTGACTGCTTGGGGAAATCGGGGAAGGCGGGCTGGGGTTGGGGGAATGTGCTGAGTCACGTTGGGGAGTGCCGATGTCGGGCCCGCCGCTTTGAGAAGCGAGAAAGCCAAAAGCTGACTCAACGCTCGCTTGCTTCTTCTTTTATCTTCAAGCACAATCTCGCTCTTCTCTTCTCTTCTCTCTCTCTCTCTCTCTCTCTCTCTCTCTCTCTCCATCTGCACTATCATCTCCTCCTTTCACAATGGCCTCCAGACCAGCTGCCAGAGCGCTCCGCGCCTCCTTCTCCCGCAATGTCTCTTCCTCCGCCTCCAAGGCCTCCCGCCGCTCCTTCATCACTGTCTCCAATGCTCGCCCTGCCATTGCTGCCAGAGCCCCAATTGCTGCCCCCTTTGCCCAGCAAACCCGTGGTGTGAAGACAATTGACTTTGCTGGCACAAAGGAAACTGTCTATGGTGAGTCTTTCCCCCTTCCCCTTTGGTTCTTTGTTCTCATAGTGAGCTCCAATTGACTTTTTGTGTTCACCCTCTTAGAACGCGCGGATTGGCCAAGAGAGAAGCTCCTGGTGGGTGGCCACTCCAGCCTTAACGCATCCCTGCAACCCATGGTCGCTAATATCCTTGTCAGGACTACTTTAAAAATGATACCCTGGCTCTCATCGGCTACGGCTCCCAGGGCCATGGCCAAGGCCTCAATCTCCGCGACAACGGCCTGAATGTCATCGTAGGTGTGCGCAAGGACGGTGCTTCGTGGAAAGAAGCAATCCAGGATGGCTGGGTCCCCGGAAAGAACCTCTTCGACGTCACGGAAGCCATCCAGAAGGGCACCATTGTCATGAACCTCCTCAGTGATGCGGCCCAGAGCGAGACCTGGCCCACCATCAAACCCCTCTTGACCAAGGGAAAGGTATGGAAGACATCCCGTCTTGTATGGAAGATGGTCCATCTAACATCCACCCAGACCCTCTACTTCTCGCACGGCTTCTCTCCCGTCTTCAAAGACCTCACCAAGGTTGACGTTCCCAAAGATATTGATGTCATCCTCGTCGCTCCCAAGGGTTCCGGTCGCACCGTCCGTTCGCTCTTCAAGGAGGGCCGTGGCATCAACTCCTCCGTCGCGGTGTTCCAGGACGTCACCGGCAACGCCAAGGAAAAGGCCGTCGCCCTCGGTGTTGCCGTCGGCAGTGGCTATCTCTATGAAACCACTTTCCAAAAGGAAGTTTACTCCGACCTCTACGGCGAGCGTGGGTGCCTAATGGGTGGTATCCACGGCATGTTCCTCGCCCAGTATGAAGTGCTCCGCGAACGAGGCCACAGCCCCAGCGAGGCCTTCAACGAGACTGTCGAAGAGGCCACGCAGAGTCTGTATCCCTTGATCGGTGCCAATGGCATGGACTGGATGTACGCTGCCTGTTCCACCACCGCTCGCCGTGGCGCCATCGACTGGAGCAGCAAGTTCAAGGATACTCTCAAGCCTCTCTTCAACGATCTCTACGACAGTGTCAAAGACGGAAGCGAAACCAAGCGATCTCTCGAGTATAACTCGCAGCCTGATTACCGTGAAAAATACGAAAAGGAGATGCAAGAGATTCGAGACTTGGAGATCTGGAGGGCTGGAAAATCCGTCAGGTAAGTCTTCTCCCAGGCTCTCTACTCATCTCAGCGTGGGCTAATCCTTCTGTTTTCCACAGAGCGCTCCGTCCAGAGAATCAGAAATAGGAATTGTAACATCATCTTGATACCTTTGTGTTCTTAATATAGCTTCTTTTTCCTTTAGCATGTGACTATGAGATTAAAAGTTTTTAATATCAAGTTCATCCCGAGTATTCCCTGTCTACCGAAGGACCCTTGCTCCTCCATTCGCCGGACCCTTGCCCTCGGTGGTTTTCTCGTATTTTAGACCTGGGGCAGCAAGCCGAGGCCGTAATAAGCACTGCTCCCCGTCCCGGATCTTTCCTTGTAGTTCATAACTTCATCCTGAGACTCAGCATCACACTCGCTGGCCAACATGACCGACCGGGCCCATTGGCGGCCTCTCTCACGCACCAACATCCAAGCTGCCCATACTGTCATCCAACCGCATATCCACACCACCCCTGTCCTGACCTGCCGAACCCTCAACCGCCTCGCCTCTACCCCGCAGTCGCCCGGGTCCCTCCTCGGCACCCCATTTGAAGGACGAACGCCGGCGAAGCCCAAGATCAATTTATTTTTCAAATGCGAAAACTTCCAAAGAATCGGCGCGTTCAAGGCAAGGGGGGCTTTTCACGCCGTTCTGAGGCTGTGTGAGTGTCTGGGGACGGAGGAAGTGAGAAGACGTGGCGTGGTCACACACAGCTCTGGTAACTTAATAAAATTAAATCTACGAATATCTGTCCTCTGCAACGATCGATCACTGACAGACAACGCCTAGGCAACCATGCACAGGCTCTCGCCCTTGCCGCTGCTACCCTGAAGATCCCCGCGCGCATCGTCATGCCACGTATCTCCACCCCGTCGAAAATTGCAGGAACAGAAGCACACGGCGCGAATGTGATTTTCAGCGGGTCGACGAGCCAGGAGCGCGAGGAGGTAGTGAAGCATGTCATCAGTGAAACAGGCGCTATCCTGGTGCCGCCGTACGAGCATCCGGATATCATACTAGGACAGGGCACGGTCGGTCTGGAATTTGAGCAGCAGGTAAAACAAATGGTGCGGCAGGACCCGGGTCTGAGCGTGCGCTCCGATCCGGCTCGCAAAGATGGGGCTCTGGATGCCGTGATCACACCCTTGGGCGGCGGTGGGCTCAACTCCGGCGTCGCAACGTGGTTTTCTTCGGGGGACGGGCAGCCCTCAAACAAGACGCTCGTTTTTGGGGCAGAGCCGTCGTATGAGGGCGCGGACGATTGTTGCCGCTCCCTCGCAACCGGAACCCGCATCACAAGCGTGTCATCGCTGACTATTGCCGACGGCTTGCGAACACCAGTAGGTGCCATTCCCTGGTCCGTCATCTCGAACCCGGAGAAGGTCCGTGGCGTGTATGCAGTAACGGAAGAGCAGATCAAGGCCGCAATGAGATTGGTGCTGGAGAGAATGAAGGTGGTGATAGAGCCCAGTGCAGCCGTGGGACTGGCGGTTGTGTTGTTCAATGAGGACTTTAGGGCGCTGGCTGAGAAGGAGGCAGGCGAACAGGGGTGGGATATGGGCGTGGTATTCAGCGGAGGGAATACAAGCATCGAAGCAATGGGCCAACTGTTTTCCTGTTAGAGTGTGGGCTTCTCGGTAAAGGAAAAGTTGCATTTTTGCTCCGGCTAGTCTAGATAACTTCGGTCTTGGTTTGGAGCTTCGGTTATTTCATACATTCGTGAGATAGAACTTGACGGGTAGCCATGGACAAGTATGGGATATCGCCTAAGACAACTCAAGAATCAAATCTAATACCAGCTTCTAGTATATTGAAACCAAACGCCGCGCTCATGCGTGGCTCTCCTCTGAGGCTTGCAGGTATACTAGACGGGTCAAGCCATCCGGAAAATCGACCCCTTTGCACAATCTCCTGTCTCGCAGACGCATCAACCCCGGCTTCATCAACGGTCATGCCATCCGCAAACGGTCGCACGGGATCGCGCCGTACGGCAAATCGTACAGTGGGAAATATAGGCCACGGGTGCGGGAGGTATGGCTTGAAGGGTGGGGAGCGTGCTGGGTATAACCCAGCGGTGGCGTAAAGAATCGAACATGAAAACCTCTTCCGTAGACTGTGCAAGCATGAGATAATCCCCCGATGGATGTGTGCCCTGTGGCCAGTTGCTGTTGAAGGCTGTAGCTGTGCCTCCGCTTCTTCCCTTGCTCCTGGGATTCGCGAGATCTCAGCTTCTCGCCAATCCTGCCAATAGAACGCACTCGCGCTGTCCACTATGACGGCGTGGATCCGGCGCCACCGCGAATGGTGTTGGGTATGCAATATATATTCCGGTAGGGATTCCAACGTCGCGAGTAGCGCTGCGGACGACTGGGGCCGGAAAATATGTACATGGCGCAGCGCTTCTTCGAAGACGGAATATGATACTGCCCCATCTATTGGAGTTTCCGCCTCGCCAGAACCACAGTGAGCGGTCTTGATTGATTCTTCAGCAATACCCAGCATCACCTGTTTAAATCGAAGGACGTCGAAACGTCCATCCGTATCCAGCCATATCACAGCGGCTCCTTGGCCTCCTAGAGAAAGCTCAAGGTCGAGGTGTGCGGGCAACACAGCCAATGCAGCAGCATAGTAAAGTAAGGAAGTCTTCCCATCAGCGGAAGAAGGGCTGGTTATTTCCACAACCGGTTTGCCTCGAAGACTGCCGCTGGCTGCGAGGACTGAAAGGGCGTGATCAATAGGCTTGATGCCGACCAGAGTCCGTTCAATAGCATCTTCTGCATGGGATTTGCGAAACTCGTCGAGGATCTAACGTAAAATCATGGGTTAGAAGGGTTGAGAGCGAGCGTGCAAGCACCACTTCTGCAGTCTTACTGACAGATGAAAGGCTCTCGCTGTCCACGTCCGCCAGCAGCTTCGCGCCGAAAGCTTCAGCGCCCATCTTCCTCTGGGGAATTGGCACGGGTCAAGGCCCTCATTCCCGCCTCGTTTGCTAGCAGTCATCCACTGCCGACTGTGTTGATTAAGCAGGGCTGCTGGAGGCGAACTTCGTTGTAGGAAAGGAAGTTGTTCCGCATCAGTTTTCACAACTCTTGGTTGTCCAGCGTCCAGACAACTCCAGCTCCATTGAATCCTTTGCAACACAGCTGTTAGAAAATCCCCAGTCTATCTTCCAGCAATGGCACCGCCCGTCACGCCGTTTCCCGCCGCTTCCCTTCCGATTCACACCCAGACCACCACGCACGGCTTTAAGCCCAGAGCCCGCAAGGGTCCGCCCACAGACCTCTTCTCGTGCCCATTATACACAATGCAGCAGTTTTCGTGTAATCCGCCGAGTAAGGGGCTTCCAGACGCGCCCGGGGTGGTGAACTGCGATATCATTGTAAGGGTCTTTCGACGGTGAGAAGAGACCGACTGCAGGTGGGAGCATCAGGGAGTGCGACTGACTTTGGTATCAGGTGCGCAAATGGGATCAGCGCGGAGACTACAGCTTTGGAAGGGTCAAAATATAGAAATCTGGCGCCTTGGGGGCGGGATCAAGGCTCGTGAGCTACGGTGATTTTATATGAAATGCGCCGACGAGGACTGGAATCTATTCAATCATATTCCCCTGGGTATCTGGAATCACATATGCAACGCTTTCGAATAGACACGCTAACCCCATGGACCAACGACCTGAACGCCATCATGCTCGATAAAGATGTTTTCCGAAATTAGTTATTACCGCCTTCCCTTGCCGGCTTCGCCGACGTGTCTTTCTGCTGCTCAGCCCTTCGCGTCCCGGATACCGTGAATTTACGCCAATATACCCGTTCACAATTCACAACTGGTCCAAATTCAAGTTTTTGAGGGTTGATGCCCAGGAGATCCGGCGTTTTTTGTTTCACGGGCTCTGCAGAGTCAAAATCTATTACGGCTGCTGCGGCATCCGCGTGGGTTTTCATCTCCTTGTGCTTTCTCCCTTCCTCTGCCTGCCGCTGGAGCGTTGCTGCTAGCGTTTTTTCAAACATTGATTGCATACTTTCCGTCTCCCTTCCCCACAGCCTCTTCTCTGTCATTTCTTCTCCCGTCAAGCGGGATTCCTTTGCCGCACGCGTCAACTTCCTTAGTGCTTCTTCTCCTAGCCGTCCTTCCTCTGTCGCTTGCTCTCTCACCTTCCTCGGATCCGTTTCTCGCTCCGTGTAAACGGCGGTACGCTGGTAGGTATGCCTGCTTGGGAGTCTGGGGAATTGTTTTGGAATGTATGAATACTTCTGTTTGTCGTCGCTGGCACTCAGCTGCGGCCCTAGGAACGGTAAATATGTTTGCGGGACGGGCTCATCTGGAGGAGGCGTCGAGAGGATGACCGGTGGCTGTTTAGTCTTGTGAAGCGTCCTGAGGTATGGGCGAAGTGAATCCAACGAGATGGCTTGTTGGTGAAGCGCGTGTTCAAAATCGCAGGGAATGGGCTGGGTTCTGCGGCATGACGCCATGGATGCGCGGATATAAGATAGGAATCGGAGCAGGTCTAGTAAGAATTTAGCACTCATGTGAGTTACGTTGATAATAGAACTGACATACATTCTTCAACTCCGTCTCGAAAACTGTCCAAGGCAACGGGCTCCGCGTGATCGAAACCCGCTTCTCGTAGTGAGATGCTAATTGCCATATTCAGCAGCTGGTCCACAGACGCGTCATCGGCAATCACTGCAGAGTCAAGGGATTGAACGTTCAAAGGTGACTGCAGTCGATGCACGCGATGGTATTCGATCTTCTGTTTCTTTGCTGGAATAGTAGGTAGGTGGTCGGAATCTGGCGAGGGACGTTTGAGCGACGGAGTGCCGGTCTTCTCGGGAGCCATGGTGGCGGGGATGTGATGAGGAAATGAGACAGTCAGTGGGGCTTCGCGGTACAAGGGATATTTCGGTCTTCATGGGAGATAAGCGGATGTTGAATGCAGTCGTTATCAGAGGGCTTCTCAGGTTTGTGTTTAGGAGACTCAATGGGGGTGGCGCTCAATTAGTTATGGAGCGCGAGACGGTGAATGCCAGCTGTTGTCATGCCACCCAAGCCAGACCTGAAAGAGCAGAAGGCGCTCTGATGCTCATCATCCCCTTCCGAGGTCCCTGTAGTTTCTGCGTCTCTTTGTCTTCTCCTGTTCGCCTGGTGACCTTGCCGTCGCTCTCTTCCTCAGCCGGTGCCTGCTTTTCTCCATTCGTCTGCTGACATAATATCTGACTAAGCAATGGCCTGATGCTCGGCTGGCTGCACGTGACCGCGACTTTGCTGGTTGGCCGCCAAAACCAGCAAAACCGACGACGACGACAACATCGACCAACGCCAGACAATCCGCTTTGAACGCCGCTTGAGGGAATCTCTCGGGCTCATCTGTGCTGTATTATCGCCAATTCCTTCTTACACCTCCAGCCAGCATGGCTATCCAACCAATCACTGGTGTAAGTCCGCCGGCCTTGGTCGTTGGCTACTCCCCCGATCCTGGAGCCAATGTTAATGATGCTATAGATGCTCCGAAGGGGCCTTGTTCTGGACCTTAGCACCGCCTTTGGTGAGTTTCTACGCATCTCATGAGGACTTTCTAGTCGGATCATATTCGGGATACCCTGCAATTGAGGCCGCCCTTCGCCCAGCCACTTGCGAAAAACACATTCAAGCTCCACTATCTTCCAACTGCGACGATTTCCTTCAATTTCCTGCTAATGCTCAATTCCAGGTCTTGGAACAACATCTGGTTATCTATGGTGGTACGGTACGTAAATCATACGTTCTATGGAATTGCCTCCGAGATTCCAGGCACTCTAACGACGCTGATGAAAAGGGTACCACCTTCCCCGCGTCCGGGCCCGTGACCGCCTCTATGCTACCTTAGAAGCCGAGCGTGCCAGAGAAGCTGCACTCTAAACGACCTATCCTCTCTCCATTTACTCGGTCCGCGCAATATATTACCTCCACGAACACTCTCTGACCGTTTCTTTCCACCCTGGCTCGATAACCGTTGGGACAACGTCCAAAGGAACTCCGCCGAGTATGACAAGCCGATGGAGGGTTGCTGTGGATGGTGGTGTGTGCTGCCAACGAGTTGTGTATATACCTTGATTTGAAAAGAAAGAGTTGCATATCTATCAATCTCCACTCCTAAAGCCGTCCGCTCACCTATATATGGGCCCCCACTCATCGGCATTCATTATGAGGGAATTTCCCGGTACAATTCGATTTTCCTTCATCGCTTGAAAACCATGCATTCAAGCGTTCCAAGTCCAACGCGCATGTCCAAGGCTTCGCACTGACTACGGGCGTCTCCAAGAGTAGCCCTAGGAAACCGTTTACAGAATCGTCTCTTTAGTGGCGAAATATCTATGAGCCGTTGTCTGATTTTGTAGATTTAGGCTCAGGTAAAACAGCTGGGGGTGTCTCACTATCATAATAACTCCGCTATCCGTATTCCCTGTACGATAAAGTAGTCCGCCGTTATTCATAACTCATTTATCTCCTATATTTCTTATCCATCCGTTCCCGTGGTATAGATCTACTTCATGACGCGCTCATACGTAATTCCCTTGACCGTCCCTCCAGCCATAGCATTGCGCACATTCCGTTTAAACTGCTCTCTATTCAGCCGTAAGTCTTCCGCAGCTTCTTTGTTCAGAGGGTCGGAAGCATTGGGCTCAAGGAAAAGGAACTATTCGTCGACCGGAATAATTAGCAATTAAACCCAGGTCTCAATGAATCATGGCCCATGGAGCATACCTGCAGCCCCACAATCACTGCGTTTAAGTTCAGAACGGGCTTCCAGTCCTCTCTCAAAATGTTCAAGCACACGTTTCCTTCAAGGTCGATATTGGGATGGTATATCTTCTGGTTACACTTCACCTTCGGCGGATCATGCGGGAAGTTTTGGTTAATAGTGAAGTTGAAGGTGAATGTTCCCGCCTTGTACATGCCTTCGTCAGGCTCAACAGTGAGGATAAAGTGCAAGATATCGTCGGAGTTGGGGAACGTCATCTTCATCGTTGAGCCAAGAGAAAGCTCAGCTAGGTCTTAAAAATCGTGAAAGAAGTTAGCGGAGGGTATACAGATCGGAAGGCAGAGCCCGTGCTGAAAGGAAAACACACCTCGCTGAACACGCAACTGGGCGGCAGTGACTTTCTTTTTCTTTGGCCCACTGGCCCCTTCGGCATTTTCAGCCTGCTGTTGCTTTTGTTTCTAGGAGGCCTATCAGTACTTCTGTCGGTTGAGTGAAGAGGGTGAGTTCGTAAGATGGAGTAGCGCAAAGCCCTACCATTGACCATATCTTGAGCATCTTGACTCGGAATCTCCCTCGATAGCCCCAGTCAGATATACCGATAGCCCCCTCTGGCGGGCACAAGTTCGCGAGAAAAAGGGCGACAGTCTTGCCTGGCTTCTGTTACAAGGAAACACAGTTCTGGAACGCACGAGCTGCAAACCAAGAGTTAAGAATCGCGTTATTAATAGCAACCAAATGCCTTGGATGAAATATAGCAAACTGTCTGCGCTATGTTTGTGGTGGTTCTGAAGAGGTTGTTCTTTTTCGGGCGTGAAAGTGTTAGGCTGCAGAGAGCCGAGCGAAGCAGGCTGTGAGGCGTGATCTAATAAATCAAAGAGTAGTTACTACTGTTCCTAATAATAGTGGACTATCCGAAAAGCCCAAAATAGTCTATGTCTCTAAAGGAGTAAAGAAAATCTTACCAAGAGGCTCGCTTGAATTCAGCCAATTCTCTTTGCAGAGTCTCAACTGTGAAGCGGCTATTTTGTCAACCCAATGAAGTCACCAAGACACATATCCAGGCACGTGATATAAATCCACGGTCAGCAACCTGTGCAGCCTAAGCTTTCAATGTGGAAGAGGAGCAGCATTACGGAGTAGTCTGAACCAACATTGTCAAAAGAGCTGAATTGAACTTCTAGATTGTGTATATAAGACACAGGTAACACTGTCACAGCCTGGGTCTACGAGCGCAGTTTTACGCAAGTGGAATAACAAGAGAAGTATTGAGTAATATAGTTAAAGGTGTAGCCCAAGGTATAATAAACAAAGCCAAAACACAGACTGGCAACAGATGGTCATCGAGAAAGACAAAAGGGTGGAGCTACCAACATTATTTGAGGAAATCGCATAGTAAGGGCAGAAACAAAAACACGGGAAACCCATCTAAATAGAATACAGGCGCGAATAGTTACCAGGGAAATCGAAGGGACAGGGTAACAGACACCCAGCAGGATATTCAACAGAACCGCATTTTGAGAAGAAAAATTGTCGTTTCGAGTGGAATGCAGATTACGGTGCGAAATTTACCGTAGACTGAAAGAGACATACATGGTCATAAAGTAGGGAATTCCACCACCGATTTGCCTCGACTATCGTCTGGCGAAACAGCACATGATGCCGGACTTGCCCAGGAACCAACAAGCGCCGATGAAGCGAATTAAAGCAAGAAAAGCGGTGGCCCACAAAAGAGCTTGGAAGAAACGAGCTGTTCGCTTTGTCGCTTGTGACTACCGAGCTGGTCAGTAAACAATCCAAACAATTATAAAGCATGGCTCAAAAATGACTTACCGAAAACCCGAACTTGTTCACATTGTCGCTGGTAATGGCAACAGCAAGCAAAGCGTTGGAAAATATCCATGAAGAAACCAACCGGGTACGGAAACTCTTGTAGGAATCCTCCAGGGACTTCTTCTCGTCAACTTTGGGTTCAATGTATGGAGTGAGAGCGCGCTTCACGGTTGCCTCAAACTGGCTATCAATATCCGCCTGTGGTTTATCGATCTCCTCAATGACCGCGGCCTTGCCGCCATCTTCCTTCTTGGTCTGTGCAGAGGGCAATGCATCTGCCTTGTCTGATCCCTTGGTACCCCATGAAACGTCATGCCAGTTGCTGAATGCATAGACCATGAGAATATTGATATATGAAGACATAATCAGCAGATAGGCCGGGAAGGAGGTGAACATGTGCCATGGGTCCATGTACATGAAAGAGGCGACGAAATAGAGACCGAATGTTGCCGCGAGGGCGATGATAATGATACCAGCACCATCAGAGCTGAAAAAAGATTTCAAAAACTCGCCCACGCCTTTATCAACGACGAAGTCTACGTCACCTGAAAAGGCGCGTACGACCAGGTACATCGATAGAATTACAATGTACAACTGAACGAGGCCGAAGAGAATAAATGACGTGATATACGAGTGTTTAGACCTATTAAGAATCAGTATCTACATCCGACGAGGGTGCAACACTCTAACTTACCCCTTTGGCCTGTTACCGAGAGCGAGGATGAATTGTAGCAGCAGAAAACCGAGGTATAGATACTTCAACACGGTGTTGACGATAGGGGTGGCTTTGTTTCCGAATGGGAAAGCTCTTTGACCCTCCTGAGTAGGGTTGCCAACAAGATCCATAATGACGGAAGTCGTGAGCCAGTAAGAAGCTACAGGTGGTTGATTAGCATAAATAACCAGTTTGGGATACAGGCGAACCTACCGAGCGCAAACCAAGTTAGAAAAACCGTAAATGTGTTGTAAAGCATCTGGATATGGAAAAAGAACATGCGAAGGATATTATGCCCGCTCTTGTACATTCTGCCGAAATGCATGAGCGAGTAAATACTGGCAGCGAAAGAACCGTTAAGCCAACGTCGGCGCTGGGAAATAAACTCTGGAGCGCCCTCGGGAACGTCGGTTTCACCCTTTGATGCTTTGACATAGGTCAAATGCCATTTGGACCCGGCTTTGGCCACGAGTTCGAAGCAAAGAATACGATCCTCGGCCAAGAACATGTTTTTCTTGAAGATGTTCATGCCTTCAATACCCTTGGGACCGAGCTGCTTCGATAACGTGTGATCACCGTGGAAATACTGTTCAAGAGGACGGCCCATGATAGCTCGGAACCGATAGGCGGAGAAAGCACCGGGCAGCACACTAACATAGCCAAAAGAACTCTCCAAGGGTTTATCGAGGATGTTACTGATTTTGTACTCAAAGTTCTGGGCAGCGACAAGGGGGTTGATCAATTTCTTCCATCCTTTCCCCAACATAGCGTGAATTTCACCGCAGGATCCACCTAGGTCTTTGTCGTTGTAAAAGGCCTCCCAGAGCGCGAGCAGGGATTTGGGTCCTGGTTTGGTACCTGCATCCAAAAGAATGCAAATTTCGGGGTTGAGGATCCTGCCGAATGCATTGAAAAGCCACCTGTGAGAGTTGATCTTCTTGCTGTTCTTCTGCTTCAAACAGAACATCATCTGGACGGGTGGGAGCGTTGACGGGCCGTCATCGTGAGGCCGGATGAGTTGTTGGTTCGCGGTGACAGATAGTTGAGTAGTATATTCGAACTAGTTCATAGATGTTAGACGATGGGGCTTGGGGAAAAGGGGGTTCGAGCACTGACAATATGGGCCACGGTTTCCTTGCCGTCCACGTCTCGTTTCATGACGCCGTCCTGATAGACACCAATAGTTGCCAAAACGTCCAAGACGTCTTTGTCACAAGGGTCGATTCCATCGAAGATGAGAGCGACAACAATCTTTTGCCAAGCGGGACCGCCTTTGTTCCAGAATTCAGACTTTTTGATATTGACGATGTCGCGGATGTTTTGCATGACTCCATGGAGAGTGCGGGAGGTCAACATCTTGTCTTCATTGTAGTACGTGATGGCAATCAGGAGTTCGGTATGACGGTTGTACATGGCAGGGCGGAGATTGTAGCCGTTATGTAGAGTGAACTCGTTGGGGTCGCAGGTCGCCGCGGTGTCTATGCATCAATGAGGGTCTGAAGAGCAAGTAGGGGGGATACAACCAGCTGCGAGTGCTCACATCTCATGTGGGTGAATTCCTCGCTCCCTCCCTCGAGGTCGTTTCGGTATTTTGCCTGGACGGCATTCTGAATGGCACTGGGGACGGGGTAGTCGACGCTCAGAACGGAGCCCTGGACAAGCTTAACTTTCCTGGTAGCATAGCGACGAAGGTTTCCTTGGGGAGCCTGTCTCTGGCGCCAGGCCTCTGTGGAGGAGGTTTCGCTCCGGCTGTAGGGCGAGGGCACTCGACTGGGAACCCCGAAGCCGGCGGCGGGATTCTCCATGTGCTGGCCGTACATGGGGTTATTGTACTGGTTCATGTTCTGAGAATCGGTGGCATAGGACTCGGTCAAGCTATAGCGGGAGGCGGGTCTGGCTGGAGAGGTGTTGCGGTGATGGGGATCGTCAAAGGGGCCACTAAAGGGCCCTTGATTCTGATGGAGCAGAGAGCGTGAAGCATCATCGTCCTGCGGCAGGTGATATTGCTAATTAAGGCCAATGAACCAGCAGAATCGGATCGTCAGCCAATATAATTCTGAAACATGGAAGAAACAGGGATGAAGAATCTTTGGGACAGGGAAGAGAAAAAAAAAGTAAGAACTCCATTCACACCACTCACACTTCCGTTCGACGGCAAGTCTTGCAGACGATGGTCGCCATAGCCTCCTGGCGAGTTGGCGCCGCCTTGATAGGCCATTGTGTGAGATCGCACGCACGATCAAGCACCGCGACGAGTTGGACCAGCAATTGGGAGAAGCAAGCAGTTCAGGCTGGGGGAGCTCAGCTGACACGAGGTCTCGGGGGCGGTTGGACAGAAGGTCAGGGCCCAACGACGGTGGTGAGGATGGAGCGCAGGCGAACGAGCGGCGAAGAACGAGAGATGAAGCAGCCAGACGGGAGAACCGAATGCAGTTCAGACAGAGAGCGAGGGGGAGAGAGAGAGAGAGAGAGAGAGAGAGAGAGAGAGAGAGAGAGCAGGAAGAGAAGAGGTTCGCAGGGAAGAAAGAAGAGCGAGAGGCAGTGAGATGGCCGAACTGGGCAAGGCGCCGTCACAAATGCAGTGTGGTCACGGCGTGACAGGCATTTTGGCGCGTTGTTTCAGCTTCGGGGCGGGCTGGTACTAGCGCCGTACACAGGGGCACGAAGCTAAAAATACTCCGAAAATTACAGACAACGCGGCTGAGACCCCGAATCCGGGCTGCTGATTGGCCGTCTGTGCAGGTAACTTACCGCTAGCGGGCCCCCGGTGCGCTGGCCGCACATTCGTTACCGCCGCCATACATACAGCGCCCTCAGCCTGTATTTATTGGTTGCTGCTTCTTGCTGCTGCTGCTATATCAACTGCCTGTGAGGAACCCATGAATATTGCACCCCTTCAGCCCAGCACCGAACCCGTCACCTCGTGCACTGCGCATCGTGGCGAGAGCACAGCGACCACCCGCGAGAACCTTGGCTCCCTGGCATCGCGATGAAACACCTGCGCTGAGAAAACTTTGATTGCAGGAGAAGCTAAAAGGGGCGGCCAATCCAATCTCCACTCGCTGTCCTCCACTCCCAGATCGACGAGTCCTGGAGCTGTTCAATCTCACTTGGCTGGAGAAGTCGTGAGTCCGATGCCAGGCCACGATATCCTCTCCCCTTTGTAGACCCGAGAATAGTTTCCCAGCCGGGAGCTGCGAGAAGCTGGACGCAAGGAGAGACCCAAGTTTCAATTGACTGCGGCCAGACGATAAGGCTGAATCGTGGCGGTCCCGCCCTTTCACCAGCCTCGAACTCTCGCTAATTCGAGGCTTGTCTTTTTAGACCTCTTCTGCTCAGGTCTTTGACTAGAGATCGATCGATCTTGATTTGCAGAAGCTGGAAACAAAGGCACAGCCCTCGAACACCGAGTCAAGTGGTTGTAGTCAAGTAGTTATTAGCTATTGTGTATTTGTGTGCTATGGACTCCGGAAAGACATAACTAATGAGCCAATTCACAGTGCAAACAGAACTCTGGGTATTAATTAAAGCAACAAGAACGCTTCCAGAAGCCAGCCATCATGTCAATTGTCTGGCCAAAGAAAAAAAAAAGAAAAAGGGAAAGAGAGAGAAAAAGAAAAAAGCACCAACTCGTCCCTCTCAGCCGGATAACGTCTCTTTGGACGTTTATTTGGCTGCAAGAATGCTTCGCCCTCCGTCGGCGGTGACCCGCGTCCGAACTTTGATCTTGATATAGCGTGGCCCCAATTTTTGTGCAATAACAGCGCTGCATCCGTTCTCGAGTTCACTCTGATCGACTGCGAGAACGTCCAATACCCCGTTGGCACTGAAGACCAGGGCCTCTCCCGTGTCAAGCAAGACAATCCTGGAAGATGCTGTTTCGGCTGAACCTGGAACGTTCTTCCTCCGTCGCTCCGACGACTGCCCCAGCGAGATGACCTTCGAGCGTCTTGTACCACTCTGGCGATGAGAAACGATGTACAACAGTTACGTCACAGAGGTCCAGGAGCTTGGGGGACAGGGTGGGCTCCTGGGTCGCAATGATTACTCGAGTCCCGAGATGCCGTTGCTGACGGATGATGGTGAGAAGGTTCTCCGTCAGTTCAATTGCTTCGCGACCAGTGGTAGTCAAGAACTAGGGCTTCGTCAGCCATGATGGAACACCACGAAAGACATGGAATGTCCTTGGTTACTTACCTTGTGCGCTTCGTCCAGTGCGACGAGCCGGTTTCCCTCCCCACGCGCTGCCAGAAAGTTACTCAAGCAGATGTTGAACAGCGCACAGGCATCGTTTGCACCCACAAATGGGCAGCTGAGGTCTACAATGGTCAGAGAACCTTTTTCGAAACTCCACATCTTGTCGACCTCAGCATTGCCTTTGATCGCGCTTTGACCCCGACGCTTCGGCCGTTGTTCCTCAACCTCAAGAAATGACTCCAATAGACTCATCCGCAGAGCAAGGGGGGATCGCTGATTAGGAGCTAGAATTTGCCTGTCCAATTTGCATTTGAACTCGTGATAGTTGATACGACTGCTTTCATACTCCTGCGCCATCTCGCGGAGGATTTGGGTCACAACCTATTGTCTGTTATTTCAAACGTGACCTAATGATTGGCCGTTCACTTTTGACCGACTTACTTCCATATACAATGGCTCCTGACCTTCACCATCCACAGCCATCAGCGCTTTCATCATGGTAATATTCAAATGTTTCTCTGCAAACTTCAACTTCGATACAACCGGTTTTGGCGAACCATCCGACAGCCCCTCCAAGTTCTCGTATAGGCTTTTCATATGTTGATAATTAGATGGCGATACAAGCACTCGCACCGGGATTCCAGACGAGCAGACGTAAGCTGCTTCACAGGGCTGACCTGCTTCGAAACCGGAAAACCGATCATAATGGAGCACCAAACCGGTTAATGGTGCTGCCAATTTCCCTGTCTGCGAGGGGGCCAAAAGGGCATTTTCTAACATGCAAGACAGCGTATGACTTTTCGCGCTACCTTGACTTCCGCAGATAAAGGCCGACCATGGGGCGTTCGTGTTTGTATAGATTAAATCATCTTCTGCCTCGCCGGTCTGGATATTTTCGCTGCCGTATCCATAAGTCGCAAGGCGTTTGCCAATCAACCCGTATTGCGGAAAAGCATCTATGTCGGCTTCGATAAATTCATTCTCTTGCATGGCCCTGTTTTTGCCAAAAGCCGCGCGCACTTTGGCAGAATGAATCGGTGCCGTTCTCAATTGCTCCCTCGTTTTATTCCTGGCTGCCTGCTCTGTACTGGCTGAATTTCCGTCCACGAGCGTTAGGTGTGCTTTCAGTTCCGCCTCTAATTCGGCAAACCATCCATCTTGATGGCCCTGCTGCGTTTGTATCGCGGACATTGGGTGCTTTTTGGAATACAGGTTTCGGGTAGAAAGGTGTTAATAACTGGGTTCAGGGGGGTTTCCAGCCTTGCAAGCCGTGGAATTGATCGGAATTGATCGTTCGGGAAAGTCAGTGAGTTGACAAGTAAAAGTTGATATGCTGATAGGTTGTGGACAATCTATGTATTCTGAGCCGTTCTGGGCCTTCTTATATATGCGCCTCCCTAGGCTACTCCATTTGATCTTGTTGTCATTAGTCCTTTTTCTAGCTTGCCAATGCCCGCGATAAAAATCAAAGCAAGGAAAGACAATTCTAGTATTGTCTAGATTCCATTGTTCCAGCTACCGCTTTGAACCACGGTTTGACAGGAGGCCGATTGATGAGGTTTGGTCCTTTCAGAGCCCAGACATTCTGACAGGTCCAAATGAGCCATCAAGGTTTTCTTGAGAACACATAGAAAGGCTAGAATCCATTAGATCCTTCCTGATGGGAAATTGCACTGAAGTTTCCCGCCTACAGGAACCTCAAATAGAAACCAGGGTTGAGCTGCAGTAGCTAACCGCCCAACTTGGATTAGCTAGAGCTCCACCAAATACTGGACAGTTGTGTATTGCACATTGCTAGAATCCACCATAAATAGTCAACAGAAAACATGGGAAAAATGTACAGGAAGGTAAAGGATTATCAAAATCTATACAATACACACCGACCGGCGGGAAAAAGGCCCCAGAACAAGGAAAGTGGACGAGGACACGAATTCTCAAGATGAATAAGAACAAGAAGCAAGTAATATGCAAAAAGACATCGAGGATATCAAATCTGTTGACACAGGGGTAAATGAAAGGCTGATAAAAAGATCATCTCACTGGTCGGCTTTCAACTTGTAATCAACCTGCTCATGCTAGGCCAAGCTGTGAGAAAATATGCCAAGAAGGCAATTAGAGACTATAAGCATAATATAGTTCCTTGGACAGAAATTCATGGGAACATCTGGGAAAATGGAGTATATAGAGGGCAGGGCAAGTTGAGCTGTTCAGATTGTAGTGTTTGCCTTGGTGACACAAGTAACCGGGGTGGAGCAGAAGAGCTAGGATTTAGAATTGAAACTTGCCTTCATTTCTAATTCCTGTTGGTGTGCCTGGTATGGTCGGCATTGGCGGTGGCGGTGGCATCCTGCCGCCGGCTACAGTGTTGGCGCGTACTCTGCCAGCTGGGAGGGCAAAGTCAGGATTGCTATTTAACAGGACATCCTGACGCTGCTGTAATTTTGCCTTTGGGGTTTCTGACTCTGGCGGTCGCCATTTGGGGTTTATACCGCGTTGCGAAATGGAGGTGAAATGGCTGGTTTCGCTAGCTGCGGGTGAGCGTGGACCAACAGGGAAGTCATCGTAGGAGCTTCGCGTGAGGGGCTCACCAGAAGAGCCTGGTACCAACGCTGAGGGAACATCGGTGGACTCAACTCCGGTTATTGGAAGCGCAAACCGAGGTTCTAGATCTTCGTAATAGCTGCTAGGCGGGTGAGGTCGAAGGGCTGGAGGAGAGCGAGTCATATCGCGTGGTTGGGTGTTAGGCCCGAGAGGGCTTATAGGAGGGATTTGTTCGGTAGGCAACTCGCGAATAGGGTATTCCTGTGGATTCCAATTACTTCTCGGTGGAACGTAGGAACTAAAGGAGTGATTTTCGGTGAGCACTCGTAGCTGCTTAAGCAATAGATGGAGAAACTACTTACGCGTCCATACTATAAACGCTCGTTGGGCTTTTGGGATTTTCTGCGCCTCGCGGCTCAAAATCTGGTCCAGTAATATTGCCTGTCTTGCCGGACGCTAGTCGAGCGGCACCTGAGGATGCCTGTAGCTCGATATCCCGATCTCGTGGGTTGCCATTATTCATCATTGGGTTATCTCTGGCGCCGAAACCCGGACCCGGACCGTATCCAGCATAACCATTCGGGGTATAACCTCTATTTCTCGGTGGATACCCGGGTGGCGGCCCTCCCCGCGCTCTTCTTGGTGGTCCAAAACGGTGTCCTCCCCTGCTATCCCCACCAGGCGGAAATCCACGAGGGCCACCATATGGCCGACCTCTGCCTCTTGGAGGGTACCCACCACGAGCCCTTGGCGGATAGACCGGGCCGTCGCTCCTGTTGGATCGCATGCTTGTATCTGAGAACTGCGTTCGTAGATTGGGGTCGGATCGTACGGAAGGGGGCGGGCCGTAAGGGTCCTGCGAAATAGCGAATCCGTCAGAGCCAGGAGGCGGTCGGGGGTATCCTGCAGTGCCAGGAGGGGGGTCGCTATTGGGGGATGGATTTCGCAGATAGCCGTCGTCATTTGTCGGTAGTAACCTAGGGCCTGCCGTGGGCGCGGCGGTGATTTCGGCAGCCTTTTGGTCGGGGGTGGTGCTGCCAATGGGAGGGACATCGACTTTGACGACGATTTGGCGGTTATAATAGTTTTCGCCGTTCATTTCTGCATTTTCAGCGATCCTCCGCTTCCGGGCCTTTCTACTAACTAGGGTTCGTCGCATTGCGCAGGTGACAACACCACTCGAGGTCAGCAAGATGGTAGCGCCGAGCACAATCCAGCCACCCCATTGTAGGTGAGGAACGAATAAGAGGATATCCACCAGAAACGCGAGTAAAGAGAGCAAAAGGGTGGGCAGCAGCAGAATTAGAAGGGCAAGTAGGTAGCGGGGCGAGTGAGATGGAGAATGGAGGTGAGCAGCGGCGGCTAGGCTAAAGCAGACGAAAGACAACAGAGTGGCGATGGGATGGACGATCAGGAGAGCGGAGAGTGAATGGCGAATGGCGGCGGGGAGGTTGAAATCACCATCCCGATCAGCATCACCAAAGGCACCTTCTAGTTGATTTGCAAGTCAGCATTGAAAGTTGTCGTTTGCACTGCAAAGGTGAACGCTACCGTTTGGATAGCCTACACGAATTCCACTGCACTCGTTGCCTTGACAGTACCCAAAGACGCCGAAGCTGATGTCTTTGTAGGTTGCCAGAGGGATGGATTTGATGACGGGCGTGGAAAGGACAGAGAGGAGCAGGAGAACGAAAGCGGCCAGCAGCAGAATCGCTAGGGGCGTTGCTGGTTTCAGCAACATAGCTGGCGGGTAAAGCGAGGGGAGATGGCATTAATGGTCGCCGGACATTTGGGAGCCGAAAGGAGAGATACCGCGGCGTCGCGAAGGCTGAAGAGAGAAAGCGATGGAGTTGGGGATGGAAGATCGGGGTGGATGGGAGGTCATTGAGCAGACTCGCACTTGCGTAACGTCGCAGAGGGGGAAACAGGCGTGTTTCAGCGAAAGAATCTCATGGGAAACAGCGAGAGTGGTGCACAAGGGGGCCGACGAAGGATTCGGAGGGTGATGATGCAGGACTGGAGGGTGGAGGGGGCGATCGGCTAAGTTGATTCAGATGAGTGTCTGGGATTTGGGGCCGTTGGTGTTTTCTGGTGTAGGCATGAGGGCTCATGCCATCGTGGTTGTTTCATGTATTGGCGCAACGAAGAGAGAGGAAGCAGCAAAAGAAAAAGGAGTGAAGAGAATGAGCGCGACGAGGTGAAAGTGAAGGTGAGATGAAGTCAGGACGAGCAGCCGAGAAGATGAGAGGGTGCGGGCTTCCCACTTGGGGTTGGCGGGAGGGGGTCCATCTCCGGGATGACACCCTGGGCCTTGGCAGTCTCAAGCGACTAATTCCGCTCCAATCAAAATTATTCGAGCGCGGCTGAGAGTGGCCTGTGATTGGCCGGATACCAGGGGCCACTCGCTGTGGGGCCGAGCCAAAAGTTCCCGCAGCGACGGGGCCGTCTTTCCTGGTTGGGCCATTTCGGGACGCGGAAAAAGGCAGTCACCGCAGTCCACTCCGCCCCGCCCGATCTTTACACCTACCCACACGTTTTCTGCCATCAGAGTATCCTCGAAAATGTAAAGCCGCTAATAATGGAGTGATTCACTGAAAATGTGATAGGTGCTGGGATCAGGCTTGTTTGTTCTGGCGCTTTGGCTGGGGCCCTGATTCGTGCAGAGAAATTGCCAGGGCACGGCTCGGCTTTGACTGTAAAGCATCCCTTCCTAATGATGGGGCAATTGATAGCAAAGCGATAAATGAAACTAAAAGATCGCTCGTTAATCTTGTACTGCCTTGGGACAGAATCTATTATAAAGCAACTACTAAGGGCCAGGAAAATTAACAGTATAGAAGAGTAGTATACAGTGAAGTGGCAACCAACAATGAGAGTTATCCCGATATTAGAACCCATAAAAGGAAGAATATCTAAGAACAAGGTTAGCAAACGAATGACCTGGGCAGGTCGATGAAGGGTATCTGGACTGACCATCAGGACTCCAAACATCTTCGCTATCAGCCATCGGTTGCCCGACACTCGAGACCAATATTTTAATAGCTCTCGGTGGGCACCTTGCACGTTATCAACCACATCCTCTGTATTCGCATCAATCCGCTGGATCATCTCGGACTGCTCGCTCACCATTGTCGCAAGTTGTCCAAAGATGCCGCCGAGTTCGTTGATCGTTCGTTCTATGGCTTCAATGGCTTCGCCGCGTGCCTGAATATACGTGTTTGCCGGTTGTTGGGCCTCTTCCATCATTAATAATTGCGACGGCTCCAAGGTCAGCAGATCGGACGTCCCCGGCTGCGGGCTGTGACTTCGTGGTGGATTATATAGAGGGGAATCGGAACGTTGAGGGTGTAGGCTGCTGTGTGATTTTGAGGAGACGGAGGAGATGAAATTTTCTGTTCTTGAACGGGAGGCTTGGATATTCTTGGTGCGCACTTCCAAAACTTCTTTGAAGTTTGCGCCCACATCGGCAAGCTTTCCCTGAAGCATGACTACCACCTGGGCAACAGGATTAATAACAGAAACATTAGACAGACACAAAGGCGGACGCACATTATCATTATGTTGACCTTCCTGGTCGGCATTACTTCGAGAGGCTTTGGGGTGCTGGGACAGTGTGAGGGACTGGAGAGCTGCGATTTGAGTGTTCAAGGATGCGAGGTCTTGTTTGATGACATAGGTCAATTCTGATATTTCAACCGGCCGATCATCGAAGAGGGACTTTTTCTTCGCCACTGTGTTCGATCAGATATCTAGCAGGAGCACTGATGGAGTCGACTGTCTCAAAAATCCACGGCAGCACTCACATTGCGCCAAGCGTTGCAACTTGGCTGTGGTTGCAGTGATGCCTCTTCCAATCTCTGCAGCACGCCTGGCAAACTCTGACTTTCTGGGTGGGCCGTTCTGCGGGGAAGTGTCCGGTCGAAGGAGAGTCTGCCGATGTACGTCGGCCTTGGAGGATGCCAGTCGCTTCTGCGCCTGTCCAAGAATAGATCGAAACTCGGTCGTTCGATCTTGAATGGGGATCGCGCCCATGGTATCTCGTGCAGCCTGTCGTGCGGGGCTCGTAGATTGTAGGTTAAGCTGGTATACAATGTGGTAAAGCGCACTCTACGAGTTGAGCAGCGAAACGTAAGTCGGGGCGAAGGTGTTTCTTGCCGAACCAACACGCCAACGGCGGTTGAAGGCAACGTTGCGAAGCCAAGCGATACCGCAGTCCTATTGGCCGGACAAACGCTTGGCGCGACTACACCACGGAGCGCTGTTCTTCCGGCTTGGCAGTGGCTTCTTGCTTAGTCAGTTAATAATTTCTGTTTGCTCAGTTTGCATGTACCCGCGCTGTGGCTGAGCCCTAGTTGATTAGGTAATGACGTTGGGCCCAACCGCTTCGGCCAACTCTCACCTCGACTCGAGCACCTTTGAACGACATGTTGGGAGCATAGACTGTCGTTTCATTGATTGTCGAAGTGGACTTTGGATGGCGATACACCTCGTCCTGTCGGCCCACCACTTGTATTCGTTCTTTCGCGGGGCTGCTGAGTTGGTGACTCCCTTCATTCACTGGAACTATGGCCCGATATCAGCCAGATTATCTGCACAATGACAGGTGAGTAGTACCGTTCCAGCCCCTAGGGTTTCCGCTGCTGATTGAACAATAGGACCCGCCCCGAGGGAGGTAGTCCGCTTACTCCTTACTCCTCCTCCCAGCCGCCGTCGTTCAAGACGAACGTCAACCGCATGAAGACTAAGCGATGGGTGAACGCAAAGACATATACATATGATGGCGACGACTGGGGGGATAGCGAAGATGACGACATTAACGACGCTTATTCCGATAACCAGCCATCGAGATCACCTCCGCTCCCTCAAGCCCACCTTCAGAGCCAACCGGCAGTTCAGCCTTCGCGGACCGGCGGTCAATCGCCCTCAACATCATCCCTAGCCGGGCATTGGGACAACCCACCAGCCAGAGCAGGCCAATTACCGGTTTCCGACGTACACCGTCCAAATCCCACCTCGGAACCCGTTCCGTTAGTTCGCCCTGCTGACATCTACAAGAGGCTGACCGAAGAGCGAGAGAAGCAACGACTTAAGGGCACCGAAGCATCCGTCCTGGCGCACAAGTCTGGTATTGATTCTGATACCATCTCCGTTGAACCGGGATCTCCGCAGGTTGAACAAAAGGATTCACCCCCCCAACTCAATCGCGACCCGGAGCCGGTTATCTCGAACCCAGTCATCAATACAAGGGAGGAAAACAACTCACCTTCGCAGCCCCAGGATCCATCCCATGTGTCGTTAGGGCTAACGTCAATGGCGACCCCCACGAGTTCTGCCTCCAAGTTACCTGAGCTTAGGGCTTTTTCTGGTTTTGCTGACAGCTTTTATGGGGTCAGCTGGTCCTCAGGGCCTTCAAGATTCGAAAGGTCCCGATGCGCA